>NC_091953.1:101856928-102214428 GCF_031021105.1 Erythrolamprus reginae | reverse complement strand
TTTTTTTTAGTTGTTTTAGTATTGGATTGTTACATGCTGTTTTTATCACTGTTGTTAGCCGCCCCGAGTCCACGGAGAGGGGCGGCATACAAATCCAATAAATAAATAAATAAATGAATGAATGAATGAATGAATGAATGAATGAACGAACGAACGAATGAACGAACGAACGAACAAACAAACAAACAAACAAACAAACAAACAAACAAACAAACAAATTCCCCCATCCCCTGTCCACCATAGAACAACAGACAAAAAATAATGGACAACTCTAGACTCTAGACATTGTTCCACTCTTTGCTTTCTGCCATTCTTTGTTGTATTTGCTTTAGCAACAAGGGAGAAAAAGAGTGACTATGCAGGGGGAATTATAAAGCTGCCCCTGCAATTGCCCTGAGGATTAAAACTGAAGGGGTGGTCAGATGCCATGTGACTTTCTTTGGGAGAAAAGAGAAGCAATCCAGGAGCCAATAAGGGTAGAGCTCCCAATTTGTAAAAAAACTGTTTGGCTCACATAACTTTAGAGAAAACATGTTCAACTTCTTTGCAGAGTTTCCTCTGCAGCAGGGGTGTCAAACTCAATGTCATTGAGAGCAGCATCAGGGTTGTGTTTGACCTTAGAGAGCTGGGGTCGGTGGCACGGATGGGTATATGTGGTGGATGTGGTTGGGGTTGGAACTGTCACGCTGTATATTGCCCCTCAGAGACATTTAGTAATGAAAGAGTTAACTGTGTGTGCCTTGTTAGATCCTCCTATTATGATGTAATATCCTGCCAATCACACCTCACTTCCTCCTTCTTCTTCATTCCTTACTCTCTCTTCTCTTCTATCCTCCATTATGTAAAGACGTATATTTTATGTTGTCCCTCAAGACATGTTTTATTTGTTTATTTCTGTTTTTATAATAAAGATATCTTGTTTGAACAAATGACTAAAGGCTTTTATCCATCGACTCCTTGGGGCTAAAGTCCTAACAGGCTTTAATCAATTCAACAAACCGCGACAGGAACCTCAATACATAAGAAGTAAAGCCATGGGGAATGGGGTGGTAAGGAGTAAGTGGAATCCAGAACAGTAGGCAAAGCAGGCCCAGTCTATGGAGAAGGCCGAACAGAGCCTCGGAGGGCCACATCCAGTCCATGGAGACTCCATTTTAGCCATTTGGCTATCAGAGTGCTGCAGGAGGCTGTCCATGCCAAAAACAGGATTCAGGAGGTGCACACGCCCCTGCTGCACCCCATTTTTTAGTAGAGGCACCATGGGCTCGTCCTTTGCTATTTGTAGGCCAGCTTCATGGACAAGATCTAAGCACACAAATCTGGCCCATGTACCTTGAATTTGACATCCCTGCTCTAGAGCAATAAACTCTGTGCCTTACCCCTTTCTTTGGAAACCTCTAATCCAGTGATGGTTAACGTTTTTGGTGCTGCGTGATAGAGACCCAAAGACCATCTGGCTGGCAGGATGCGTGTATGCATTTGCAGTGGAGCTGGGCTGGTATGCTCGCAGAATGAGCTCTGTGTGCCACCTGTGGCATACTTTTTTTTAATTTTTTTTATTTTATATCAACAAACATACAAACAACATTAAACATTTATACTTATCTGTATACATAATAATTAATATTTTACAATTTTATATTTCCTTAATACTAATTCCTTTTCTTATATTTTTTTTCTATCCAGTTATACAGTTTCTCCCACACTCTGTAGTAGTTCTTATTTTGTTTATCCTGTAATTCATACGTTAATTTACTTAATTTAGTGCAGTCTAACATTTTCTTGATCACCATCTCTTCATTTGGTGTCTTTTCTTGTTTCCAATTTTGTGCGAATGCCAATCTTGCTGATGTTAGCATGTGTGTTATTAAATAATAGTCTTCTGTGCTGTGTTGACCTCTGATTATTCCTAATAAATACATTTCTGGTTTTGTTTCTAATTTATATTCCAATATTTGGCATACATACCATAGGTTTGCCATCATGGCTCTAATCCCTTCATTCAGAATCCAAACATTCATTGACTCTGATGGAGAAGTGGTACCAGACCCAGATTCAGCAGCCTTTCTGTACTGTCCATGTAACTGACTAAGAATGGAACAGAATCAATATTTCCATAATTTGCTGAGTTTTATATATCTTCAACTGAGTTTTAATTTCTCCAACTGGGCACACTATAGATTTGTATGCATTGATACTTCCAGAATTTTCAGGTCAGGCATTCTGTGCAGAATTTATTAGATTGGCCTTTTACTGAACACACAAAATGTTTTTAATACTTTGTCCTAAATGCATGATCTGTGGACTTTTGTCACATTTGGTTCTCAAATTTGAATGTGATCTTCAGAGTCTCCCTAACAGTTGCAATTTAATTGTACTTTTGAGTTAAGTATTGAGTGCCTTAATTAAATACATCGGGGTAATTTCATTATAATGTTTAAATTTATATTAAATTTAGTTTGGATTATCTTGTATTTCATTTTGGTTCAGTCCTTACCCCCTTCTTTGTTCTGACTCTATCTCATCTTTCAGAAGGCAGCCATTGCTTAATGTAACTCTTGAACCAGAAAAAGTTACTCAATCTTATACTCCAAAAATCCTGAACACTCCCAATGAATTTGGCAATGACAGCAACAACCCTATTTGTCATGTCAGCATTTCTCTAAAAGGGTAGTTTTTCAATAGATTTTATGTCAATGTGAAAGACAGAAGAATCACAGATACTATATGATAGATTGATGAAATTATGAAACTTTGATATAAATTTTGTGGGCCAACTTAGAAAGTTGCTGTATAAAAAAATCAAGTTTCTTTGAATTTCTGTGTCAGATTTTAAGTAACTATTTGTGTTTTCTTTACAATGGGGACAATCATTTTATTATTCTATTTTATTATTTAGCCTTTCATTCTATGACTTTATGAAATAAATTATCAACAGTACCAGCTAACTCAAGTATGGAACGCTTTGCATTGAAGCTTAAATGTTTTGGTTATTTTTGTTGCTAAAAACTGAAACTTTCTATTTCCTTGCTAAAATAACATGCATAAGATTCACTGTCTGTCATGACATTTGGTACCAAAAGAAAAGATTACTCATTGTGAATAATTTGTATTTAACATTCATTTCATAGTCTCAACTGTCTATTTTCTAAGGAGAAAACAATACTAGACTTGAAATAAATCATGGAATGCGGCAACAGTGGCTTGATGAACAGTCAATAAATCATTTCTTCATAAAGCTGAACATAAATGAATTTTATCTGTGTTGCATCATAGATGTTGATTGCCATTATTGTCACAAGCAGAAGGTTTGAAAATAATCATGTAACATGAACACTGACATTCTATAGAATAACCTGTGAAACCATTCACCTGTGGGCTATGAAATAGAATTGGGTACTCATGCTATAAATATCTCAGACCAATATTCTTATGCTGCTGGTAAATCCAAGGCGATTAGAAAGGTTTAAATAGTCAGATTTCATTGCCTTGAGTTTTCCTTCTCCTCCTTCTGTGTAAGAATGTGACAAAAGTACATTAGATAAAATATATTGATGGATGATTATATGCCATTAAGCCAGAGTTGACTCTTAGTGACATAATGTACCTATATAGTACAAGTGCACTAGAGTGTCTTCCGTCCTCTGTCCTATTGCTCTCCTATATCTCCTATACCTTTCTTCTATTCCTATATCTCTTCTTCTATTCTTTCATTGATATGTTCTATTACTATACCTTCTTTTCTATTATTTCTTAGATATATTTTACTATGAGTATCTCCTCTATAACCTTCATCATGTATTTTACTATGTTTATATAGATATATACCCACTAAAACCCTCATTGTGTATTGGACAAAATAAATAAATAAAAATAAAATAAAATAAATTTCCCCAGAACTATATATCCCATACCTGATCCACAGGAACTTCCATTGATGCACCTATTATTGCTGCAATTAAGTCCATCCACCTTGGCGAGATCTCTAGATTGCAGTCCTTAGTTTGTAGCTTGCAGTCAGAAGTGGAAAGATTGTCCCAGCCACGTGCTGTAATGCAGCCATGTGTCCAGCCTCCACTTCCACAGCGCCACCCGAGGAGGAGGGCTGTGTGGACAACTGTCGGTTCAGGAAGATTGCGTGCAGTTGAGCAAAAACATAGTAATTTTGGTCTCTCTTTATCGAATTCCTATACTGTTCTTGCGGATTTAAATAGTAAGGATGTTGGAGATATTAGCAAGGCCCCTCAGGCAGAGAATGAGGGGATATTCAAAGGGGAAGTTGTTGTAAATGTCACCAAACCATCAAGTGCAGTTAGTAGAAATATAAAGAGGACACATTTTCTTGTGGGTGATTCGACTGTTAGAGGTGTTGATTTGGGACAGAGTAAGGACGTGGTGAAGGTGCTGAGGTGTCTCCCAGGGGCCACTGCCAGCAGGGACAGGAGGAGGATTACAAACATTGTCAAGGCTTTGAGTAAAGGTAATAACATTGATGTGGTGGTGCATCTTGGCACAAATGATTTGTCCCAGAGAAATGTCAATGTAGTAAAAAGAGATTTTCAATGTCTAAGTGTGGAGCTGGGTAAAATAGCAGATTCAGTGACTTTCTCAGAGGTGTTACCGGTTTGTGGCCAAGAGGATAAAACAACGTGTATCATAGAGTTTAATGTGTGGTTAAAGCAGTGGTGTAAAGCTGAAGGTTTTGGCTATGTAAGTCATGATGTCAGTAGGTGGTCTAATAGGGAGTTGTTTAAGAGGGATGGTTTGCATCCATCATACAGAGGTACCCAGGTACTCGGTGAGGAATTCAGAACTTTTTTGGACAGGCATTTAAACTAGGTAAAGGGGACAGAGATGTAACTGATGTGGGTGATTTCTGTCCCCGACCAATGAGGATAAATCAGTTTTTGGAAGCTTATGAAAAGGGAGCTGCAAATAAAATAGATGTAGTTGTTGATGATAAGGGGCAAACTAATAATGAAAATAATGTTCTTCGTGTAATGTGCACGAATGCTCGAAGCTTGAGCAACAAGCTCTGTGAATTAATGGCCATAATATCTAGAGATAATTTGGACCTGGTTGCCATAACTGAGACATGGTTTAAGGATTCTAATGAATGGGAAATATCCATACCAGGATATACACTGTATAGGAAGGATAGAATAGAGAGAAGGGGAGGTGGAGTAGCCATTTATGTTAAAGAAACTCTAAAAACAACACTAATTCAAAATACATGTCAAGATCTAGAGACCCTCTGGATTTGCATGCAAAATAAAGACGGTTCTGTCATTAGAATTGGGGTGATCTATAGGCCTCCAGGGCAATCTGAGGAATATGACAACAAGATGGTGGATGAAATTACCCAAATGGCAGTAAAGGGAGATATTGTGGTTATGGGTGATTTCAACATGCCTGATGTTGACTGGAATATCCCCAGTGCCCTTACATGCAAAAGTAAGAATATAGTAGAGGCCTTTACAGGAGCAGCTCTGGCACAGCTGGTTAAGACACCAACTAGAGGGGAGAATATTCTAGATTTAGTTTTTACGAATGGGAATTGGGTTTCAGATGTCAAGGTGGGAGAAAATTTAGGTTGCAGTGACCATCTATGTTTGTGGTTTGATGTAAAAACTCATTGTGAGCAATCCTATAATGCAACCAAAGTATTGGATTTCAGAAAAACAAATTTTAATGCAATGGGGGAATATTTAGATAATGAATTAAAGGGGAGGGATAAAATGGCAGGAGCGAGCACCCAGTGGACTGTATTTAAAAAGGCCATCTTAAAAGCCACTGGACTGTATGTAAGACAAATAACTAAAGGTAAAAGGAAGAAGAAACCGCTATGGTTTAGCAATGATGTAAGGACTATAGTCAATGAAAAAAAGGCTGCCTATAGGAGGTATAAAGAGTCTGGAAGTATAGCTGATAGGTAGGTGTATAAAATGAGACAGAAGGAGGCGAAACAGATAATATATGCTGCTAAAGCCTCAAAAGAGGAAGAAATTGCCAAATCTCTAAAGAAGGGGGATAAAACCTTCTTCAGATATATTAGTGATAAGAAGAAGAAAAACTGCGGCATCACGAAGCTTAGTACCGGGAAAAATACATGCATTAATGGGAATAAGGAGATCGCTGACCATTTCAATAGCTACTTCTGTTCAGTTTTCTCAAAAGACACCTTACAAAATAATACTATAGAGGGATATAGCATTGCCTCCAACTGTACGGATTCAGCTCCAGTGATCTTAGAAGCCGATGTCTTAGAAGAACTTGAACGATTAAAGATAAATAAGGCAATGGGTCCAGATGGCATCCATCCCAGAGTTCTTAAAGAACTCAGATCTGTCATTGCTACCCCCCTGACTGATTTGTTTAACCAATCCTTGTTAACAGGAGATGTTCCTGAGGATTGGAGAATGGCAAGTGTTGTGCCTATCCACAAGAAGGGCAGTAGAGAAGAAGCTGGTAACTACAGGCCAGTTAGCTTGACATCAGTTGTCGTTAAAATGATGGAGACTCTACTGAAAAAGAGGATAAATCAGCACCTAAAAAACAATAAATTATTGGACCCAAATCAGCATGGCTTTACTGAAGGCAAATCATGTCAGACTAATCTCATTGATTTCTTTGACTATGTCACAAAGGTGTTGGATGAAGGTGGTGCCGTGGATATTGCCTACCTGGACTTCAGCAAAGCCTTTGATACGGTTCCACATAAAGAGCTGATAGATAAATTAGTGAAGATTGGACTTAATCCCTGGATAGTTCAATGGATTTGCAGCTGGCTGAAGCATAGACACCAGAGGGTTGTTGTGAATGGCGAGTAGTATTCTGAGCAGAGTAAGGTTACAAGCGGTGTGCCACAAGGGTCTGTTCTGGGTCCTATTCTTTTTAATATGTTTGTGAGTGACATAGGGGAAGGTCTGGTAGGGAAGGTTTGCCTATTTGCCGATGACTCTAAAGTGTGCAATAGGGTTGATATTCCTGGAGGCGTCGGCAATATGGTAAATGATTTAGCTTTACTAGATAAATGGTCAAAGCAATGGAAACTGCAGTTTAATGTTTCCAAATGTAAAATAATGCACTTGGGGAAAAGGAATCCTCAATCTGACTATTGTATTGGCAGTTCTGTGTTAGCAAATACTTCAAAAGAAAAGGATTTAGGCGTAGTGATTTCTGACAGTCTCAAAATGGGTGAACAGTGCAGTCAGGCAGTAGGGAAAGCAAGTAGGATGCTTGGCTGCATAGCTAGAGGTATAACAAGCAGGAAGAGGGAGATTATGATCCCGCTATATAGAATGCTGGTGAGACCACATTTGGAATACTGTGTTCAGTTCTGGAGACCTCACCTACAAAAAGATATTGACAAAATTGAACGGGTCCAAAGACGGGCTACAAGAATGGTGGAAGGTCTTAAGTATAAAACGTATCAGGAAAGACTTAATGAACTCAATCTGTATAGTCTGGAGGACAGAAGGAAAAGGGGGGACATGATTGAAACATTTAAATATATTAAAGGGTTAAATAAGGTCCAGGAGGGAAGTGTTTTTAATAGGAAAGTGAACACAAGAACAAGGGGACACAATCTGAGGTTAGTTGGGGGAAAGATCAAAAGCAACATGAGAAAATATTATTTTACTGAAAGAGTAGTAGATCCTTGGAACAAACTTCCAGCAGACGTGGTAGATAAATCCACAGTAACTGAATTTAAACATGCCTGGGATAAACATATATCCATCCTAAGATAAAATACAGAAAATAGTATAAGGGCAGACTAGATGGACCATGGGGTCTTTTTCTGCCGTCAGACTTCTATGTTTCTATGTTTCTATGCTCCTGGTTGTCCTCTTTAACTTTCACTATGTTGAACTTTCCCATATTCCTGTTTTTCATGTTCCATATTCTGACGGTAATTCTGTCTTTGCAGGCTCAAATTTTTCTTTTCTGGTATCACAACATCAGCTATTATACAAAGGCTTTACTCTAGTTACTAAATACCATTAGTACTTGGAAAAATCCTAAACTCTTCCTCAGAAGCATGTTGTGCAATCTGATCTAAGGAACCCATTATGTGATACTGCATTGTCAATTATTTTATATTTTCTATCGCTATGCTATTCTTGATAAAAATACAATCATCCATTGCTTTTTCCTCTGCAGCATTAAATAATATCTTCATTGGTTGTTACCAATACCCAATATCTCCCTATATCAGTGATGGCGAACTTTTTTTTCCTTGGGTGCCAAAAGAGCATGGCTGTGTGTTATCGCACATACCCAAGTGCCCATACCCATAATTCAATGTTTGCGGAGGGCGAAAACACTTTGCTGGAGAGACGGAGTAACGACACGGACACAAGAGCTGGATTTAAACTGGGTCATTTTTATTAACATAAATTTGCATGATTTATTCATTAAATTTGCATATATTAGCATAATCAACTATGACACGGAAATGGACCTGCAGGGTCAAACAAACACTTCCGGGGCGGAAATGACGTTAGGGCAAAACTTCCTGGGCAACTCATGGGCGTATCTCGATGCAAGTCCAGGTGAGGGACCACTCCATCACCTGCGACCCTGCCATGCTTTGCATGAGGGGGGGTCCCATCGGCTAACCCGAATCCGGGAATTTAAAGGTGCAGGACCCAAAGACAGGTTCCCCCCAGCCGCTCAGGCAGTCGCTCCCTCCATGAGCTTGCAGAGAACCTGTCAATCATCCCCAAAGATGCCCAAGGGAGAACGCGCGGTTGCTAAACCACCCCCCAATTTTTCCGCCCCTAACCTGCCTACCCAAATGACCAAAGGTAAGCCAATTAATCTAATAAAAAATACAGGCACCCCCTAACCGCACATCCATCTCCTCAGTGTGGAATGGGCGAAAAAACAGCCCGGCTAAGAGGCAGAACTGCAAAAAATTCCCATTCGGCCCCCTAAGGGCGACCCCTAAGCACACTGCAAAATAGGGAGGGCGGGCGGGTGTCTGCTCGAGGCTGCTGTCCGGGCGGGAAGGCTGAGCCTTGGGCCTGCTCGCCCTTATATAGGGCAAGCAGGCCCCGCCCGGACCAATCAGCAGCCAGGCCCTAAATCCCGAGCGAAGTCTCGCCTCACGAGACTTCACTGGGGATCCCAAATGGCGGCCGCCATGAGGGTCCAGTGTCTCCCGGTCCCTCCATCAAAGCCTGCCTGCCGGGTAAGTCCAGCGCCGTCATTGCTGGAGAGACGGAGTAACGACACGGACACAAGAGCTGGATTTAAACTGGGTCATTTTTATTAACATAAATTTGCATAATTTATTCATTAAATTGCATATATTAGCATAATCAACTATGACCCGGAAATGGACCTGCAGGGTCAAACAAACACTTCCGGGGCGGAAATGACGTTAGGGCAAAACTTCCTGGGCAACTCATGGGCGTATCTCGATGCAAGTCCAGGTGAGGGACCACTCCATCACCTGCGACCCTGCCATGCTTTGCATGAGGGGGGTCCCACCGGCTAACCTGAATCCGGGAATTTAAAGGTGCAGGACCTAAAGACAGGTTCCCCCCAGCCGCTCAGGCAGTCGCTCCCTCCATGAGCTTGCAGAGAACCTGTCAATCATCCCCAAAGATGCCCAAGGGAGAACGCGCGGTTGCTAACCCCCCCCCAATTTTTCCGCCCCTAACCTGCCACGGAGCGGGGGTCAGATCTCTATCTTGGCCCCCCGACTCCCCCCTCTAGCTGCGCCAGATCACGCAGAGACCGCTGCAGGTCCTGTAAGAAAATGGCATTCCCCAGTACTGACTGGTGAACGCCATCGGCCCGGTAAAGCCACGGCCGATCTACAGTGATGAGGGGATGGGCCACTACAACCCCACCTAAATTCCCTGACTACCCTTCCCAGGGCCTTATTGCCTCTACACCTGACCCGGTGAATGGCCCTAAGGGAAAGGGCAACCCACAAAGATCCCCAGGGGATCGAAGACCGCACCACATACGTGGCGGGCCACACAGTGTGAAGCCACCGCAGGCTTCCGCAAGCCTGGCAGGTCCCCAACCGACCCCCAAGCCGTACCGGTCCTTGCCCCCAAGAGCAAGATCAGTGACCGGGGCGCAGCAATGGGATGCCGCCCTCCCCGAACAACTGGGCGTAGCCATGTGATGCCACCCGCCCAGCACCGCCTGGGCGCAGCAATGGTATGCCGCCCTCCCAGCCCCACCTGGGCGCAGCAACAGGATGCCGCCCTCCCATCACCACCTGGGCGCAGCAATGGGATGCCACCCTCCCAGCACACATCCAGGCGCAGCAATGGAATGCCACCCCTGGCACCAACTGGGCGCAGCAATGGGATGCCGCCCTCCCAGCACACATCCAGGCGCAGCAATGGAATGCTGCCTCGGCACCAACTGGGCGCAGCAATGGGATGCCGCCCTCCCAGCACTAACTGGGCGCAGCAATGGGATGCCGCCCTCCCAGCACCACCTGGGCGCAGCAATGGGATGCCGCCCTCCCAGGACCAATCTGGGCGCAGCAACGGGATGCCGCCCTCCCAGCACCTCCTGGGCGCAGCAATGGGATGCCGCCCTCCCAGGACCAACTGGGCGCAGCAATGGGATGCCGCCCTCCCAGGACCAACTGGGCGTAGCAATGGGATGCCGCCCTCCCAGGACCAACTGGGCGCAGCAATGGGATGCCGCCCTCCCAGCACCACCTGGGCGCAGCAATGGGATGCCGCCCTCCCAGGACCAACTGGGCGCAACAATGGGATGCCGCCCTCCCAGGACCAACTGGGCGCAGCAATGGGATGCCGCCCTCCCAGCACCACCTGGGCGCAGCAATGGGATGCCGCCCTCCCAGGACCAACTGGGCGCAGCAATGGGATGCCGCCCTCCCAGGACCAACTGGGCGCAGCAATGGGATGCCGCCCTCCCAGGACCAACTGGGCGCAGCACTGGGATGCCGCCCTCCCAGCCCCACCTGGGCGCAGCAACAGGATGCCGCCCTCCCATCACCACCTGGGCGCAGCAATGGGATGCCACCCTCCCAGCACACATCCAGGCGCAGCAATGGAATGCCACCCCTGGCACCAACTGGGCGCAGCAATGGGATGCCGCCCTCCCAGCACACATCCAGGCGCAGCAATGGAATGCTGCCCCGGCACCAACTGGGCGCAGCAATGGGATGCCGCCCTCCCAGCACTAACTGGGCGCAGCAATGGGATGCCGCCCTCCCAGCACCACCTGGGCGCAGCAATGGGATGCCGCCCTCCCAGGACCAATCTGGGCGCAGCAACGGGATGCCGCCCTCCCAGCACCACCTGGGCGCAGCAATGGGATGCCGCCCTCCCAGGACCAACTGGGCGCAGCAATGGGATGCCGCCCTCCCAGGACCAACTGGGCGCAGCAATGGGATGCCGCCCTCCCAGGACCAACTGGGCGCAGCACTGGGATGCCGCCCTCCCAGGACCAACTGGGCGCAGCAATGGGATGCCGCCCTCCCAGCACCACCTGGGCGCAGCAGTGGGATGCCGCCCTCCCAGGACCAACTGGGTGCAGCAATGGGATGCCGCCCTCCCAGCACCACCTGGGCGCAGCAATGGGATGCCGCCCTCCCAGGACCAACTGGGCGCAGCAATGGGATGCCGCCCTCCCAGGACCAACTGGGCGCAGCAATGGGATGCCGCCCTCCCAGCACCACCTGGGCGCAGCAATGGGATGCCGCCCTCCCAGAACCGATCTGGGCGCAGCAACGGGATGCCACCCTCCCAGCACCTCCTGGACGCAGCAATGGGATGCCGCCCTCCCAGGACCACCTGGGCGCAGCAATGGGATGCCGCCCACCCAGCATAGCGGTAGAAACGCCCGTCCTACCGCACACCCCGTCTCCCCCGCCAGACAACAAGGACCCAGCCGCCATGACGGCAGGGTCCCCACCCCCGATGGTACCGTGTTGCTGAGTGGTCTCGGAGCGCTCATGACCCAAAGCAACACCGTCGGTTCGTCCTGGCGGGGTTGAATAGAAGGGGACCAAAGGGAGCCCTGGCCTAAGATCTTACCCCGGACCCTCAACTGGCCGTTCGTAGCCTAAAACAGGCCGTCGACCGCCAGCGGTCGGCATCCCCGAATCCTCAGTATCGAGAACGCCGTCACCGCACAAGAGGCGGCGCCACTGCGGAACGAGCGTTCCCACAAGCGGCGGGATCCACGCTTGGCCTAGCCAAACCCTGTACTCCAAAACCCACCTGACTAAGGCAATGAGATGGAAGGCCAAAAGGACCTAGCAACCAGCGATAAGGCCCTGGCCAGCCGTCCCGCATCTTCACTATGCGGAACTCACCATAAATCCACAAACCAGCCCCCGCCTTAGACAAAAGGCGAGGCTGGCCACCTCGACCTCAAAGTCCTAACTGAAAGGCCACACTGCCTAAACTGGACACAAATATGGCCAGGTACACAACTGAGGCAGGCCAGCTATAGGGGTAACCCGTATCCTGCCTGAACTCCCCGAACTCTGCACCCGTCTGCTGCGAATCCTCCAGAGTGCCAGGCACCACAGAGAGGGCCATAGCCCAGCAGACCTTTACCCTCCTACGCCCGGTAGCCCCCCCAGACTCCAAAGGTGGCCGGGGAACGCCTCTGGCGACTCCCGGGCCCACGGGGCCAGGGTCCGAAACCTGGACAACTGACCATGGGACAAGGCATCAGCGACCCCGTTATCCACCCCGGGGACATGCCTAGCCAAAAACAACGCATTTAGGGACGAGGACCTGTGCACAAAATGGCGGACAAGCCGCATGACCCTGTCGCTCTTAGAGGACAGGGCATTCACCACATGGACAACCAGTAGGTTGTCACCAAAAGTGCACGGTCTTGTCCCTAAACTGCTACCCCCCAAAGCTCTAAGGCCACTACTAAGGGGAAGAGCTCTAAGAACGTAAGGTCCTGAACCAACGAAGAGGGACTCCATTCCGGAGGCCATGCCGACCAGCACCACTGGTCACCTAAAACTACCCCGAAACCACAAGTCCCCGCGGCATCAGAACAGAGCTGCAACTCGGCTTCCAAAAGAAGCTCGTGCCTCCAAAAAGACAAACCATTAAACCTGACCAAGAAATCCCACCACACGCCGAGGTCAGCCCTGACCCCAGCGCAAAGGCGGGTACGATGATGGGGCAAACGGAGCCCCCTCATCGCGTCGTACAACCTCCTGGAAAGAACCCTACCAGGAACAGCCACCCGACAGGCAAAATTAAGAATGCCTGCCAATTCCTGAAGCTGCCGTAGGGTAACCTTCCGGCAGCCCAGCACCTCATCAGCTTTCTTCTGATCTGAAGCAACTTCTCTAGGGGCAATCTGGAAGATTGCACCTCCGAGTCCAATTCAATACCGAGGAAGGTAATCTTGGTGGCGGGGCCCTTGGTCCCCTCAGAGGCTAAAGGCCCCCCCAACAGAGCGCAAAGGGCTTCGAAGTCCAGCATTAGAGCAAAGCATTGCTCTGAATGCGCAGGCCACGCCAACAAGAATCCATCAAGGTAGTGAACGACCGATCCCAGACCTCTGCGCCTCCTGAGCGACCACTCCAAGAAGGTGCTAAAACTCTCAAAAAGAGAGCATGAGACAGAGCAGCCCATTGGCAGTGCCCTGTCCACAAAAAACCCACCTTCGCAATGGAAGCCCAGAAGCCCGAATCCGTCTGGGTGTATGGGGAGGAGCCGGAATGCCGACTCAATGTCGCATTTTCCCATAAGGGCTCCAACCCCACACTTCCTAACCATGGCACGGCCGCAGCAAAGGATGCGTACCGCACCGAACAAAGTTCGTCAGGAATGAAATCATTCACTGACTCCCCTTTGGAAAAGACAAGCAGTGAATCAACCTAAATTCACCACTCGCCTTTCAGGGGACCACCCCTAAAGGGGACCCCTCCCATGCAAGGGATCCTGAATCCCTGTGAGAAACCTAGCAAGAGAGCAGCCGCTCCCGAGCGAGGGTGGTAGTCCCTCAACCAACCCTCGAGCGTGCTTACAAACTTGGGCTGGGCCAATTTTCCCCCAGTAGGTGGGGTTTGTTCCCTGGACCCCCTCCCCTCTTAACCATCCCCTTTTAGGGGCAGGGGCACACCGAAGCGGCATGGGCACCTCGCCCTCCCGCACGCACGGCTGTAGCTATAAAAGGGGCGAAAACAAGCCCCCTTGCAGCAAAGCCCTGACATGCAGCGAACGGGTCCCACACTGTGGTGGCCCCCATAGCTAATACCCCTGGCCCCTACGGGTAAGCCGTCAAAAGGGGCGGAGGCACTACTGCCAGCGTTGGCGGGGTCCAAGACCCCTCCGCCCCCAACACACCAGGCCCTAGCAAAAGAGCTGCCCCAGGGGCCTGTGTCCCTGCAGTACGAGCCGGTGAGGGGGGGCAGACCTGGTTACAGGTGCCCCCCCCAAAACCCCCCCAAGAAACTGGGCCCGGGTGTCACCAACCGCTGGCCAAGGGCCTCATCACCCTCCAAGGCACAGCTACCGTGGGGCTACCAAATATGAAATAATCAATGTCTGACTATAACATTACTGAAGTTGGACTATGACCTTACTAAAAGAGTAGTAGATCCTTGGAACAAACTTCCAGCAGACTTGGTAGATAAATCCACAGTAACAGAATTTAAACATGCCTGTGATAAACATATATCCATCCTGACAAGATACAGCAAATAGTATAAGGGCAGACTAGATGGACCAAAAGGTCTCTTCCTGCCGTCAGACTTCTATGTTGCTATATAAATACTGTATTTAAATAATTGTCTGCTCATAATATATATATATAAATATATTAATTGCGTTAACCAAAATTACCAACATAATCAATTTTATTATTATTATTAATGTGTTATCTAATTCTTATTTTTACACAGTAATGCCAAGAGGGCAGCAAATGGCCTCTGTCCACACAGGCAGCGCAGCAGCAAGGAGCTGCCACCAAGGGCCTAACTGCCCCCTATACCGGGGCCACAAAACGGGGGGGCGCCACACGATCCCCTCCCGCCCGATCCCCCACGGTCCCGAGGAGGCGACCAGAAGGATCACCCCCAGGGCAAAATAGAGGGCCGAAACAGACCCGGCCTTCGCGCCGGACCCGAAGCCCCCCAGACCGCTCCACGAGCCTCCGGTGAGGCTTCCAAAATGGCAGCCGCAACCCTCGGCCGCCTCTTACGAAGCGGGAGAAGAGGGGCGGACCGCCGGCCACGGATGGGGCTTTCGCCCAGCTGCTCGAAGTAGCAGCAACCTCCTCAAGCCTCCGACGAGGCATTCCAAAAGCGGCGGCCGCCCACGCGGCCGCCGAAAGGACTCCACGAGCAGACAGCCATGTGTCTGCTCGAGGCTGCTGTCCGGGCGGGAAGGCTGAGCCTCGGGCCTGCTCGCCCTTATATAGGGCAAGCAGGCCCCGCCCGGACCAATCAGCAGCCATGCCTGAAATCCCAAGCGAAGTCTCGCCTCGCGAGACTTCACTCGGGATCCAAAATGGCGGCCGCCATGAGGGTCCAGTGTCTCCCGGTCCCTCCAGCAAAGCCTGCCTGCCGGGTAAGTCCAGCGCCGTCATTCCCCCTGCTTCCCAGAGGTCCTCTGGAGGCCGGAAATGGACTGTTTCCCAATTTCTGGTGGGCCCAGTAGGCTTGTATTTCATTCTCCCCAGGCTCCAAAGGCTTCCCTGGAGCCGGAGGAGGGTAAAAATACCCTCACCCATCCTCCTGGAGGCTCTCTGGAAGCAAAAAATGCTCCCCAGAGCCTCTTTCCAAGCCAAAAATCAGCTGGCCGGCACACACATGCATGTTGGAGCTGAGTTAGGGCAACAGCTCATCTGTCAGCGGATATGGCTACCTGTGGCACCCATGCCATATATAATTTCTGCCTGATATAAGTGCCTACTTATTTTAATTGGGAACTTGAGATGACATTGCTGCCTGTGGTGACCCTGTCAAAATATATATTTTTGGCATATATTCTTAATGTTCATTATTCAACCTTCCCAGAACATGTCTTCAATAGTAACATAAAATTACCTACAACCCTCCTCTACAACTATACTGCTCAAAAAAAATAAAGGGAACACTCAAATAACACATCCTAGATCTGATTGAATGAAACATTCTCATTGAATACTTTGTTCTGTACAAAGTTGAATGTGCACAACAGCATGTGAAATCGATTGTCAATCAGTGTTGCTTCCTAAGTGGACAGTTTGATTTCACAGAAGTTTGATTTACCTGGAGTTATGTAGACCTGATATCAAAAATGTACCTTGGTGAAAATGGGAGGAGGGAGCCATGTATACACTATTTTGAGTTCCTGAATGAAGGGTGAGATTTAGATCTAACCATAAAAACCAAATAGATAATTTTATCCTGGAAAATGATATTCGAAAACGTGAGCAATATGGTATTATTATGAAAGGCAAGAGAAAATAGGACACTATGAAATACATTCAGTGAAATGAAAAACATTCGGTTTCTCAGAGTCATTACTGTTAATAAAAATGCACATTTGTTACTGGAGCCTAAAAGGCTGTCACTTGGTAGATCAGACACTGTGCAGTATTTTGTGATTTAAATTGTTAATCAGCCAGTAGGGCCATTTTAGACATTTAATGAGAATGCTCACTCCCTAGAAGTGATTTCAAGCCTTGATTTAAAACTTAGTATAAAGTGAAGATGTTCTAATAGAATACTGCAGAATTTGACACAAAAGTTGCAATATTAAAGTCAAGGCAATTTTCCACTTGCGGATACTGCAAAGCATATGTTCATTTCATAACCACAGCATTATAATGTTTTAAAATATTTTAAATTTCTATAATCACCTTTATAGAAAGTGTCTAGTTTACAGTTTCGTAAAAGTTTATTGCTGAAGACAAAATTGAACTGTGAAAACACCATCGATGCATCAATGACTGGGGCATACCTGTGATAAAATACACTGCCAAAATTAACTGGATACAAGCAGAACCAGACAGTTTGGACCAAAAACTAATGCCTATTCACTATGGATTATATCCCCATGGACACGATATATTGATAGACTATAGCTGCCCTGTGGAAATGAAGGCAGAGGTTTAGTTCAAATCAAAGAAGCTGTTGAAGAAAAAAATGCATTGGATGATCATATGAAAGACAGCCCTGAACAAACATCATTGTAAGTTAAAAATTTACCGAATGTTCAGAAAACAAATATTGAATAATGTAGGAATATTGAAATTAAAACTTGAACGGGATATTGAGAAGGAAAAGCACTACATGATCAAATTTTACAAAATATTGAAGGGAAAGGGGATAAAAATAAAACCAACCAATTACATACAACTAGAATATTTTTTTAAAAAGAAAGAAACTGAAGACTTGATTTTTTGTTTCTCAAAACAATCTACTGGAACTAATGTAATCATGGCCAGAATTGAAAAATTCTCAAATGATTCAAAGTGTAGATTGTGCATAGAAGCAAAAGAAATAGTAAATAATTTACTCAGCACATGTAAGAAGACTGCACAAACTGATCATATACACCGATATAACTGTTGTGGTTGGCTCTGGCCCAGCTCCTGCCCCAAGGACTGTGGATGTGGGGGAGACATCCACATGTTGCAGGCCTGTTTTGCCCCCGGTGGAGTCTGCTGATGAAGGCTCCTCTGACCAAGAAGACATGAGTGAAGGGGAGGAGGAGAGTGTGGCAGACAGCTCAGAAGGAGATCAATTATCTAGCTCCTCCTTGGATTCAGAACAAGAGTTAATGATACAGCCACACATGTGGAGAGCGATGCATAGGTAACAACAACTGAGAGATTATTATCAAAGAAAATGAGGCCACCTGTGGTTGGGTGGGGCTGTGGTAATTAGTGAGGCTGCTATAAATAGTAGCCTGTGGGTTTGGCCATTGTGGAGGATTATCTGATTGTTATGTTTCATGCCTGCTTTTCTGACTTTGATCTTTGTGTGCTGATTTTTCCCCGTTTTGAAACTAAACCAGAGCAAAGTGTGTTTCACTTTGTGAAAGAATAAGGACTGTGAATTGCCTCATAGCTGCAAGCTAAGTATCTCAGAACTGATAAGGGACTTGTACAAATTACCAATTTGTTTGGAGACAAGTGCTCTTTGCTATACCAAAAGAGTGCTTCATTTATTTGCATTTTTCAGTATAAAGAACATTGTTCTTTATACTGAAATTGTGTGTCTGAAATTGTATCTGTGCATTTTTGGGAGGATTCTACCAGAGAGCTCGACAGAACAATAACACAGTTACCAAAATGAAATATCTGTAAAAAGTCTTCGCCAGTAATGAAAAATTGGTGAGGATATAGAGTTTAAAAAGTAGTCAAAATGAGTAGATTGAAATATTTTGGGATTTCCTATTGCAAACTGATAAAGTCTTGGTATGTAACACACCATATTTAACTGTGGTTCAATTGATGTGGCAATACCAGAAGATAATAGAGTAGAAGAGTACAGAAGATTACGAAATGTCAGGATCTGAAAATCAAAGTTTAAAAATTGTGGTATAAATCAATCTTGGTGGTGCTAGTAGTTATTGACACACTAGCTGTCACACAAAAAGATATTGGACAGCATTTAGAAAATCTACGGATTGACAAAAGAAAATCACAAAATAAAAAGACCTGCAAATAGAAATAAAGTGGCTCTGGCAAAAGAATGCAAAGATAGTACCAAAAATAATAGGCCCTTTGGTTAGTGTTGTGGTTAGCTCTGGCTCAGCTCCTGCCCCAAGGACTGTGGATGTGGGGGAGACATCTACATGCTGCAGGCCTGTTTTGCCCCTGGTGGAATCTGCTGATGAAGGCTCCACTGACCAAGAAGACATGAGTGACAGGGAGGAGGAGAGTGTGGCAGGCAGCTCAGAAGGAGATCAATTATCTAGCTCCTCCTTGGATTCAGAACAAGAGTTAATGATACAGCCACGCATGCAGAGAGCGATGCATAGGCAACAACAACTGAGAGATTATTATCAAAGAAAATGAGGCCACCTGTGGTTGGGTGGGGCTGTGGTAATTAGTGAGGCTGCTATAAATAGCAGCCTGTGGGTTTGGCCATTGTTCAGGATTATCTGATCGTTGTGTTTCGTGACTGCTTTACTGACTTTGACCTTTTGTGTGCTGATTTTTCGCCGCTTTGAAACTAAACCAGGGCAGTGTGTTTCACTTTGTGAAAGAAGAAGGACTGTGAATTGCCTCACAGCTGCAAGCTAAGTATCTCAGAACTGATAAGGGACTTGTACAAATTACCAGTTTGTTTGGAGACGAGTGCTCTTTGCTATACCAAAAGAGGGCTTGGTTTAAGTGAATTTTCATTATAAAGAACATTGTTTTGAATTTTCAAACGTTTGTGTGTCTGAAATTTGCACCTGTGAATTTTTGGGAGGAATCTACCAGACAGCTCGACAGAACAGTTAGTGTTGCTTGCTTGTTTGTTTATTTGTTTATTTATTTATTTATTTGTTTGGTTGATTGATTTCTATGCTGCCCTTCTCCTGGGACTCAGGGTGGCTTACAACAAGTAGTATACCCAAGATAGAAATCTATATAAATGTACAACTAAAAATCCCCATAGTTGAAAAACCAACCAGTCTAGTATTCTAAAGTAACTGCTGTATCACTTGAATACCATTGGCATTGACAAAATCACCATTAATTACTTACAAAAGGCAGCTTTAGTTTACATACGATGATGACACAATCAAACAACATCTGTCTATTCCAGGTCTTTGGGAAGGATTACCAGTAAGTAGGTGGATAAAATTGCCACATCCAGTTTAAACATCTGGCTGATTGTGCCACCAACTAAAAGACAACAAATTAAAATATTTAATATCTGGATTTTGTAGCCAATCATAACCATATTCTTTGCATTCATCATTTCTGTCAATCTGAGCTGGGCTGGGTTGAGCTAAGAAAAACAAAAGCCTGACCAGTAAGATCAAGAGTGCATAACTAGGTAGATCAATTCATGGTCACTAGGTTCTTTTGCTAAGGCTGAACACAGGAGAAGAACAGATTGTATATGATGGGAATAAAAGATATTATATATTCAGTTCACTTATTAGCATAAGTGAATGAGTTGAAAAACAAGAACCATCTTTGACAATATAATCACATGAAATTTCATATCTAATATTGGTGAAGGACATCTCCTTTGTTAACAGTTGGATCTATCCTTCTGAAAGTTCAAATGCTATTGAGTAAAAGTCACATTGTATGTTCAGCATATAGGGTTTCTTTGTTTAAGATGGTGAGGCTTTTTTGGGGGGGGGTTTCATAGAAATTATGGGAAATAGAGTCTAATACATCAAGAAACAGCAAGAAATGGCAGATGGGTATCAATTAGTACAGATTAGTATAGTTTACCAAGACAGAAAAAAAAAGTTGGCATAAACAGTTTGAGAACATAGTTTTGTTCAGAAAGAGTCTTTGAATTGCATCACCAAACCAAACAGACTAGAGAAGAAGGACGTGGGGGTGTGTGCCTTTTTCTTAGATCCAGCCTTATTTCTATATGTAATCTTTTAATTTCATGCATCAAATTAAATATTACAAGAAATAATATCAAAGCTATCTCATGAGATGTACGTCTTTCAGCAAGCATAGTAAGATTAATTTAAGAAAACCCTCAAAGAATAGCAATTCTGTTTATTCAGTGTGAAAAGATCACAAAGGAACATCAATATTTTGACAGTCTTATTGAAGCTGAACGTCACTGCAATTCAGGCTGAGACAGGAAAAACAAATGTATAATAAATATTTATATATTTATTATTTATTAATTAGATTTGTATGCCGCCCCTCTCTGTAGACTCGGGGCAGCTAACAACAGTAAAAAGACAATAGGAACAAATCTAATATTAAAAGTAATGTAAAAAAACTCCAATTTAAGAAACCAATCATACATACAGACATACCATGCATAAATTTTATAAGCCTAGCAAATAGAACACATGCGATCATATTTTGGCTTTTATTACTATTGAGTAAGTAACTAAAAAGCATCTTAGCAGCAACAAGACATTCATGTCTACAAGTCAGCATACCTGTTGAAGTCTTGCAGAATAAATTTTCACTCTTGGTTGATGAAACCTTTCTCTCATCAAGTCTTTGGTGCATGTTTCATTGTCTGGCTGAAATAACAAACAAGCATGGCTGAACTTTGAAAAGTACACTTGGAAATAAATGCAATTGTAGGATGTCTTTCTATTTGGTTGTCTGACCCAAGGCAGGTTTTTTGTTTTTGTAAGTGATTACCTTATTAACGCTTCTGCTTTTCAACAGCCCCATGGAGAAACATTTGTCACGGGGTATTTACAGTTTGCAACTGCAAAAAAATAAAAATCCTGGCCATTAGCATCCTGCACATATTTATAATCAGAAAACAAAATCTGAGGAGTAAGGTTTTGTCCATTCTGTGATGTCTAAGTTGACTGTAAAAAACAATATTGTTGCATATTATATTTAGTTTATTTGTACTTTTTTTAACCAAATTGAAAGCATTTCCGCTTCTGGCTTTATCCCCACCACAACCCTATGATATTGGTCAGGCTGTAATATTGTGAATGGATTGAAGTTAAGTGAACTTTCCTGGCTGAACATGAACTTCATCATGGATTTGATCTTCCTGAAGTAGCCCAACATCCATAAATTATTCAGAAAAGAAACAATACTGTAATTCTACATATACTGTATAAAACTTTTTAAAAAGAGAAGTATTAAGAGTTGCTGTTGAACTTTGCAAAATTTGGTTGACTGCAAAAATGAGCTAATCATTCCACATGGAATCTGGAGAATGTGACAGGCTGGGGGACCCATTTTATGGGAAAGTTTGCTGGGTATTCCTAGCCAGTCTGCAGGTGCAGGCATGTCTAACCTTGACTCATCTTCTGCAGACTGATAGAAACGTAGAAGACTGACGGCAGAAAAAGACCTCATGATCCATCTAGTCTGCCCTTATACTATTTCCTGTATTTTTATCTTAGGATGGATACATGTTTATCCCAGGCATGTTTAAATTCAGTTACTGTGGATTTACCAACCACGTCTGCTGGAAGTTTGTTCCAAGGATCTACTACTCTTTCAGCAAAATAATATTTTCTCATGTTGCTTTTGATCTTTCCCCCAACTAACTTCAGATTGTGTCCCCTTGTTCTTGTGTTCACTTTCCTATTAAAAACACTTCCCTCCTGAACCTTATTTAACCCTTTAACATATTTAAATGTTTCGATCATGTCCCCCATTTTCCTTCTGTCCTCCAGACTATACAGATTGAGTTCATTAAGTCTTTCCTGATACATTTTATGCTTAAGACCTTCCACCATTCTTGTAGCCCGTCTTTGGACCCGTTCAATTTTGTCAATATCTTTTTGTAGAAGAGGTCTCCAGAACTGAACACAGTATTCCAAATGTGGTCTCACCAGCGCTCTATATAGCGGGATCACAACCTCCCTCTTCCTGCTTGTTATACCTCTAGCTATGCAGCCAAGCATCCTACTTGCTTTTCCTACTGCCCGACCCCACTGCTCATCCATTTTGAGACTGTCAGAAATCACTACCCCTAAATCCTTCTCTTCTGAAGTTTTTGCTAACACAGAACTGCCAATACAATACTCAGATTGAGGATTCCTTTTCCCCAAGTGCATTATTTTACATTTGGAAACATTAAACTGCAGTTTCCATTGCTTTGACCATTTATCTAGTAAAGCTAAATCATTTACCATATTACAGATGCCTCCAGGAATATCAACCCTATTGCACACTTTAGAGTCATAGGCAAATAGGCAAACCTTTCCTACCAAACCTTCCCCTATGTCACTCACAAACATATTAAAAAGAATAGAGACATAGAATGACTGAATTAAGTACTGGAACAGTACTAACAGTTCTTTACCAACTTCCAGCAAGACGATTGAGTGGATCTGTTGGCACTGGCTGAATTAGCACACAACAGCCCACAGCATATATGCACACAGATGACTCCATTTCTGTCCAACTATGTTTTTTCCCCCCAAATCTGTTTCTCCTGACCATTTCTGTCTCACCTGTGCCAGCCACTGAAGACTTCCTTTAGGAGCTGCAAGCCTTACACCAGTGTTTAAGAGGATTTATATTACATCTGGCCCATCAATTCCATCTCCAAATTCCACTTCAGGTAGAATCCTGGTCTGTGGGGGGCCCTGAGGGCATGGGTCATACGGGGGGGGGGGGCGTAGTGTTATGGATGGTCCTGAAGTGAACTCAGTCAACAAGGAAGAACCTGCTTCAAGAACTTGGGAGCAGAATGTGGTAGAGAATCTAGAAGATGAGTGGAACTCTGAACCAGAAGTGAATGGGCAAGTAGATGTGGAGATACCAGGGACTTCAAAAAGGCAACAGGAGTGATTGGATGAATGGTTGGTTGATAATGGAAAGTCAGAAATGTAGCAGTACCCAACAGGCTTGAAAGACTAGCCAGAATAAGATGGTGGAGAAGGCGTATACTACAACTGATGAGCAGCGATGAGAACCTGCTGCTTCTGCCAAGTCCTAGGGTACACAGGGCCAAAAGGAGAAAGGTGCAATGGAGGTCAGTGAAGTTACTCATACTTTTCCCTCCTAATGGCAGCTATTTATCCTTGCAAGTGGAATAATTTTTCCATTTTGAATTGTGATTCTGAGAACAAGAGTAATTTTGAGAACAAGAGTGATTCCATTTTGAATTGTGATTCTGAGAACAAAAGTGATTCTGAGAACAACTCTTCCATTTCGAATTATGTGTGTTCAACTACCATATACCTTGCCCACATAGGCCTTACCAGCCACCTGCAAATTCAATGAGTACAGCCCACAATCCATTAGATTTCAACCTCTTTGAACACGATGGACAAACATAATCACTTGGCATTGGAACTTTGCCTTTGATTCTGTTTCTGGACTTTGGATATTGTCTTGTGGACCTTGGAATTAATTTTGGTTTGTGCTTTGGATCGTGAATTTGAAGAAAATAAAACTTTAGAAACTTGGACAACTGCGGGATACAGAACTGGGGAACTATAAGGCTGTAAATTATTATGAAATAAAATGTGGACTTTTGGAGGTATAACTCTGGAACTGATGTAATTTGACTAAATAGAAATGTCATCAATATTGAGATATTGGTTTAATAGAAATACACTTTTTATAACCTGTATCAAATCACTACAAAATGGATCTAGAGATGTATGAAAAAATATTGTGTATTTTAAAAAGTCTGCATGAACTTAGAAGTGAAATGAACTTAGAAGTTATTCAGCAATTTGGTAGAAAAGTGGGACACAATACTCAAGAAATAGATGAGAAATTAGAAAAAGCTGAGGAAGGGGAGAATAAAAATGAGAAGCAAGAAGTTAGGAATAAAGAGGAGAAGAGATCACTAAATAGAAGACAAATATATAATATCACAATTTATATTTATATCCTTGCCTTTCGCAAGCTCCTTAAAACCCACCTCTGTCGTCAGGCATGGGGGAATTGAAATTTCCCTTCCCGCTAGGCTTATAGAATTTATACATGGTGTGTTTGTATGTATGAGTGGTTCTTTAAATTGGGGTTTTTTAGATTGTTTTTAATATTAGATTTGTTTACATTGTCTTTTTATATTGTTTTTAGCCGCCCCGAAATCTAATAATATATAAATAAATAAATAATGGTACAGAAAGAAGAGAGAAAAAACCCTTTAAAAATAAAAACACAAAGCAGTTTTATGGATGGGTGTTCCAAAACTGCAGCAGAAAGAGACAACAGGTACCCAGGAGGTAAAGTTTAGTAGACAGAAAAAAGGAAAAAGCAGTACAAGATCCCAAGATAAAATCAATAAAAGATGGAATTTTAGAAAGACTAAGAGATGACAGATAATGACAAAATATATCAATAAAATGGGAAAACACCACAACCCCAATAAGTTTATGTTAGTAGATGGTAATTTAAGGCTAGACAATTTAACTGAAGTACCAATATTAACAATGTGTTAAAATATATTGTGAATTTAAAATATCAAGGATTAGAAATGGTGGGGACCTGGAGATAACTCCCATGATGGATTGAATATTGTTTAAAAATGGTGTTATTAATAATCCTATATATTTGGAATCTTGATGTTATGGTGGAATAATGAGTGATTTTTAAAATAATTTTTATTAAGGGATAAATAAATTCAGGGGGCAAAGAAATTTTATTTATGCTTAAATGAATTAAAGGGAAAATGTAAAAGGAATATGTAATGAGATTAGTACTGTTTGAAGTTGGAAGATTGGAATTTCACATACTATTTGCATTATTATTGTTAACGTTGGGTAAAAAGGGTCTGACCCAGTCAATGCACTGGCCACAAAATATGTATGTTTATACAGTATTGGAAAAAAAAACTTTAGAGAGATAGAGAGATAGAGAGATAGAGAGATAGAGAGATAGAGAGATAGAGAGATAGAGGGATAGAGGGATAGAGGGATAGAGGGATAGAGGGATAGATGGATAGAGGGACAGAGGGACAGAGGGACAGAGGGACAGAGGGACAGACGGACAGACGGACAGACGGACAGATGGACAGATGGACAGATGGACAGACAGATAGGTAGATAGGTAGGTTGCTCTTTGGATATTGCAATTTTGACCTTCTCTGAATTTTGGTCTGGGACTCCAGGAAAAGAAAGCTTTTTATTTCTCACAATATCCTCAGCTTAATATTTGGAATATTAAATGAAAAGAATGACTAGACCAAATTATCTAGTATTGTTTACGGCATGTTCATTACTGTCCTAAAAACTGTCAAGATTATTTTAAAAGGCAAAATAGTCAGGGTCTAGATGTGGGCCTGTGACATGACAGAGTTGTTGTTTATTTGTGTACATAGAGGCAGGGATGGGTTCTAACTTCCTTGAGGCAGTTTTGCTTTCTCCCATGCTGTGTGGATGCTGGAAACCCAGCTTCTGCACATGCGCAGAAGCAAAAAAGAAAAGCTTCTGCACATGCACATAAACGAAAAACAAGATGTCACTACCGTAGACACCGCTGACAGACCTGGTTTGGGGGCGTGTTTGAGGGCGACTAGATTTTCCTGTTCACTGTGCATGACAAATAATACCTGTATCACATTAGCAAAAGATTTACTTCTTTCTCTATCATTCCAAATATATTTGGTAATATGTAATATGTAAACCTTTTAACAATTAAGCTTTTAGGCTTCATTACTGACATAATTTTGGAGTGATGGTATGTGCTAGGAAAGTGAATATTTGTATTAGTAAGCAAAGGAAGAACAATTTCTTAATCAGCTGAGGCAAAAATTGGATAAATTTAATGTTATCAGCATCATGAATCCTAAAGTAAAATACCTTTTTTTTGGGGGGGGGGTTTGTCATTGCCTCACCAAACTGTCCCTGAAGTAAACAATTCTTTACCTTAAACAAGTTTGAATACTTTATCTATTATATGCCTATTTATGCTTTTTTGTGCTAAGGAGCTGCTTTACGACAATGGTGGTCACTACAACGTTGCTGAAAAATTTCTTAAACCTCTATAGTCCAATCTCATCCTGAAGGTCCAGAGCCATCTGCAAGGTCTTGTTCTTCTGAATAACATCATTAGTCTTCGGAGAGGGGCGGCATACAAATCTAATAAATTCTTCTTCTTATTATTATTGTTCAGATTTCTGCTACTTATCTTACATATTTGCTAAGATATTTCTCAGCCTCAGTTGTTTCCTCATCCCTGATTAGAAATGCAGTGTATTTACATACATATACAAATACATGTGTACAAAATTCTCTCAGTAATATATCCATTGGTTAATTTAGTTAATAGTTGAACTTCTCTGAAATATTTTCAGGAAAAAAAGTTAGGCTACTGCTTCCATTTACTTGCCAAAGAACCCTGGTTATTTGTTGTATGGCTAAAGAGAAATGCAATTAGAACGTTGTATCTGGTTTGTTCAGGCTCCTGGCTTAAGCACGAACATTGTATTAAATATCCTTAAGCAAATAATAATTACAATTATATTTACAAATTAACACGTTTTACTGGATTCTGTAAGACTAATCTTGATGAAGACGGTAATTTTAGAGGGTTCTCTTTTTGACATGAAATATGAGTTGTGAGTTGTGAGACCTATTTGGGATACATCCTAATAATCACATCCAAATAACTTTGCAAATTTTTTACCAACAGAGAAATTCAGTTGAATATATTGGATTATAGAAATCATACACAGTGCACTCTGCTTAATGTTAAAATAAATGTATATATTTTTAAATACCTGGACAAAAATGAAGCCAAAGTAGACAACATTTGATATTTTTTTCCTGAATTTGTGGGTATTAATATACTGCTGTACATGCAGAGAGAAACCGAGATATTGACAACGGAATCCTTTTTTGAGTCAAACATCTTTAAAATATATTTATGACAGACAATATATATTTATATATAATATACATTAATAAATAGTAACTATTACTATTACCCTGTTTAAATAGCAGACTTACAATTATATACTGACACATTTTACTGGATCAAATCAGCACAAAATGGAGACAGGTAATTGATCATGTTTCTTTCTATGATTTAAAATATTTTAAACATTAATGATCACTCTATGAAATTAAATAACTAAAATCCAACTGTTAGAAGTATTTGATTAATATATTTCAAGTTTACATTCACTTCAGTCTCTCATAACATTCATAACATAGGAATGACCAGTCTTGTCGCTTATAAAACACAGTATGTTTTTTTTAAAGCTTACTTAGAATTACCTCCCTAAGCAAGGGGAGCTAAGTAACAGGAGTTACAACAGGATGATTTTTATCTACTATTCACTGTGTGCTAAATTGTACTATTGCGAGCAGGCACAATGATTCTGGAGTGAATAAAATGAGCAAATGGCAGCTTATTTTCATCTCTGATGTTATTTTGATCTGAAGAAGTCTTTTAATGGAGACTTTTGATTTTACCTGCTTTGTGCTGCAGTCCTGGATCAAAAATAGTTTTTTTACTTTTGCTAGAATTATATTTTAACAGCCATACGAGAATCGTGACATATTTCCATCAATAAATATAGAAATAATGCTAACGAATAAGTTTAAGCACATGAGTCAATATTGTTATGGGTACAAGGCCAATACAGAAAAGCTTTAATAGAATTTTTCTATTAAACCTCAGACTTTTCATGCTTGGGTAAATTGAGAGCATGTACATACTTGATATAGAATGATGGTCAGCTACCAGTTCAAGTTACAGACTTGTCCATCATATGAAAAAATAACCCAGTGTTTAACACTACTTTGTTTCTGTTACCCTGACTATATTGTTTCAATGATCATAGAGATGGTATAAAGATCATAACAATTGGAGATTTCTTTTTTTATGGAAAATTCTGCTTGGACATTTTGAGGAGATATTTCTCCTAAAAATATCTAGTGCAATAATAGATGCTGATTAAGTGAGAAGTGTGAATAATATGCTGAAACATCTTTAGGAGATCAACAATGACATTTAAAACATTGAATATACACTTCCTGTACACAAATTTAGTTTACCCTACTCTACAATGCAGTATTGTGTGATGAATTCACAATATGTTCTTCTTTATTATCTTGAAATCTGAAAATGATATTCAATAAAATGATCAATGTTAGCTGAGTCATAAAACTTAAATATGAAATATGGATCTGATGTTAACTACGAAGTGCTATCTGGGATCTGCAAGATGCAAAATATAAATATTTAAAATCAACGTATAGACACAATATCACTAACTCCTAGAAATATGTATTTGCAGAAATTAATACTAGAAGTTGTAATAATGTAGCTTGCAGAATACTCTTCAGGAAATCTCTATACATATATATTTATAAAGGTAAAGAAAGGAATATTTTGAGATATTGACTGTTAAACCTAAAAACATGTTTCATTAACTGGATACAATAAAGAATAACCCACGTTACACTGAAAACATTGGATTTTTAAAAAAATGCAAAATAAATTTTAAAGGCATGACAATATGCTGTATACCAATCATTTAATTAGCTTTGGCAGATTACTGGAGCTGATTTAAGTGAGGGGAGAAATACAATAAGAAATTCATGCATCTTTTCCTTTGTAAAATCAAATCGTGCTCCTATTGTATTTGGTAAATTTCAGTTCTTGTCCTACCATTTCCCCATGTCTAGCAGTACAGGAGTTGAAGTAATAATTGGCTTCATTAATGAAATATATAACCAACGTGTTGAAATGCCAATCTATGATTTGTAGCAATCCATGTCTTGAAGCAATTTCTAGTTTATAATTTGTTTAATTTGGTACGCTTGGAAATAAGGTTATATTTTTCTAAACCAACCACCATATATGGTGAGGATGTTTGTTGGAGGCAATTTGCTAATAACGATTCAGTTCATAGGCAGAAATAAAATTACAGTTTTTAAAAAAAATTAAATATAAATAGAGCCAATTAAATTATATATGCATTAAATTAGTATTAAAGAAAACCTGAATACAGACTGCAAACTAACCTTTTAAAAACTGGTGAAAAATGTAAATATCCCAAATCCTGATGATTTTTTTCTTTTATCAGCAATTTAAATTGTAGCCCACAATTTTATAGATTTTAATCAAAATATATAATAGGTTAATTTACTATTTCTTTCCTCTCTCAAGTTTAAAATGCCTTTTAATAGAGTAGAAAGGGTTTTTATACAGATACAATTTTAGGATTAAATTGTCTTCTTACAAGCATTTAAATTTGAGGTATGTGACAGGGAAAATTGATTTGATTACCTTTTATGTGTTTTTTTTAAAAAAAAACACATGCACTACTACCTTATTTCATTATGATGTTAATTCTATTGGAGCTGATAGATTGTCTCTTTCTCTAATGCTGTGGTTCAGCAATGCTCATGTAATGGTAGCAACCATTTTCTATCTAGACTCCATCTGGAAAATATTCCATTGAACAAATGAAGAGCAGGAAAAGTAATGGGGAAATGGCAGCAGCTTAGGGAAATAATGGACTTCATGAATCTCTAATTTTATGATTGACTGAAAATTATAATTCTTTTGATGATTTAGTCATTTGGAAATAGCATAAAATGGGGTGGCGGGTGGATTTCTGATTATCCTTAGTAGTTTTCATTTTCAAGAATACAAACCATCTCTCAAGCTTTTCCTCTCAGATTGAATTCTAAATTCAAATTATTACTGTAAAAGTTTTTTTATTGTTGAGAGAATAATATTACACATTAAGATTTTAATTAACTTTTGATGGGGTATCTAATGTGTGATTCTCACTTCAATAAAAATTATATTCTGACCAAAAACTAATTTCTTTACTACAAATCAAAGAATTGTTGCCATACTGGTATTGATCTATAAGAGAGGCAAAAATAATGCAGAGAGAATGACTTGAGACATCCAGTGAATGGGAAAAAATCATTAGTTGTGGGAAAGCAGCAGAGAAAATAAATAGAATCAGCCAATGAAGTAAATATTGGGGTTACACAGGATCTCAGTTAGTAATGTGACAGCATTTCTCTGTTTCCTTCTACTCTAGAGAAGAAAGGAAATGTTATTCAGGAAAATTTTCCCTAATGGCTGAGCACACTTGTAGCAGGTGCAATGTACAAAACTATAGCTTTATGGATGAGAGTTTAGTGTGGAACACAATTAAAAAGTAACAATTTGCTCTTTTTAAAATTGCATCTGAGAATTAAAAAAAAGTGTCAGCAATCATGCAGATTTTTTTTTTTTGCACTGATTGGTCATTCTAGATTAGAGGTGTGGAACTATGGCCCTTTTATGACTTTTGGACTTTAATTCCAAGAATTCTGGGAGTTGAAGTCCACAAGTCACAAAAGGCTGTAGTTTCCCACCCCTGTTGTAGATACCGGTGGATGGAGGATGTGGTCTTGCTTCCCAAAGGCTAATTGTCCCATCATATATTTAAGGGATTGCATCACATGCTGCAACACATTTTCCTGCTATTTTCCTGTAATAAATTTCAAAAGGGTGCATAAATCCTCTTGAATATGTACAAAAGCCTAATAATGACCATTCTCAGATTTATCCAGATTAAAACTGCTCTAGAAAAACAGAGATATGCTAATTATATGAATTATGTGAATGCACGCATGATATCAATTTACAAAGGTTTATATTGACACTGACTACAAATGGTTATATGAAAAGCACACATATATACACACATTGAATCCACACTGTTGGATGTTATACAAATCTATGATTTGAATGCAAGGTCAACGTAGTCTCATCCAGCAGTTAGCTACCCAGCAATATTCCACAATGAAAAAAAATAAGCAGAAAATCCAGATGATTAAACTGCTGCCTGGGAATATCATTTCAGATGACAAAAGAGACATCAAAAGTTTGAATAAAATAAACTTTCTGCACATTTGAACCTGGCATGCTTGGAAGGCATTAAACAGTTAGATTTTTTAAAAATGATTGTTTCAAAAATAGAAAATCCTGAAGAAAAAAAAATGCTAAACCTTTTATTCTCCTCCCAGATCACTTTGAACACCACTTAGGAATTCTGAATATTTTAAAAAACCTTCAAGGATGCTCTATATATAGGTACCTGAATACCAGGATGGTTGCAGCATGATTGTTATTTTTTACAAGCTTTATAAAGGGGTAAGTGCCGAGTGAAAAATCTTAATCTTCATGAAGGAAAATAATATTTTTAGTACAATATTTCAATTTACTAATTGTAAGGGGATGAATCTATATTTTAAGAAATATAAAATATACATATTTGTTAAATCTATTAATTTCAGGAACACGATTTATTGCTGGAGATCACAGAATCTGTTAAGTTCCTCTTCTTCCTTATCGAATACCTTACTTTCAGACAGGACACACTAGCTGATATCCAATACTTGTTTCTACTTCTACTTCTGAAGACAAGGGAACAATCCCTGTTTTTTCCAATTGACAATTTTTTATGCTGATTAAAAAAAAAATCAACATTTTTTTTCCAATCAGACTTATGACACAAATTAATTATAACAGGGTTCCTCTGAGAAGATTCCACCCAAACTATAAACTTGGACAGCAGCTGATGGTCTCAATGTTGCCAATAACGACACTAAAATATCGTGTTTCCCCGAAAGTAAGACAGTGTCTTACTTTCTTTTTACTCCCAAAAGCCCCACTACGTCTTACTTTCGGGGTATGTCTTACATTGGAAAAAAATTGAAAGGGTCGCATTCCCGAAGGCATCTCCCCAGAGTCCAGAAGGGGAGCCGCGGGACAGGAGCCTCGTGAGCCCTTTTCCAAGTTCAACCTCAGGGCTCCAAGCGGCGTGCACGCGTGGAGCCACAGACGCGTGTCGGAGAAGTGTGTGTCTGGAGGGGAGGAGCCGCTCTGCGCAGTTGGGCAGCCCCACCTGCCTGCCGGAAAGGAGGCGGGCGAAGGAGGGCGCAGCTCTGGCCGCTCGCCTCGGAGCTGGTCGGCCTCGCTGGCCGCTTGCAGCCGAGCCTTGGCAGGACTCGGTTGCTGGGACGAGCACCTTCGCTGCAAGCCGCCGCCCGCTCGGCTCGCTTCGGACCAGCACCGTCCTTCGCTTTGCCAAGCCGGGGAAGAGGCGGTGGTGCCGCGGTGAGGCGAAGGCGAGGGGCGCACGGGGAGCTTGGAAGCGACGTCATCGGGCTCCCCCCCGGCAATACCCCCGCATTTCCCCGAAAGTAAGACATATGTCTTACTTTCGGGGTACAGCTTATATTAGCCGACCCCCCTGAAACCCCCGATACGTCTTACAATCGGGGGTGTCTTACTATCGGGGAAACAGGGTAGCAGTGCCACGTATTGGCCTTTGTATTATTATGTTTTGTTTTAAATATGCATGTTAAAATGTTAGGATCTTAACACAAGGTTCGGTTTCTTATTTCTAAAAAAACCCAAGAAAGATTCACTACTAAATGTTTACGCTTGAAGTTAATGTTCAGCGGCACAGTTTTGGGAATGCTGCTGTAGTTCAGCAGCACAATCTTGCTCCAGGATGTGCAAAATAAAAGCTGTCAGTTAGCAGATGGAGGAGAACTAGGAAAACGGGATTCTGAATTTGCAAATTATTTCTAGCTGGGCAAATTAGTGATTATAAATATTAAAGAAACCAATAGTTTTTTTTCCCCTGGATGTTGCGTTTTCTCTCTTATTGACATTCAAATACTATGGTGGAATGAGATATACTATAATTCTACCCAACATGTTTTTTATAATACTGTATAAGAGTTTAATCCGAATTGCTTCTCTTTCAAGACATGAACTAAAAGAGTTGCATGGTAGTGGGTGTGTTTTTTTTTATTGTCTCCATCCATTTCTTTCCAAGCTACTTTTAATTTCCCACGATGGGTGAAGCCAAAGCAGTATTTCTCTTCATCTGGGCTGTTGTCATTTCTCCTCTGCAGTGGATACCTCTGGACTTGTATCCATATCGCTGAAAGCCTCTTTATTTGTGAAAGTAGAGCTCAGAGTCAAATTGTGTCGAGGGTTCACTGGTGCCAATTCATTTAAAACAATATTGTCACTTTTCACAAGAGTAGCCTTGTCCATGTTCTCTTTACTGTACTTTGCAACAACGGCATCAAGGAAGTCTAGTTTGGGTGATAAAGTGCCACTTTCAAATAAGTATTTTGCTAGATAGGACACGGCAATGTTTGTAAAGAAAGAGGTGAGCATAGCTAATGTCTTAAAAGGAAATCTCTGAACGTATCTTTCCTCATCACGATACCAACCAGGATACAAAATCAAAGGCTTTAAGGCCAGGTAAGGTTCTCCTCCAGTAATTCGAAGTAGGAGCCCAAATAAGTATCCCACAATGGCACCATAAGTATTTGTTCCTTTGATAAAAAGAACACACAAAAGTTGGGGGAAGATGATGATGTAAACCAGGTCAGAGCTGAGGTACCAGAGACCGTATATGGATTTTGCTACCAGAGCCATCACTGTTGCTGCAACTCCAAACATAAAAATGGTAATTCGCATGACCCAAACTATTTCGGTGTCTGATGCCTGTAAAATATAGGAACAGTTTGATTTTGCTTTCTACTACAGGTATATAAATACTATATAGGTATCAACAGAATTATATGAATTCAAAATGATTAAAAATGTTGTTAATTAGAATACTTATGGCTCATAAGCAATGTGACATCTATAACGATGACTAGCAATTAAAGACTCTTAGACATATAAGATATATCTAATACAAACAAGGATTTAATTCACAGGACTCTGATAATACCCTTCCCTTCACAATTTTGTTCCGTTCTGGCAACCAATTTAAGGAATTTTTCCTTAAAGATAGGAAATATTATTACACTATTGTGGTTGGTTACACAGTCATCTGGACTGTGATTAGAATGGATTTCACATTTTTATCTGTCTATCAAGTCCTTCCAAGGATGTAGGGTAGATAGATGTTTTGTGAATTATTATTAATAGTAGTAAATAGTAACAGTAATATATATTGGAATTGTGTGTATGTAACATATTTTTTGCTGATAATGAAAAGGAAGCGAGACTACTATAGATCTATTTTGGCTTATTTGCCTTCAGCAGTTAGCCACACCCTTACTAGGATTTGAATCTGGGGCTCTGCCTTTGTAAGGCAGTGGCCTTAGCCTCTAGGCTACAGGCTCATCTTCTGTATCAGCTTGTAAAAGGGAAGGGTTATGTGTGATTTTTTTTGGTCGAGTCATCCTAGTACAGTGATACCTTGTCTTACGAACCCCTCTTCATACAAGCTTTTTGTGATACGAACCCGTGCTTCAGCGAGACCTGAGCTGCCTTCCTTCTATAAATACTGGTGGCTGGGTGTGGTTTGATGGCTCAGCAATTGCCTGCTGTGTAGCAACTTCCTGGTGAGTCAGTGGGGTAACACCTGGGGTCATTGATGTAACTGAGGTATGCTGATTAGTTAATGGTTGTGGATTAGACATGATATCCTGAGTAGTTGGAGCTTGCAGGCTACTTGATTGTTTTGCAATGTGTGTTCTGAGTCTGGTTTCAGTTTCTATGGCTGGGATACGTTTGAGGGCTTGTTTCCAGATGTCTGGTAGCTGAGAGGTATCATCCCACTTGTTCATATTTTGGGGAAATTGCTGAGCCATCAAACCACACTCAGCCACCAGTATTTATAGAAGGAAGGCAGCTCAGGTTTTGCTGTGTTCACCCTAGAACAAGGACAGAAACACCAGCCTGAAGATGACGAGTGGGACCTCGTCGAAACGTCGCCAGAAATTTCCAAATCCTACATGGGAAGAAACCCGAATATACCAAGACCATCACACACACACACACACACACACACACACACACACGAAAAGAAATCACACATAACCCTTCCCTGGTACAAACTGATACAGGAGATGAGATGAGGCCCCAGGTTCAAATCCTAGTAAGGGTGTGGTTACCTGATGAAGACAAATAAGCCTGAAATAGATCTATAGTAGTCTCCCTTCCTTTTCATTATCAGCAAAAATATGTTACACACACATACACACACATACACACACACATATGAAGGTCTTGGCATATTTGGGTTTCTATAAATAAGCATTTATAGAGGGAAGGCAGCTCAGGTCTCGCTGTGTTTGCCCTGGCACAAGGACAAAAGCACTAGCCTGAGGATGATAAGTGGGACCTCATCAAAACGTCACCAGAAATCTCTGAAACCTACATGGGAAGAAACCTGAATATGCCAAGACCTTCATACCTGTACCCCTAAAAATCTACAAAGATAGCAAACTATTCTCTGTTTATACAACCTGGAAGGGGAATATTATATATATCATATTTTTCCAAGTGTAAGACATATCTTTCCCCACCTAAAGGAGAATGGAAATGTCAGTGTATCTTATACACAAAATACAGCCATTTTTGGCCTCCTGAAGGTCCACCCCCACATCCCATATTTGTGAAAATGGAGTGCAGAGAGGGCTTGGGAAGCTTGCAGAGTGTTCCTATGGATTGGGGGAAGGCAAAAACACCCCCATTTTTTGAAAAGCAGGCAAAAAAAGTGCAAAAATGGGAGCATCTTTGTCTTTCTCCAGCCCATAAGAGCACTCGGCAGGTCTTCCAAACCCTCTGGTGAACCCCATTTTTGCAAAAAAAAAAAGGGGGGTATTTGTGCCTTCTCCCAGGAGTACTCTGCAGGCTTCCCAAACCCTCAAAGTGCCTGTTTTTCACAAAAACGAGTGAAAACAGGCCTGTTTTTTACAAAAAACAGGGTGCATAGAGGGTTTGGGAAGCCAGCAGAGTGCTCCTGAGGCTGAGGGAAGGCAATTTTTGCGAAAAAATGGTGTGTGCAGAGGGTTTGGGAAGTTAGCAGAATGCTCCTAGGGACCAACACTTTTTTTTTCTTACTTACCTCTTTGATATCTTGGTGTGTCTTATACACAAGTGCATCTTATGGTCTGAAAAATACGGTAACCTTTTCAGCCTGTAAATTATTGGGAAAAGTATCTATGCTCTTTCTGATTGTGAATGTGACCAGCAGAAGAAAATCCAAATTACTGGAAACTCCTTTGAATACATACAGGAATTGGCAGCAGCAGTGGTGGGCGGGTCCACCAACCCATCCAGACACCATCACAGATAATCTCTGCATGCACAGAAGTGCCGTGTGCATGTTCACAGTTCCAAACCAGTAGCGAAGATAAGTGGAACCCACTACTCATGCAGGAGAATAATTTTCAGCTGCATTCAAGTTAAAAAGGCACTTCTTTAAAATTTTGTTTTAAATGCTTTATCTTCATAAATGGTAATGTTGCATTTAGTGCAAGTTACCCAGCTGTGGAATAGTTTTCATTTTGTCATTCTTTCCTTGGTCATAAAGCCAAAAACCTGTACGTTTTAATTCCAATATTACCCCTTCTATTTAAGGAATTGTTCACCTGGCTATGATTCAGTTAATTCATAGTTGCCTATTTCAGTTACTTATAATTAAACAAAGTAGGTTTCTAGGCATATGCTGCTTATTTGGAGCATAGCTGCTTCTCTCACAATTTTCAATGTGAAATATACAATGAGAATTCATTGGAAAGATTTGCTTGTATAAATCGTTAACTCAATTTGCAGCTCATCTTCAGTATAAGTACCTCCGGAACTGCCTGCTACTGCACAAATCCCAGCGACCGATAAGATCCCACAGAGTTGGCCTTCTTCGGGTCCCGTCGACTAAACAATGTCGGTTGGCGGGCCCCGGGGAAGAGCCTTCTCTGTGGCAACCCCGGGCCTCTGGAACCAACTCCCCCCGGAGATTAGAACTGCCCCCACCCTCCCTGTCTTTCATAAACTACTCAAGACTCATTTATACCGCCAGGCATGGGGGAGTTGAGATAGCTCTTCCCCCTAGGCCATTACAAGTTATGCATGGTATGTTTGTGTGTATGTTTGGTTTTATAATAGGGGTTTTTAGTTGTTTTTTATTATTGGATTGTACATGTTGTGTTTATTATTGTTATTATCTGCCCCGAGTCTGCGGAGAGGGGCGGCATACAAATCCAATAAATTATTATTATTATTATGATGATGATGATGATGATGATGATGATGATGATGATGATGTAGTGATGGTGAACCAATGGCATGAGTGCCACAGGTGGCAAGCATAGCCAAATCTTTTGGCACTCATGCTGTTGCCCTAGCTCAGCCCCAACATGCATGTGTGTGCCAGCCAGCTGATTCTTGGCACACACAGAGGCCCTGGGAGGCCATTTTTGGCTTCCAGAGAGTCTCCAGGGAGGTGGGGGAGGGCAGTTTTATGTCCCCCAGCTTCAGGGAAGCCTTTAGAGCCTGGGGAGGGTGAAACATAAGCGTATTGGGCTCACAGGAGTTGGGAAACAGGCCATTTCTGGCTTCCAGAGGGCCTCCAGGGGATTGGGGAAGCTGTTTTTGCTCTCCCCAGGCATTAAATTATAGATGTGGACACTCACACATGAGCGATAGCACACAACCACGCTCTTTCGGCACCTGAGCAAAAAGAGGTTCGCCATCACTGGTATAAGGTATAGGATTGCTCTTCCTCTTTAAACTTTGAAGATTAAAGACTATGGAAGAATTTTGCTTCTAGAACATCAAAAAGTTTGATAACATCAGAAGCAAGTGAGCATAATTCCTTCACTTCTCAAGATTGAACAGAAAATGGTTCAAGGTACTCTTTCCTTCCTACAGGATATGCATGAAAGTATCAACCGACAGCTACAGCTCTTATAACATTACAAAATGATACGTTGTTTATAATATAGTCTTACAGTTTGCCGAAATGAAAGTTGGTATATATTCCGTGCAAACATGGAACTTGCTGATAAAATGGAAGAGTCAGCCGAGGACATGACAGCAGCAGACACAGCCCCAAGGCCGAAGAATGAAATATACACTGGACAAAGATATTGAAGGACAATTGGTAGTATCATGTCGCCTTCATCTTGATCTTTAGGGTCTTCACCAGTATAGTCAGTCTGATTCCAAGCTGTAACATAAACATATACTAATTACAGTACTAGTGGATAGACCTGTACCTGAAAAAAGAAATCAGTAATTAGAATACTTATGCTCATAAACAATCTGACATTTATAACTTGACCAGCAATTAAAGAATCTTAAACATATAAGATCTATCTAACAGGAATGTTTATTTAATGTATTGGATTATGACAGTGTTTCTCAATTACTTTCTGTTAACATTTTACACCCCCCCCCCAACTCTCTGCCAGGATGATTGTTTGCAATATTCAGCATGTTGTCTCTGAAACAACTCAAGCAGCTTATCAGCATGATTGGGGTGTAATGTGTTTAATTGATACCTTAATTTATTTGGCTTCATGCTGTCCACTGCCAACATTTTTAGGCATAGTAAACATAACGGTTTTTACTCGTCTCCCACTGTAGTCACAGTGAAGCCAAGCACTACATATGTTTTATCATATTTCCTTGTCTTAGCTTTCGGGAGACAGGTTTGTATCATTATCTCCGTCTCTCTTCTCCTTTCTTTTTATCCCTGTTAAATACCGTATTTTTCGCTCCATAAGACGCAGTTTTTTTCCTCCCAAAGTAGGAAGAAAAATCAGCCCCGTCTTATGGAGCGAAGATGCAGGCAGGGAGGGGGGGGGAGGCTGCGAACTCGGAAGCGCCATCCCGCCGGCTGGCTGGCTAGCTGCTGCCTGGCCCCCTCCCTCCCGGAGGAGGGTCTCCCTCCGCACCACCAGCGGCGCTCCCCCCGCCAGCCAGCCAGCCAAGCCCCGCCAGAACCGGCTCCTCGCTCTCCCCCCGCCGCCCGCCACATTTGCAGGAGGTGGGGAGGGTTGGGCGGCCCACCAAGGCCAGGAGGGATGCCGCTGCCCCCCCTTCCCTCTCTCCGCCCGCCGCGGCAAAGGCTTTTCTCAGCGGAGGTCTTCAATGTCGGGGGCGCACGGGCGGTTGCGCGCGCTCCCTATCTCCCTGCTAGCCCACTCGGAATATTCAAAATAAGAAAAGCCTTTGCCGGCGAAGGTTTTTCTTATTTTGAATATTCCGAGTGGGCTAGCAGGGAGATAGGGAGCGCGCGCAACCGCCCGAGCGCCCCCGACATTGAATATCACCTTCGCCGGCCCCGCCTCTCCTGCAACCCCTTTGCTGAGAGCCCGGGGCGAAAGTGCTCTCGGCAAAGGTGAGGCGGGCAGGGCGTGCGCGCGTCACCGCTGAGAAGAACGGAGAGAGAATGAGAGTGAGTGAGAGCAACAGACAGCAAGATAGAGAGAAAGTGAGAAAGAGAGAGTGAGAGAAAGAGGGGGGAGAGAAAGAGATAGCAAGAGAGAGAGAACAAGAGAAAGAAAGAGCGTGGGAAAGAAAAAAAGAGAGAAAGAGTGAGAGAGAGAGAAAGCAAAAGAGACAGAAAGAAAACAAGAGAGAGAAAGTGAGAAGAAGAGAGAGAAAGAGGGGGAGAGAGAGAGAAAGAGAGAGGGGGAGAGAGAGAGAAAGAGAGGGAGAGGGAGAAAGAGAGTGGGAGAGGGGGGAGAGATAGCAAGAGAGGGAGAGAGAGAAAGAGAGAGGGAAAGGGGGAGAGAGGGGGGAGAGAGGGGGAGAGAAAGAGAGAGGGAGGGAGAGAGAGGAAATAAAGGAAGAGGAGAGAAAGAAAGGAAGAGAAAGAAAGAAAGAGGGATAGAAAGAGAGAGAGAGTGAGAGATGCTCAGTGAGCCTTTCTTTGAAGTTGCCTTTCTTTCTTTCTTTCTCTCTCTCTTTCTTTCTTTTTCTCTCTTGCTCTTTCATTCTTTTTTCTTTCTCTTGCTTTCTTTCTTTCTCTTGCTTTCTCTCCTTCCTTCCCTCCTTCCATTTCTTTCATTCCCCCTCTCTATTTTTATTTCTCTTTCATTTTCTTTCTTTCTCTCTTTCTTGCTTTCTTTCCTGCTCTTTTTCTTTCTCTCTTTTACCTTCCCTTCCTCTATTTCTTCTTTTCTTTCTCCTTCCTACCTTCTTCCCTCCCTCCCTCCCTTCAGTCCTTCCTCTCTTACTCTCCCCTTTCATAAGTTTCCTTGCTTCCTTCCTCTGTTCCTGTCCCTTCCCCCTTTCTTTCTTTCCTTCCTTCCTTCCTTCCTTTCCTCCCTCCATTTCTTGCTTTCCTTTTCCTTCCTCCCTTCTTTCCTCCCTCACTCCCTTCTTTCACTCCTTCCTCTCTTCCTCTCCCCTTTTTGGCTCAAAATATTTTTTTTCTATTTTCCTCCTCTAAAATCTAGGTGCGTCTTATCAGCAGGTGCGTCTTATAGAGCGAAAAATACGGTATATTGCTCAAAAAATTAAAAGGAACACTCAAATAACACATCCTAGATCTGAATGAATGAAATTCTGTACAAAGTTGAATGTGCACAACAGCAGGTGAAATTGATTGTCAATCAGTGTTGCTTCCTTAGTGGACAGTTTGGTTTCACAGAAGTTTGATTTACTTGGAGTTATATTGTGTTGTTTAAGTGTTCCCTTTATTTTTTTGAGCAGTGTATTTTTCCATGGTGTCTCTTAAGGGTTTGTTATATGCACTTCATATCTCCTACTCTGTACTATGTGCTATTGTTCAGTGAAACCCCCGCCCCACATTCCCGGGGTCATGCACCCCCCTGGCATTCCTCCATGCCCACCAGGGGGGGGGACCCACTATTTGAGAAACACTGGATTATGATAATGCCCTTCCCTTTACAATTCTGGTATCTCTTCTATTATCCAATTCTAAAAAACAGGGTTAAAAAAGAAAGCTGGATTTAATTACTGGATTCTGTGGTCTATGCCAGTAGTCACAGTCATGTGTTACAAAAAACGTTAACACCCTTGAAAATGCCCAAAGATACTTCACCAGAAGAGCCCTTTACTCCTCCACTCAAAATAGAATCCCCTACGAGACTAGACTTTCAATCCTGGGCCTAGAAAGTTTAGAACTAAGATGCCTTAAACAAGATCTAAGTATTGCCCACAAGATCATATGCTGCAACGTCCTGCCTGTTGGCGACTACTTCAGCTTCAACCACAACAACACAAGAGCACACAACAGATTTAAACTTAATATTAAGTGCTCCAAACTTGACTGTAAAAAATATGACTTCAGTAACTGAGTTGTCGAAGCGTGGAACTCATTACCGGACTCCATAGTGTCATCCCCAAACCCCCAACACTTTACCCTTAGATTATCTACGGTTGACCTATCCAAATTCCTAAGAGGTCAGTAAAGGGCAAGTACAAGTGCACTAGAGTGCCTTCCGTCCCCTGTCCTATTGCTCCCCTATATCTCCTATACCTTTCTTCTACTCCCATATCTCTTCTTCTATTCTTTCATTGATATGTTCTATTACTATATCTTCTTTTCTATTATTTCTTAGATATATTTTACTTTGAGTATCTCCTCTATAAGCTTCATCATGTATTTTTCTATGTGTACACACATATATATATACCCACGAAAACCCTCATTGTGTATTGGACAAAATAAAATAAATAAAATAAATAAATAAATTGGTTTAGATGCCAAATTTGGCTAGTATTATGCCAAATTTGCAGTTATAAAATCTAGTAAACCTTAAAAGGCTTTAGGCTAAGCATTTAATTCATGTTTCATAATGGTCAACTATACATAAAATTTAAATAGATTAGTTGCCCAAATGGCCTTTCCAAACTGAATTTTATTCTTCTGTGAAAATGTTTAGAATAGTATATTTCTTTAAATACACCATAATGATAAAAATAGTACTGATATATTACAAATATTGTAAGGTTGCTACAGCTTTGAGATAACCCATCTCTACTCTGGAGATTCATTTATTGCTAGATATTCGGGGCCCGACTCTCAATGGGGGCTCCCAACATAGTTTTCCTCTCGGGACAGTTGAGTAATGATCTGAACTTAAGGGGCCTAGATATCATGCCCTTGTCATGGTCAGAACATTTTCTGCTATGGCTTGATTTTAGGGCTCCAATCCTTCCCTGCAAGAAGGTGGAACAGATTAGGTGGTTCCACCCCAGACACCTAATGGACCCCTTGGGCTTTCAGAGGGCGCTTGGGGATTTACTAGATTTGCTTATACACAATTTGGCAAAGACCCTGGTAACAGCCTGGAATATAGTCCCAAAGGAAGCTGTAGACCTGATTGCGCCTCTGCGATCTCTCTAAGGCAGTAGGCTCAAGAAATCTCAATGGCTTTATCAAGGAATTTGGAGGGATGAAACGCCAGAAAAGATGTTTAGAGGAACATTGGAGGGAAGTAAATCTGGATCTTGTGGCCCTATTTGGACAGGGAGTTTCTCCTCACAGTCACTTGCATCATTACCTCAAGGATTGACTTCTGCAATGCTCTCTATATGGGGCTGCCTTTGAAGAACGTTTGGAGACTACAGCTAGTCCAAAATGCAGCCACGAGAGCTGTCATGTGCTTACCAAGATTTGCCCATGTATCTATATCACTCTGCAAGCTTCATTGGCTGCCGGTTGGTCTCCGAATACAATTCGAAGTGTTGGTCACTATATATAAAGCCTTACATGGCCTAGGACCAAGTTACCCATGGGACTGTCTCCAGCCTCATGTATCCCAGTGACTGGTCAGAGCCCACATAGTTGGCCTTCTCCAGGTCCCATCAGCCAAGCAATGTCTAGGGGAAGGGCCTTCTCTGTGGTGGCCCCGACCCTCTGGAACCAACTTCCCCCGGAGATTCACACTGTTCCCACTTTCCTGGCCTTCCGGAAGGCCTTAAAACTCATCTGTGCCAGCCATTGACTTTTAACTTTTTGCTCTGTGAGTTAATTTAAACCTGATTGCGGTATGACTATGTATGTGAGTGTACAGTTTTTAAATAGGCACTTAGATTATTAATTGGGTTTTTAGATTATGTAATATTGGACTTTTTGAATCTGTTTCTGTATTTTGTATTTTTATATGTTGTAAGCCGCCCTGAGTCCTCGGAGAAGGGCGGCATATAAATCCAATAAATAAATAAATAAAATAATCAATTAACTTACAAAACCATTATTTTGTTATTATAATAAATGGTTTATGTACCTGTTGACGCGCCAATGGCACCAATAAGGACTGGAGGTATTGCCATTATAAGACATCCTAACGCTGCCAGAAAAGAGACCATTTGTGCATACATAGCTGATGAAGAAGAAAGGACTCGCTGGAAATAGGCTTGCCATGGGATTCCTCCTAACATCTACAAATAATCATAAACAACATTCCTGGCAAATAGACACTCACATGAATCCAAGCAAAAATGCATTTAGCCAACATGCTCCTTTATCAAACCTATTGTCTAGCACCCAACCCTACATCTTCAGTAGTAAAACAATGCTTCCATGCTTGCAGGCATTTTCTTCCTGACCAAAGTATGGAACGTGACATTTAATCTGACTCAGAAAGAAGGTTGTTCTTTTAAGCTATATTTTCTCCCAAACCCCATTATTCTTTGGGTTGCATATCAAAAAAAAACAGCAGGGGAGAAGAATTTTTAATGATCCCTTCATTCTCGGCTTGTCTCTAATTCAGTGCTTCTAAACTTCAGCAACTTTAAGATGTGTAGACCTCTAGTTTCAGAATTCTGGGAATTGAAGTTGAGACATCTTAAAGTTGTCAAAGAAACACATCCTAGTTCCTTTTCTTCTGGACAGAAAATAGTTCCAGAAAGGGATCTTTAGTGACAGGATTCACAAATCTCAGCAACCAGTTAGGTCTTCCCCGGGTCCCGTCAACTAAACAATGCCGCTTGGTGGGACCTAGGGGAAGAGCCTTCTCTGTGGTGGCCCCGGCCCTCTGGAACCAACTCCCCCCAGAGATTAGAATTGCCTCCACCCTCCTTGCCTTTCGTAAGCTACTTAAAACCCACCTCTGCCGCCAGGCATGGGGGAATTGAGATACCCTTTCCCCCTAGGCCTTTACAATTTTATGCATGGTATGTCTGTATGTATGTTTGGTTTTTATAATAATGGGTTTTTAATTGTTTTTAGTATTGGATTATTATTATATGCTGTCTTATTATTGCTGTTAGCTGCCCTGAGTCTCCGGAGAGGGGCGGCATACAAATCCAATAAATAAATAACTAAATAACTAAATAAACTGCAGTGTAGAATCTGTTGTGTTAAGCTTTTTATCCATATAGAAACTGGGTTAAAAACCAATTGCTAATGCAACATTTTTCTGCTAATTTTGCACAAGGAGTTCAGACATGTTACAGAAATTGTATTGGGAATTTTATATATTAAATTAATTTCATATTGCTCCCTCAAACATTTCTATCCTGCTCTGTAACCCAGAAATATATCTTCCTATTTTAAAATTTTAAGTGTTTTTTTCTGAATACATTTATCTAATCTTTCAAGTATGCATCTATCCAATCACTCTTCTGTTGCCGATCTACTGAATCCTATCATACTCACTATTAGAAGAGTTCCTAAGACACTTGCCAAAGAGAGGTCTTCTGCTTTTTAACATTATCATATAACTGCAATTACATATCTTCAGCATACAGTTAATTTTAAAAGGTTATTTGTGCAGTTGTTCAAAGTTATTTTGCTAGGGCATGTAACTGTATACAGTGATCCCTCTATTATTGCGAGAGTTCCGTTCCAAGACCCCTCGCGATAATCTATTTTTCGCGATGTAGGGTTGCGGAAGTAAAAACACCATCTGCGCATGCGCGCCCTTTTTTTCTATGGCCCCGCATGCGTAGATGGTGGAGTTTGCGTTCCCCGCCGCCCACGCAAAGGGGAAACCCCGATTCGGCTCCTCGCTGCTGCTGCGCTACCGAGCAGATCAGCTGCTGGGCGGCCGAAGGAACCTTCCCTGGGTCTTCCCGGCCGCCCACGCAAAGGGGAAACCCCGGCTCCTCGCTGATGCCTGCCGCTCGCCCACCCGCCAGCAAGAGGGGGAAGACTCAGGGAAGGTTCCTTCTGCCGCCCAGCAGCTGATCTGCTCGGCGCAGCAGCAGCGAGCAGACGAAGATCGGGGTTTCCCAGCCGCCCACGTAAAGGGGAAACCCCGGCTCCTCGCTGATGTCCCCGCTCGCCCGCCCGCCACCCGCCGCCCGCCAGCAAGAGGGGGAGAGATAGAGAAAAAGAGAGAAGGAAAGAAAGAGATGAGAGAGGGAGGAAGAGAGTGTGAGAGAGGAAGAAGCAAGATAGAGAAAGAGAGAGAGAGAAAGAAAGATGAGAAAGGAAGGAAGAGAGTGACGTCATCGGGTGGGAAAAATCGCGATATAGCGTTTCGCGAAGATCGAGATCGCGAAAATTGAGGGATCACTGTAGTTCAATCATTTTGGATTATAACCAATACAATTCCTTGTTGGTTGGAGCTGGTAGGAGCTGATCTCCAAAACATTTGGAGTGATCAAGTTGGCCTCTCCCAGCATTAGACAATTTGTAGTTTACGAATTTGGAAAATAAACCTTAAGCGGTTTGTGTTCTTTCGCAAAAATCTCACCAGTAACAAAAAATTGTCAAGCCATATGTATATATCAGGGGATTTAATGGTTCCAAGCCAGGGTTTTTGATATACTTCATGCACAGCTGTATACCCAATGTTCGTTACTGCAGGATGGTTCATGGCAAATGGAACGCTGATCCACTGTGAAAAGACAAAGCAGACAGTAAAATAGTGGCATAAACATTTCTGCATTTTATCTTTTTCATTCGTCATTTTTAGTTGCAAAATATTCTTGCAAGTATGCCCATGTCACTCCAACACTCCGCGGTCTGCATTGGTTGCCGATCAATTTCCGGTCACAATTCAAAGTGTTGGTTATGACCTATAAAGCCCTTCATGGCATCGGACCAGAATATCTCCGGGACCGCCTTCTGCCGCACGAATCCCAGCGACCGGTTAGGTCCCACAGAGTTGGCCTTCTCCGGGTCCCATCGACTAAACAATGTCATCTGGCGGGTCGCAGGGAAAGAGCCTTCTCTGTGGCAGCCCCGACTCTCTGGAACCGGCTCCCCCTGGAGATTAGAACTGCCCCCACCCTCTTTGCCTTCCGTAAACTCCTTAAAACTCACCTTTGCCGTCAGGCATGGGGGAATTGAGGCATTACCCCTCCCTCCCCCCAGGCCTATATAATTTATGTATGGTGTGTCTGTGTGTATGTCTGGTTTAATAATGGGGTTTTAAAAAGTTTTTTAAATTTATTAGATTTGTTATGAATTGTCTTATTGTATGCTGTGAGCCGCCCCGAGTCTACCAAGAGGGGTGGCATACAAATCAAATAAATAAATAGATAGATAGATAGATAGATAGATAGATAAACACACACACACACACACACACACACACATACCAAAATGGTTTTATTTGCATTTCTTCTCATCTTTCTACCAAATTTAACACAGAAGAGTGGTCACAATACTTGTAAAATGGAAATATAATCATTCAAAGATTAAAATATACCAATTAAAAAGGCATGGAAAGAAACATATCCAGAGAAAATAAATACTTTGTACCCACTGGCTGCAACTTTTTCCTTCACACAAATGAGATTAGGTATCAGAGTTGTATCTTAATTTAAGAAAACAAAAACGAAATGTCTTTGAGATTGAAAGACAACAAGCATGGTACTAAGTGATCTTCCTTGACCGGAAGTTTCAAAATTGGTAGCAGAAGGTCCTCTATCTGATTCCATTATGTGTGTCTGACAATGAGATAATAAAATCTAAAACCTAAAAAACCTCTTTCTGTTTAATTGGCTTTCCTTTAACCACTTAGGAGAAATTGTAGGCGACTGAAATTATTTTCCTGAAAATGTTTTGCTGACATTATCTTCTTGTGAAGGAAAGGATAATTCCATTTTCTATTTTGAATTCACATTCCACTTCTAGAATGAATGGGATCAGGGAATGGAAATTGCTGTTTTGGGAACAAAAGTTATGAAACTATAGCCTCTTATTTAAAAAGGGAACACACAACACTAGGAATATAAAACAAATTCAATGGCTCCACTCTGGTTCTTGGGACTGGTAACTCCTGGCTGTGTTAATTGGTTATAAGCGTCAGTGAATGCAGCTCAGCCTACTTAAAATAAGGACTGAGCTCCAGTTTTACAACAGTATTTATTTTCTGTGTGTGTGTATATGTGTGTGTGTACAGGCATGTTAGAACTGTAAAATGAAAAGGAAAACAGAGGCATCTGTCAACATTTACTTTCTTGCAAAGTCTCCATTGCATTGCACTTATTGATGTGACTGGGCAAATCTTTTAAATAACACAATAAGTAAACATTTACAACTACACATTTGTTAAGTATTTGGTGCTCTCTGAGCTTGGTTGTTTGCTTGCAGATATTTTATCCCCCAACTAGGTAATTTCTTTGGTGCTAGTGGGGTTTGTTCCCTGTTTATATTGTACACAGCTTGCACTGCCATTGTTGGTGGGATGTGATTTTTCTGCTTGGCAATTTCTTGATTAGAGGTTTTTTCCCCCCTTGATTGCTTGCCTGGTGCTAATCCCCACTTATTGGGTACACTCTGTTACCGAGGATCCTTCTTAGCTTTTTAAATTGTCTTTTTTGAATAGAGTGTAAATATGATTTATCTCTTGTTTCTATTGATTTACCTCTATGCGTCTATTGATGACAGATTTGTCTGAATGACAAACTCCCACAAATTCCCTAGTGTTTTTGAATTTAGTTTCATCTGGGATGCTCATGGTGTCCCAGTTGAAACTATGGTTGTAATTATTTTATTTATTTATTTATTTATTGGATTTGTATGCCGCCCCTCTCCGTAGACTCGGGGCAGCTAACAACAATGATAAAAACAGCATGTAACAATCCAATACTAAAACAACTAAAAACCCTTATTCTAAAACCAAACATACACACAAAAATACCATGCATAAATTGTAATGGCCTAGGGGGAAGGAATATCTCAACTCCCCCATGCCTGGCAGTATAAGTGAGTCTTGAGTAGTTTACGAAAGACAGGGAGGGTGGGGGCAGTTCTAATCTCCGGGGAGAGTTGGTTCCAGAGGGCTGGGGCCGCCACAGAGAAGGCTCTTCCCCTGGGGCCTGCCAAACGACATTGTTTAGTCGACGGGACCCGGAGAAGGCCAACTCTGTGGGAACTTATTGGTTGCTGGGATTCATGCGTTAGGAGATGGTTCCAGAGGTAATCTGGTCCAATGCCATGTAGGGCTTTAAAGGTCATGACCAACACTTTGAATTGTAACCGGAAACTGATCGGCAGCCAATGCAAGCCACGGAGTGTTGAAGAAATGTGGGCAAATCTTGGAAGCCCCATGATAGCTTTCGCGGCTGCGTTCTGCACGATCTGAAGTTTCCGAACACTTTTCAAAGGTAGTCCCATGTATAGAGCGTTGCAGTAATCGAACCTCGAGGTGATGAGGGCATGAGCGACTGTGAGCAATGACCCCCTGTCCAAATAGGGCCGCAACTGGTGCACCAGGCGAACCTGAACCTTGTGTTGTGAAATTAAGGAATTTTCATTGTGACTTTTGCTTGCTAGTTGGTGTTCATGGATGTGCTCTGCCAATCTACTGTCTATCTAACCTTCATAATGGCTGTTATAGTCCTTACATTTTATATTGTAGATTAGTGTTTCCCAAACTTTTGACATATGTGTATCCCTTCTGTAATAATGCTTAGTACCCCTCGTCAAAAAAATTAGATTTATTTTAATAACTATATATATATAGGTACATAACTATTAATAACTATATATATATATATATAGGTACACACACAAAATAATAATAAACAAAAAATAAAATTATTTATAATAAAATATAAATAAAGGTTATATTATAAATAACATTTATTTGGATCATTGAGAAGGATGAAATTGTTTGTGCTGAGATGACAGCACAATTTGGTTCTCAATTTGGATTGACATAATTTGGTTCTCTGGTTGTTAATTTTAATCTGAAATGCAGTTCCACGTCCAATAGTCTGTTCCTTTTTTTCAACTTAATGTCTACAAATGCTGAAAAAGCAACTTCACATAAATATGAAGTTGGAAAAGGCAAGATGTATTTCAGAACTTTTTCTGAACGCATATCCCTACCAAACTCTTCCCGGCCCCCATAGGGGTACTCGTACCACACTTTGGGAAACACTGTTGCAGATGAATCCTGTTTCTTTTGTTCTTGGACTACTAGACCTTTGGTTTACTTAAGATGTTTTGGGCTTTTTTAGTTAGTTGTGCACTACCATAATGCCACCTCTCTGTTGTTTTCGATGTATGTTTTTTAATGCATCTTTTTCATAGCTTGTGTTATGTACTATAGAGTTGGGATGGTCAGGCACAAAGTGTTCATATTTAGTTCAAGAATGAACTATGGAGACCTTGGTGTTCTCTGAACACTGTTTTTGCAGTTGTCTCATTACTATAAAATATTTTCCAACACAATAGATACTCATGCAACTTTATTAACTTTATTAAGTTATTATATGTTTACGAAAGCCTTTCAATAATAATAATAATAATAATAATAATAATAATAATAATAATAATAATAATAATAATAATATCAGATAGCCAACATCAACTTAGCATCTATCTGCAACAGCACTAATGCTTTCTCCCTCCACTACATCCTGACAAGGATTCTTGTATCCAGTAGATTCCCTTTATTCCACACATTAATCAGCATGCTCTTGTAATCTGTATTGACATGAAGTATCTACTTCCTCTGTTTGATATAAAATACAATCACTTTGGTATTACACATGGAAATGTGGATACAAAACTCACCAGTCCTAAGAAAATGCAGAACAGCTGGACCACATCAGTGTAAGCTACAGAATAAAGTCCTCCCACTAAGGTATATAGGGTTGCAATGGAGGCAGAAATAATAACTGAAAAGTTGATGTTGATGTCAATTATCACACTTATGGTGGCACCTGTAGCAAGGCAGATAAATAAATCAGATGTCTCCTAACAATTTGTGTATTTTTCAAAGCATTTCAATGTGACTGAGAAGTTCATTTTTGTACCTTTTTGTTTCTGTTTCTAAACCATTGTTTCTAACCCAAAAGTTACATGTGAGAAGTGTAGGATTTGTTTAGCACATTTGAAATGAACATGTGGTATCCAGGATACATTCCTAATACTGCTACTTAACCATTCAAACGATCCTGTTTCAAAGTTTCATGGACAAAGCATATAGCTTATGCTTGAATGTGTTGCTGTCCTTGGTCCCTACTCAATGTGCATACCGTTCCTCAGCATCTAAAGCAGTCAAATCCTAGTTCTTAATTGTAAGTTGTCCTTTTGTGAACATTTTTTTTCAATATTTGCTTCCACAATGTGAAACACAACAAAAAACTTTCACATACAGTAATTTGTATTAAAAGATAACTTGCATTTTAAATTCCCTGAAAATTGTTTAAGCCACTCAGTTTCCATCAACTCAGCAGGCAGTTTATTCTTGGTTTCTTGAGCATTATAGTTAAAAACCTCCCTGTTGCTTTCCAGATAATCAAAACACAGCTGGAAGTAAGGCTGATTATTTTATTTATTTTAAAACATGTCACTGGCAACCCACTCTATGTATATAGTTATTGGTTAATAGGTGACAAAAGACGCCGAGGACAATTCAGAGATTTATCAGAAGGATTCCGTCCCCACTAACATAATTTATTTATTATATAATTTTGCATATTGCCCCAATTTAAGATGTACAACAGGAAAATAAAGACCAATCATTGTATTTAACTGAGTTGATAAAATGAGTTTGCAATGAGGGCACAGGAACCTGTGGTAGCAATCACTTTAATGGTGGGAATAGAAGATTGTTATTGGAAATTGTTAAGTCATTATTAGGAAAGAGATGTATTAGAACTTTAAGGGTTATTTTGTCTTCTGATAGCCATATCAGCTTTAAGAAAATTTCCAGCCCTCCAAAGAACCTGGTCTTCCTTCTATGAAATACAATTAAAAATAAAAAAAATCAGCCATCATGGATAAGGTGGCTTAAGAAGGCAGGTGAGATATTAAGGGTTACTGTCAGGTGAGAAGTCTGGTGAGTTATTGAAGATTTAGTTTCTTTCTGCAGAAGAGGGCAAATGGGAAGGGACATAAAGCAATTGTCATCATAAAAAACTTACCTTCCTTACCCAGATGTTGCAGAAAAGTGATACATATTAAGTGTTTGTACTTCAGACTTTTGACAATTATTATTATTATTATTATTATTATTATTATTATTATTATTGTTGTTATTGTTATTGTTATTAATAACCTCTGTCGTCAAGCATGGGAGAACTGAAACATCTCCCTCTGCCTATGTAGGTTTTTTTGTGTATAATATGACTGTATGTATGTTTTTTTATATATTGGGGTTTCTTGTTTTTTAGACTTTTTAAAATGTATTATTGTTATTTTAGATTCTAACTATTAGATTTGTCATTATATATTGTTTTTATCATTGCTGTGAGCCGCCCCGAGTCTACAGAGAGGGGCGGCATACAAATCTAATAAATAATAATACTAACAATACTAATAATGCTAATGCTAATGCTGCTACTACTACTACTACTACTACTACTACTACTACTAATAATAATATTTATTAGATTTGTATGCTGCCCTTCTCCCAGGACTCGGAGAGGCTCACAACATAATACAATGTCACAAATCCAATATATTAAAAGCACATTAAAAACCCATTATTAAAACCATACAACTCAGACAAACCATACACAATTCTACCATAGCCTTAGTGTAGCCTAGGGGCAACTCAGTTACCCCATGTCTGGAGACATAAGTGGGTTTTGAGTAGCTTACGAAAGGCAAGGATACCACCTTGCAAACTGTTAACCTTGATTATAACTTCACTTGCATTGTTAGAATATATCAGCTTCAGTTTGTGATATTTTGTGTTGTCAGTTGTAACCAGTGATGGGCTACCAAAAGTTTTGCTACCGCACTGTAGGTGTGGCTTATGCATTTTGTTTCAACACCTTTCAGTGCAAATTGGGTGTTCTGGGGTGGAGCTCTGTTTTCGCTACCTCACTGCGTTCACCCCCATCTGGGCAGTAGCCGACCCCTGATTATCTACTATATAAAGTGTATGTACACACAGGCACGCACAGCTCTTCTAAAATTATACACATTCAACCTCATTTACTGTGATAGGAAAAACATACCCAGAGCCCAGAAGGGGGAAAAAAAGAAAAAAAAATCAAAATTTTGCTACCAGTACTGTGTACCTGAACGTACCCATAGGAGCCCACCACTGGTTGTAACTGGAAGGATATTACAGATGCCTTAGTTATGATAAATGGCTTCCTGAAGGAGGGAATATTGTTTATTTGTTTAAAGCAGGGGCTCTCAAACTTGGCAACTTTAAGATGTGTGGACTTCAAGTCCCAGAATTCTCCAGTCAGCTATGTTGGCTGAAGAATTCTGGAAGTTGAAGTCTACAAGTCTTAAAGTTGCCAAGTTTGAAGACCTCTGGTTTAAAGGATGCAATTCTTAAATCTCTTTTGAGAAGCCCATCCCAAATACCCTGGAGAGAAGGAATTATAGGTCAAATTTAACTCTTCTAATCAATGGTGAAATCTAAAATTTTCCCTTGCTAGTTCTGTGGGCATAGCTTACTTTGTAGGTGTGACTTATTTTGTGGGCATAGCTTCTGGTAGATGTGGTTTGGTGGTCAGGTTACTGGGTGGGTATGGGCAACTTGTAAAATGTGGTGAAACTCACTTAACAACACTCTTGCATAGCAACCAAAATGTTGGGCTCAATTGTGGTCATAAGTCTTTCTTTCTTTCCTTCCCTCCCTCCCTCCTTCCTTCTTCCCTTCTTTCTTTCTTCTCTCCCTCCCTCCCCCTCTCTCCCTTCCTGTTTCTTTATTTTTTTCTCTCTTTTTTCTTGTCTCTACAAGAAAAAAGAGAGAAAAAAATAAAGAAACAGGAAGGGAGAGAGGGGGAGGGAGGGAGAGAAGAAAGAAAGAAGGGAAGAAGGAAGGAGGGAGGGACAGTCCTTCCTTCCTTCCTTCCTTCCTTTCCTTATTTCCTTATTTCCTTTCCTTCCTTCTTCCCTTTTTTCTTTCTCCTCTCTCTCTCTCTCCCTCTCTCCCCCTTCCTGTTTCTTTCCCTTTCTCTTTCTTTTTTTCTTATCTCTGTCTCACTTTCTTTTCTCTCTCTCTTTTCCTTTCTAAGAGGAACCATTAATTTTTCCATGGCTGAGAAACAGCACTATTGGAGAGAGGCCTTTGTGCCACGTGCCTCCCCTGGGTTACATCACAGCTGGGCTTCTGTCACCAGCCGGGATTGCACTGAAAAGGCTCTTCCTTGGGCCACAGTTGCTCAGCAATACATCACCGCATCTGCCTGATAATGTTACTGACCAGTCCACTGGAAAAGCCTCGCCTGTGTTTTTTAATGCCTATTTGAAAACAATGGGGAAGAAAATCTGATATATATTTTTTTTGCTGGGCAGTATGCTGATGGACTGAAATTTTAGGAAATTTTATACTTTCCTTCAATGTCTGCCGGAAGTCAGTAATAAACTGGAAGAGGGACAGTACATTGAAATAAAATCCAAACAGGATAGAGGTGCTCATTTTGAATGTCTAGACATCAAAAATCATGGTACATGTGTATATTTAGAATGGAAATATACTCTCTTAAAAAGAGCACATCATAGTTTAAAAGCAAGCTTCTGGAGCAAATCTTTCCCGATCTTTACAGATTGATGAAACAGCCTGGAATGTCTTTTATCAGCTTTTGTTAATATGTCGAGTCCATTTCTGAAAGAAAATGGCCTTAAAAATGTGGTATTTGTATTGCACGGGGCAGCCTTTCAGAAGGAGGTTTAGAGATTTATCTTGGGGTTTGCCTTTAACATAGCCATCTTAGAGACTTCTTGTCTTATGAAAAAATTAATTGATGGGCATTAAGATCTTTAGATAGGTCCAAAAGTTGAGTCCTGGCAACTGGACTTATTACTCAACAGACAACTCTACCTGGATATCTGGAAATCTTCATCAACATATTTAGATAGGTTTTTCTGAAAATGATCTTGCAATCAGGAACTTATATTTCTAGTGCATGAGTAAAGTCTTTCTCTATATGATGTTTGGATGGTGGAATGTCTTCCCTTGAAGTTTTGTTCATTCTAACTCTTCTTGCTTTCAAAAGAGCAGTTTAAAGATATGACATGACCTTGCCAGACTATAAGTCATAAATTAAAATTTATATTTGTTTTAATAAATATTCAAAGGCATATAATGTTATTAATTACAGACTGAGTGAAAACAGTAAAGTGATATTATCACTATTATTATATCATGGTAGTAGATGAACCATTTTGCTATGAAAGGGTTTTGAAATACCCAGATTTTTTTCTAAATTAATTGTGTTTTGTACTGTATTTATTGTTTGACATTTGTTGTGTTTTATTTTTACTGATGTAGTTCACCCAGAGTCATAAATTGTGAGTGGAACGATTTTATACAATCTAAATAGATAAATAAGTAAAGTTTTATGTCTTCAGTGGAGCTCAGGCTAGTTATTCATTGGGTACACATTTAAATGGATATACAAGTTTGCAGTAAAAAAATGTCAGCATGCACAATCCTGTATGTTGCAACTAAATAGCATATATATGTATGATATATGCACAAGTAGAATATATAGACGTTCAGATATTAATGTGTTAGCTACATAGGCCAAATGTTTTAAATGTCTAAAAATACATTTTGAATTGTGCCATCTCCACTCAAAATCTCCCTAAATCCAATTGTACAGCTAAATCCTTATGATTACTCTCCTCAAATATTGCTGTAAAAAAGAGAACACCTGGCTTTTCTACACAATATTTTGCTGTCTGTATTCTGATTAGTACTACCACACTGTAGTTATCTTTTAAATTTGGGAAGGCTTGTTCAATTTTTAAGCATTTGTTTAAAAGAACAAATTTATCAATTTGCATATTTCATCCTTATTCAGGCCTATTTTATACAATGCATTTGTTTACAAAATTTCTTACCTAGTGCAGAAAAGATGGCTGCTGCCCAGAACATTTCTCCCATCAAGGCAGGTATGAAGATAAGTCCTCCCATTCGTTTTCCATACATTTGCTGAAATGGATCCAACATTGTCACATACCCTTTGGAACGCATGGGCTTTGCAAAAAACAAGCCACCTAAAAGATTTGTTTAAAAAATTGAATTTGAATTATTTTTTGGGATCAAGTAGTCAGCTGTAAAAATGGAGGATGTTTGATTTAATATATGTAATATCAATCTGCTTAGGAGAGACATAATTAATATCTAAATAATTTTCCATAATATAACAATTCAATAAGTCTTCTCTATGATTGTTAATGTGACTATATAGTAATGGAATTGAGTTCTTATACGTTACTATTATTGATTGATAATGACTAGTGGAACATTATAATCAAGTCTTTCAGCAAAATAATAAAAATTATTTAGTTTAGTTAGTCTTATGTAGAGCAATTATCCCAACTGAGGGGAAAAATCTATAGTGAAAAGTAGTAATTTGTTACAAAACTGGGTTGGGGATATTAAAGCAAAGGTTGTATTTCCATTTGCTTAAATGCTTTAATTTTTACTCCTGCCTTGAAAAGGAAGTTGGACAATGGCTTAAACCAGTGGTTCCCAAATTCTTTCAGTCTACCTCCCCCTTGGTGCTACAAACTTATCCTCAGTTCCCCACTTCCTTCCTACCAGCTTTCTTTCTCCCTTCCTACCATCATTTTTCTTTCTTTCCTTCTTCTTTCCTTTTTCCTTTCCTTCCCTTCCTCCTTTCTTTTTCTGTCTGTCTTCCCTCCTTCCTACTCTCTCTCTCTCTCTCTCTCTTTCTTTCTTTCTTTTCTTCTTCTTCCCCTTCCCTCCCTCCCTCCTTTCTTTTTCTTCCTTCCTTCCTTCCTTCCTTCCTTCCTTCCTTCCTTCTATCTTTCCCCATCGAGGAAGGCTGGTGGGGAAATGCAGATGATTGTCTCATTGGTGTCTTGGCCAAGGAAGAGGAGCATGTTTGAAAATGCTATTGGAGGCAGCCCAGAACAGCTGAGCCATTCCTGTGGGGAGTATGCATAGCTGCCTCTCGATTGTTCTAGTTCTGTCTCTTTCTCACGGGAAGGGGGAAAATCGGACAGGCAGAAACTGCCTGGTAAAGAGCGACCAGAATCGAGGGAATCCTTGCCTGCAACAGCTGAAAGGCAGTAAAAACCATATTTTTACTCCCAGTAAAGAGAAAAGAATGCAAAATAATGTGGCTTAAGCACCAGGAATTATGCTGTGATTGCAAGAGCGATTCCAGAACTGACAGCAAAAATATACTGTATTTTGCATATATATACTGTATACTGTATCTGGCAGGCGACTCTTGTGTGGCCATAAATAGATTGGTGTCCTAGCTTCTTGGCTGCCCAGGAATGAACCCTTGCCTCTTAGCCCCACCCTAAGGCATCCCCCCCAGGGGGCGGTACCACCCACTTTGGGAACCCCTGGCCTAAACTATCTCAAGCATTTGATTCTATATTTTAGAAAAATCAACAGTACCTAATTTTCATAACTTTTCACTTGTTTAGTAAATAGTTTAATCTAAAAGTGACTAATTCGTGATGCTACTCAATATGGAGAGGAAAATAAGAGAATGGTCCTCCCCTAGGTTTCCCTTACATTTTTAAAAAAACTGTCCACAACAAAAACCATTAACCATGAGATTTTGACAAGAATGTTGTACTTAATATCTTGGTACAAGATACGTGAACATAGAAACATAGAAGACTGACGGCAGAAAAAGACCTCATGGTCCATCTAGTCTGCCCTTATACTATTTTCTGTATTTTATCTTAGGATGGATATATGTTTATCCCAGGCATTTTTAAATTCAGTTACTGTGGATTTACCAACCACGTCTGCTGGAAGTTTGTTCCAAGGATCTACTACTCTTTCAGTAAAATAATATTTTCTCATGTTGCTTTTGATCTTCCCCCCAACTAACTTCAGATTGTGTCCCCTTGTTCTTGCAGATACCATATCTATTTCTGGCTCCACCCATCCTCCTGAAATCCATTTACAAAGAAAGAAAAACACAGCAACAGATATTCATAGTATATTGACTTCAACTTTATCTTTGTCATTTTAAGAAGATAGGCTTCTTCTGCTTTGTTTCCATCTTTAGCTTACCCAAAATCAGGCTAAGTGAATACCCAATGGGTGCCTGAGCCCAGGCAAGTCCAACTTCTGGAATATACACGGCTTCAGCTGTTCCATTTATATAGCCGCCTCCAACCCAGGTGGCTGTGGAAGAATGACGTTCATTACCCAATGGATGGAGAAAGCAAAACTCAATAATTGATTTGCGCAGCAAAAATAATATAACGAAGAATATTGCACAAAGTTGAGTGTCATCTAAAGACCTATATTTAATTAGTTGTTAAAATGAGTTTGCAATGAGGGCACAGGAACCTGTGGTAGCAATCACCTTAATGGTGGGAATAGTAGATTGTTATTGGAAATTGTTAAGTCATTATTAGGAAAGAGATATACTACCTTTGAAAAGTGTTCGGAAACTTCAGATCGTGCAGAATGCAGCTGCGAGAGCAGTCATGGGCTTTCCCAAATATGCCCATGTTACACCAACACTCCGCAGTCTGCATTGGTTGCCGATCAGTTTCCGGTCACAATTCAAAGTGTTGGTTATGACCTATAAAGCCCTTCATGGCACCAGACCAGATTATCTCTGGGACCGCCTTCTGCTGCACGAATCCCAGCGACCAGTTAGGTCCCACAAAGTGGGTCTTCTCAGGGTCCCATCAACTAAACAATGTCACTTGACGAGACCCAGGGGAAGAGCCTTCTCTGTGGCGGCCCCGGCCCTCTGGAACCAACTCCCCCCAGAGATTAGAATTGCCCCCACCCTCCTTGCCTTTCGTAAGCTGCTTAAAACCCACCTCTGCCGCCAGGCATGGGGGAATTGAGATACTCTTTCCCCCTAGGCCTTTACAATTTTATGCATGGTATGTCTGTATGTATGTTTGGTTTTTATAATAAGGGTTTTTAACTGTTTTAGTATTGGATTATTATTATATGCTGTTTTATTACTGTTGTTAGCCACCCTGAGTCTGCGGAGAGGGGCGGCATACAAATCCAATAAATCATAATAATAAATATAATAATAATAATAAAACTTTAATATCTACACCTACTAAAAATTAATAGGTGTAATCTATTTAAATAAGTAATGGGAAAGAGAAAAATAAATAAAAGTACAATTTAACTAGCTTTTACCTGCTTCTAAATGCTAGCCTAAATGTTCATGTTATGTTGTCTTTTCTTAGACTCTTTTTAAATTTCTTAAGCTCTGTATTTCTATAAAAGTCTCATCTTCACTCACAGAAGAAATGGCAATGAAGTACTGTTAAGTAGCTATTTTCTGAGTATCTAGTTAACTGATTCTCAATAGCATCACTACCATACTGAGCACTTTAGTGCAGTTCACAAAGATATGCACTGTTAGTCAAGCTGGGAGAATGTTTAGATTTTAGTGAAATTCTGCATTATAATGGCAGTGATTAAGTCTCCTATTGGTTGCCTTTAAAAAATATTTTAAGAACTAAGAAATACATCATGGATCCACACTCATTCATAATAGCCATCATTGACCCTGTGATTTTTCTGAAGAGACATTCAAGATTATCAGTTGTTGTTAAACAATAGGATCTCCTATTCTTGGACTGAAATTCTTGGCTGGACACAAGAAGAACGTAGAGTGAGATCATCATGTAATAATGAGCCATCTCTTTTTTTCCAAAAGGAGTACAGGCAATCCTCAACTTAATGATCAAAATTAAGCCCAAAATTTCTGCTGCTAAGTGAAAAATTGTTAAGTGAGTTTTGCTTCACTGTAGGATTTTTCTTGCTATAGCTGTTAAGTGAATCACTACATTTGTTAAGTTAGTATCATCGTTATTAAGTGTACCTGGCTTCCCCATTGACTTAAAAAGTCATCAGTCAATTTTTTTCAATTCCACTTTGAAAGTCACTAAATTAACTGTTGTAAGTTGAGGATTACCTGTATAGATATTCTAGTCTACAAAGAGTCCTCAACCTGCAGTGATTTACTTTAAACAATGGGGCAAGAACAGTTGTAAAATGGGACAAACTCACTTAACAAATGTTTCACTTAACAACATAAATTTTGGACTCAATTGTGGACTACCTGTATTTTAATGGTCAACGATCAGATTGGCATTCTCTGACTTTCTTCCTTCTTCATTTCTGTCCCTATATATGGTATTCCAGTTAAAAACTTCCTTCAGTTGGAAGTACAGTTTTGAGCAAACTAATTTGGTGTACCGTAATTCATAAGGCTGAATTGCTTAGCCTTAGCCTTTTCTTGATGATCCTGGAAGAGCTAACCCTCCATAATTGTACCAAAGGTTATTCCACACAAAAACTCAAAGTCTGATTAAATTCCCTTAATCCAGTCCAAATCATTGTTCCTATATTCAAATTTGCTAGTTAATACAACTGACATATTTTTCAGAACAGATTGCTTTACTGTTTAATAAACGTGCCACAATAAGTCCCATAATTATGAACCCGAATGGTGTTAGGTTGGGAGTTTTTTAACTGTTTAGTATAAATTTAAAAAGGAAAAAACCCTCCCCATTGGGATAGCAAGCAATAAGTATCTTTAAAATCTCAATACAATAAGTGAAAATTGTACAAAATGTACTATTTATTAGAATGGCTTCCTAGGATCATAGTGGAGGTCAATCTATTGTCCAAATATAAAACATTGCTTAATTCCTATGGCTAATGATGGATAATACCCCCTATACAGATAAAAGGAGATATTTTAAAGCACTCTGGCCTATAAGCAACAGGAATGAAAAAAATATATATAGATATTATTCTGATATTACTTCTTACCAAAGAAATAGAATATTGTAAAATCAGTGCTATGTAATCAGTCTGCAATTTGTTAATACTTTACTTCAAGTCAAAGATGAGGATATAAATACTAAAAATAATATTAATTTATATCCCTCCTTTTTTTCTGGAAGCTTTCCAGCCAGATTAAAACAACAAAAATTTAGCCAACAGTTCAGATAACAAATAGTAGAAGCTCACTGTTAATTAATTCAAAGACAAGGCTTGGTTAAAGAGAAAAATCTTGCCTTAAAATAGAAGTAGAAGCAAAGCGTATTAGGAAGCTATGACTATTGATTGAAGACAAAGTCCTATTGTTTATTCTGCTTGTGTTGATGCCACCTAATATAGTGGAAAGAACATGTAATGGAATAGCTCTGAAAAGCCAATGAAAGCTAACAGAATTTTAACTGCATGATGGCTATGGACCCAATTGATATTACAAAAAACATGGATGTGGTCTGGCACATTCAGGTGGCATTGTTGACTTTTGTAGCAAACTTTACATTATCCATATTGCGGCCCTTTTCTAGCCAAAGTGGCACTTTCAACTCTCAAGCCAAGAATACTATAGCAAAAAAAAACCTATAGAGATTGCCCTCAAATTATAACCATTTATTCAGCAACCATTCAAAGTTATGACAGTGCTGTACAAATGATAGTTATACCCAAGGGTGGGCTGCTGCCCGGACGGGGGGAGGGGGAGGTGGAACACATTGGGGTAGCGAAAATGGAGCTCCACCCCGAAGCATCCAATTTTCACTGAAAGATGTTGAAAGAAAATGCAGGGCATCTTGCATAAGCCACGCCCACAGTGTGGCAGTAAAAGGTTTGGTAGCCCTTCACTGGTTAGAAACATAGAAACATAGAAATCTGACGGCAGAAAAAGACCTCATGGTCCATCTAGTCTGCCCTTATACTATTTTCTGTATTCTATCTTAGGATGGATATATGTTTATCCCAGGCATGTTTAAATTCAGTTACTGTGGATTTATCCACCACATCTGCTGGAAGTTTGTACCAAGGATCCACTACTCTTTCAGGAAAATAATATTTTCTCATGTTGCTTTTGATCTTTCCTCCAACTAACTTCAGATTGCGTCCCCTTGTTCTTGTGTTCACTTTACTATTAAAAACACTTCCCTCCTGAACCTTATTTAACCCTTTGACATATTTAAATGTTTCGATCATGTCTCCCCTTTTCCTTCTGTCCTCCAGACTATACAGATTGAATTCATTAAGTCTTTCCTGATACGTTTTATGCTTAAGACCTTCCACCATCCTTGTAGCCCATCTTTGGACCTGTTCAATTTTGTCAATATCTTTTTGTAGGTGAGGTCTCCAGAGCTGAACACAATATTCCAAATGTGGTCTCACCAGCGCTCTATATAGCGGGATCATAATCTCCCATTCTTACAACCATTCTCCTAAATTATGGCCATTGCGGTGCCCATGAAATCTTGTAAGCAAAGCAAACGTGTTTGGAAGCCTACCCACACTTACAACCAAAGTGTTGCTTCAGCTCTCCAAAACTCTTTATTCTTCCCCAATATCTGGTTCTTTGCTGCCCAGCACAGTAGCACTCCTTATTGACAGTAGTGGCACTAGGACTGAAGTCGGGTCCTCAGCTGTCTTAGAGTCGTTACCATAGAATGCTGCTTGAAGCCCTGCAGGGCTGATAGGGCCAGTAAGGAAAGGACAGCAAGACTATGCAAAGGTGACAGAATGCAAGGTAACCGAAAGGACAAATTATTGTGTATGGGAAGATAGTTAGAATTTTTTAACTTCTGTGATGAAAGTATTTGCCAGTGATATCACTGTTGCCTGGAGTATGCCCAGTTGGGGCAGTGAAGGGCTGCAAAAAAAATTACTACCACACTGTGGGCATGGCTTATTTTGTGGGTGTGGCTTGCCGACCATGTGACCAGGTGGGAGTGGCTTAAAGATCATGTGACTGGCTTAAAGGTGGCCAACTTGATGTCACTCACATCAAGGGTTAGGGTTAGGGTGCCTGGCCTCTCCTCGCCTCAAAGAGATACAATTTTCCTATCTATTTACTATTATTGAAAATCAAATTATACTATTTAATTCTATTTATATATACCATATGTGTACGTACATATTACACACAGGCACACAAAAATATACATTATCTACTATACAAACTGTACGTGTATACACACACACAAACACACGCACAAACAGCTCTTCTAAAATTATATACATTCAACCTCATTTACAATAGGGAAAGCATACCCAGAGGCCAGAAAGGAAAAAAATAAAAAAAATTCAAATTTTTCTACTGGTTCTGTGTATCTGACTATACCTGTAGGAGCCCATCACTGAGTTGTGGGGGGGTCCTTTTGTGTCCCAGTGAAGTTGTTCGCTGAACTGGTACCCATTAATCTGCTTGTAGTCACTGCTTTCAAATTTATTTATTATTTATTATTTTATTAATTGGATTTATAGGCCGCCCCTCTCCAAGGATTTGCAGTAGCAGTGGGTCTTGAATGCAAGCTTCTGATCATTAACCCAGCATTTTTAAGTTCATAAACCACCATACTCCAGATAGGTGGATAAGGACAATTGAAGAAGAGACACCCCCTAGCCTTATCGAGGTCTCAAGCCTGGGAGGGACCAATCCAGATGATTTGGATTGGGAAAAGTCCTTGTCTAATGATTGGTCATATTTAGTTAATGATAGCACTGGGCACCACTGGATTTCCATTGCTAAGTGATAAGGTTGCATGTGGGTTTCCGATCACATTGCTTACTGTTAATCCCAACTACCATTCTAACCTGTAGTGTGATAATAATTTAGCACACTCACTTGGGAGGTCATGGGTAGGATAGGAAAATATTTTGTAGCAAAATGAAATAGAAAAATCCTGCAAGGGAACAGAATTGACATCAGTAAAGAAAATAATTCTATACTCCAACCCAAGTTTAGCTCCTGGTAGTATAGATTCCTTTTAAAAAGAAAATCAGAGCATTTTCACATCACTGTTCATCTGAACTAATAGAACTATTTCTTATTCTAAATATTATTATTTAAATATATTTTCTTACCTGTATCAGAATGTCATCAAAATTACAAATACTGATATAATATTACAATCAATCCTTCAATTAAAAATAAAACCCAAATAATGTGATTGTGAAAACTGAAGGCAAAGCATTAAAAACTCAAAGATTGTGAAAAATAATATAAAATTGGGGACTTGGGTGAATAAGAATGGGTGACTTATTTATTATGTTTTCAAATTCTCCAGTTCCAACATTTTCTGGACAAAGAATAAATAGTGAAATCCAAGATATCAACACCATAAAAACAAACCCTAATTTAAAATATAAATAAATAACAATTAAATAACACATCATGTAGCAATAAAGTTACTTTATTAATTCATGCCCCTGTTTTATATCCATTACCCCAATCTTATATTCTATTTCTTTACAACTCAATACACTACAGGGAATGTACAACTCAATACACTATTAGGAAGTGCCGATTTTCTATTCAGTGCTTTTATAATTGTTTCATTCATACATTAATGTTATATTTCATATAATTATTTCAGTCATACATACATTAACAAACTTTGTATGTCATATTAGCTCCCATCCTTTGGACCTTGATAGATGGAATATTTTTCATAAGTTTATGGTACAAAATGTCTTTTCCCACCCTAGTTTTAGTTGTGATGAGCAGAGAGCTTTTATTTTAGTTTCAGTATATTATTATTCTTTTTATATATTCTTTATTATTGTTCTTCTTATAAATATTAATTTGGATAATTTTAGACGGTTGCAATTTTCTTAGCAAAACAGTTTATTGACAAAATTAAATGCAATGTTATCATTTAACATATTTTTATATTTACAAGCCAAAAATAATTGTGGATTACAGTTGATGGCAATAAATACTTATGGGACTGATAATCTACCAAATAATTTTCTCTTAGTGCATATGGCTTCAGAACCCAGCACTGAAAAGTGATGGCAGCTGTGTCTCTGAATGACTGGGAAATAGCAATCCAGGATGAAAGCGACTACGGTACTTATAGTGCATATTTATTTATTTATCTTAACAGAACTATAGATTCTTGCAACAAAATTTGATGTTGTAAAAAGCACAGGATTTTACTTAATGATCGAATTGAATGAAATTGAATTAAAATTAAATATTTTCCTTATTATAAATTTATACTCTTACCTGTATCAGAATGTCATCAAAATTACAAATACTGATATAATAATACAATCAATCCTTCAATTAAAAATAAAACCCAAATCATGTGATTGTGAAAACTGAAGGCAAAGCATTAAAAACTCAAAGATTATGAAAAATAATATAAAATTGGGGACTTGGGTGACTTTTCTTCAGAAAACATTAAGCACTTAAAAGACAAATCCTTTTGATGGATTGGCGTTATTTCATATCTCATTGAATTTTATACAATTCTGAAAGTTTGTAACATTGCCATAGCCTTTTAATATATTTTAGTGCATTTAGTGCACTGTGACTCATTGTTTGACATTATGGACTCCAAATATTTTGAAAAAATAGAGACTTCATTGTCCATTATTTCTGATATCTATGAAAATAACATTAAGGGGGACTCTTATGTAGACAATCGGGCCAATTCTACTTATAAAAATCCATTACATAGAGTAATAATTTCTGATGAAACATTTTCAGGATTCCTCTCCATTTCTACTTATGGTGGCTTAACTACAATATTTAATTTGGGAATCACCCTGCTCAAAATGATTTGGCTAAATCATGATGAAGAAGTTTCAGTACATTTTTCATGTAATTGTGTTGAAATGAAAAGAGGTGTCTGGCTGGGACTAAAGTGTTATTGAAGCATTATATTTTAATTCTTTGCCTTTGTGTTCATTATGCAGATAGCTATGACTTTTTTGTTTATATTTCTTTTGATTTTAGCAAAAGTGATACAGAAACGGAAAATGTAATTCATTTACTAGATAGCTTTTTGTAATAAATAATAAAAGGATGTACGGAAGAAATGGCTCCATGTTTATACCTTCTAGTTTAAGTGAAAACTAATAAGCATTTTCTCTTTCATATTTGGAAAGTATACATTTCTTTCACCTTATGAACAACACATTTGAATAGTAGATAAAAAGCAGGAAACATACCAGTCATGGTAAATCCACCAACTAACAAGCCAATATCTCTTCCACCGACTATAATAGCTTCACTACGATCTACATCACTCCCACTGTTTTTTGTCTTCCAAGCAGCCCATATTCCAACAAACAGGATGGCCAGGTAGAACAAAATGATAGCTATCAACCCTTCTACGTGAAAAGCCATTTTGAAGTCACAACAGGTTTCTGGATTGCTATTTCATAACATTGGAACTATAAAAAAACCAAAGAAACATATTATATACTTGCTGAACTTCAATTGTACATAAATAGCAAATCACACCTTATAATATCTGAATTCAATGTAGATTTCTTTATGATATTATTTTTATTTAAAACATCATCTTAACCATGTTTCAGACAATCAGTGGTCATATTAATATATTATTAAATATTAATATATTATTTCCAAGTTTTAGTCTCAAGATTAAAATGATTATTTTGTTCTGATTTAAGCAAAAGAAACTGATTAGAAATGTTTAAAAAGTATGTAAAACCAACTTTAGTCTTTTACAATGAAAAAGAAACTGATTAGAAATGTTTTAAAAGTGTGTAAAACCAACTTTAATTCTTTACAATAAGAAATCTTTCTTTACTGTCTTTTTGGTAAAATCATTTCTTTTATTAAACACATTATACCTATTGAAATACTACAAAAAGTAAAGAACAAAATGTGAAAAGTAATATTTTCTATTTTTAAACCAGCAATCTTTGTTGGCAAAAATGAAATAACTGTTTCAAGTTTGCCATTACCATGATAAAGTCAGCTTCATCACAAGAACACCTAAAAAATAAATACAATCCAGCACAATCAAGATCCTCAAGAAATAAACAATGGAAGTGTAGAACTATGGTGAATATATAATGCACTTTTTAATTCATTTTTTTTTGCTATTCATTTAAATTTACAATTAGTTTAAGCCATACCGTTTTATCAGAACAGGAAAAAAAATGTGTTTTTCAATCAAAACAACAGTGTGTCTGAAGCTTCTATGTTTCATCAATATTTATATTTCCATAATAATAAAAAGAACAACCCCCCCCCCAAAAACAACTACTAGAGCACTGGGATTCAGCTGTAGAAAAGGAATTTCTCTTCCTAGTCAATCTTTACTGACAATTCTCTTAGAAATTCAGTTTTTTGAAGTTCAGGCATAAAAGGTGGCTGAGAATGTTATTTGAGTTTACACAGACAATTCTTAACTCCCAGAGTAGCTTCAATAACAAGTTAAATTAATTTTATTATCCCTCACCCTCCATCAAAACACAATTATTCTTCCTATGACTATTAAACAAAAGCTCTCACCTCCCCCCAGGCCCTGTTGCCTTTATTTCACTTATCTTCATTTCTGCCCCAATTCACCTCTTTTCCAGCAGGTTTTCCCTCCTTCCTCCTTCCACTGGATCGTCTTTACTCTCTCTCTCAAGCGGCTCAATCTCAGCACCTTGTGTTCACCCACAGAGGCAGATGTGAGAAACAGCGTTCCCTTTCTTTAAAGGGACAGGCACATTTACAAAGCCCTTTTGCCTTAAAAGACCCCTGTGCAGGTTAGTTTAGGCTCACATAAGGTCTGGTACAGCACTGAAAGGAAGCTGGATATCTGGCTTTTCTCCGCAGTCTTGAGAACTGTTGCGTTCCTTGTCATTTTACCAGATTCTTAGCTGCTGTTTGAGACTTCGACTATCGCTATCCAGCCAGATAACTAGCCATCCATCCAGATATCACCACTGGGAAAGTGATCTTGGGCGCCGTTTTTTCACAAAGAAGAATGGCCTTGGAGAGGTGATCTGTAAATCAGAAGTACTTTGGTCTGAATGCCCTATTTTCCTCTAGTCCATTGTGGAAGAAACTTTCTCATCCTCCTCCTTCTTCTCTTCTCTTGTCATTGTGCTGATTCTCATATTGGGGCCTTCGGTCATTAGTGGTTTCAAAAAAGAGATTCCATTATAAAGACATTGGATGAGATGACCATGCCCGTCAGAAGTGGGAGAAGTACGTCACAGGGGAAAGAAAGGTCTGTGGGGGTAAAGATGACTCAACAGATGGTGATCAATTATGGGGGAAAGATTGAGGGTGGGGGGAGAAGCAAAGCGGTGACAGGGAGAATTAAATGTAGAGACAAAACACTGAGCAGCTACTTGTCAGTTAGTAATGGAGATCAAGATTCTAAGCGAAATGCAGCATTAGTTCCATTTGGAATATTGTGCTTTAACATTCAAGATTAATGAACTGAAATTCATAATGGTTTTGTAGAATTTGCTTACAGAATATTCTAAATTGTCTGGATAACTGAGTCCTTTTGATTTCTCAACAAATTCATGCCGAACTGCTTTTCTGCCATTCTCCTTATGTCCAATTCTGCCAGCAAGATAACTTATTCAAGACATGCAATGTTTACTCACCAAGCTATTTCTTTTCTATTAACTCTGATATACTGATAAACAGATCTATAGAATAACAGTTCTCTCTATATATGATCAAGGAATAAGATCCATTGAAGGCAGCAGGACTTATTTTGGGGGAAAGATAGATAAGATTTCATTACATGGTAGTATCCATTGGATGGTGGTTTGCAAATAGGCTGAATGAAATTTGCTGTTGGTCTTCTAAAAAGGAAGTTTATTTTCCTCATAATTTTTGTGCCTTTCCTCATCCCCTCCCCAAATGTTTAGTGCCTGATATGTTGGTTATGACCTTTAAAGCCCTTCATGGCACTGGACCAGAATATCTCCGAGACCACCTCCTGCCACCCGAATCTGTCGCACGAATCCCAGCGACCGATTAGGTCCCACAGAGTGGGCCTTCTCCGGGTCCCGTCAACTAAACAATGTCGGTTGGCGGGCCCCAGGGGAAGAGCCTTCTCTGTGGCGGCCCGACTCTCTGGAACCAACTCCCCCCAGAGATTAGAACTGCCCCTACTCTCCCTGCCTTCCGTAAACTCCTTAAAACCCACCTTTGCCGTCAGGCATGGGGGAACTAAAACACCTCCCCCGGGCATGTACAATTTATGCATGGTATGTTTGTGTGTGTGTGTATTAGTATATTGGGGTTCTTTTTAAACTTTTTAAATATTTAAATTTATTTGGATTTGTTACGATTTGTTGTGTCTTGTTGTGAGCCGCCCCGAGTCTGCGGAGAGGGGCGGCATACAAATCTAAATAATAAATAAAATAAATAATAAATGGTACTCCAAACCTGCAGAGGGTTTTCTTGTTATATAACAAATAAATAACAATTTTCTTTAATAAGTAATAACAAAATATTTTTTGTGGCAATTCTATTTATTATGAAGATCCCGTCAACCTTCTATGTTTCTATGTTTCTATAATATAACCCTTTGACCAGAATGATGTCTGCCTGCCTGTGTGCTTGCCTATCTATCTATCTGTTTTTTCTGCCATTCTCCTTATGTCCAATTCTTCCAGCAAGATAACTTACTCACCAAGCTATTTCTTTTCTATTAACTCAGATATACCGATAAACAGATCTATAGAATAACAGTTCTCCCTCTATATGATCAAGGAATAAGATCCATTGAAGGCAGCAGGACGTATTTTGGGGGAAAGATGGATAAGATTTCATTGCATGGTAGTATCCATTGGATGTGGTTTGCAAATAGGCATATGGAGATGGTTGAATGAAATTTGCTGTTGGTCTTCTAAAAAGGAATTCTATTTTTCTCATAATTTTTGTGACTTTCCTCCTCCCCCACTCCACTGTTTAGTGTCTGATATGGGTATGATATTCCAAACTTGCAGAGGGTTTGCTTGTTATATAACATATAAACAACAATTTTCTTTAATAAGTAATAACTAAATAATTTTTGTGGCAATTCTATTTATTATGAAGATCCCAATTCCAGTCTGCAATCACAATTACGTTTTATCCAGATAATTTAATCATAACTAGTTAAATAATCTTAATCATAATAACTGCATTAAGCTTTTAGCCACTGCAGCCTAGTGGAACAGCTTAGAGCTTTTGCACATTAATTTAAATAGGCATAGGACTAGCTTTATAGATCTGAAGTGATATGCCTGTTAAAGGCTATCACAAAACTATTCACATAATAATTATAGTTGCTGTTTACTTCACTTTTGCATTTTATCCAAAACAGAAACATTTACTGTATTCTAGCTTAGAAAACTTGGATGGCTTCATAAATAAATCTTGCAATGCTTGAATAAATGTCATATGTTCCTTATCTTTAATAGAAATGGACTCTTGTAGCTTAAATATTTGGCATATGTGGCATAATAGAAAGAGTAGTAGATGTTTGGAACAAACTTCAACAGATGTGGTTGGTAAATCCACAGTAACTGAATTTAAATATGCCTGGGATAAACATATATCCATCCTGAGATAAAATACAGGAAATAGTGTAAGGGCAGACTAGATGGACCATGAAGTCTTTCTCTGCCGTCAATCTTCTATGTTTCTATATTTCTATAATATAACTATTTGACCAGAATGATGTCTGCCTGCCTGTGTGCCTGCCTATCCATCTATCTATCTATCTATCTATCTATCTATCTATCTATCTATCTATCTATCTATCTATCTATCTATCTATCCATCCATCCATCCATCTATCTATCTATCTATCTATCTATCTATCTTTCTATCGTCTGTCTGTCTATCTATCCATTTATCCATCTATCATCTATCTGTCTTAATCATTTATATATACATATATCCATCCTAAGATAAAATACAGGAAATAGTATAAGGGCAGACTAGATGGACCATGAGGTCTTTTTCTGCCATCAATCTTCTATGTTTCTATCTATCTATCTATCTATCTATCTATCTATCTATCTATCTATCTATCTATCTATCTATCTATCTATCTACCTACCTACCTACCTACCTACCTGCCTACCTACCTATTGGCTGTCTGTCTATCCACTTATCCATCTATCATCTATCTGTCTTAATCATTTATATATACATATATCCATCCTAAGATAAAATACAGGAAATAGTATAAGGGCAGACTAGATGGACCATAAGGTTTTTTCTGCCGTCAATCTTCTATGTCTCTATGTCTCTATCTATCTATCTATCTATCTATCTATCTATCTATCTATCTATCTATCTATCTATCTATCTATCTATCTATCTATCATCTATCTATCTATCTATCTATCTATCTATCTATCTATCTATCTATCTATCTATCTATCTAATCCTCATTCTTCATATCTCAGATTGCTGATTGGCCGTACACCACTCAGGAGATGTAGGTCAACATTATTATATCCATATTGCTATTTTTTAAACAGTGATACAACATGGCATATGGTGTATGTTATAAAATGGCAGATGGCAAAAATTTTGTCCAGGTGTTTTTAATTGCTTATTCAAATTTCTGTTTAAAGGAAGTGCTATAGTGTGATTTCATATGAAGTATAAAGTCATTATCTAAATGATGAAAACAAAGTAGCTCTCATCTGCTTTTTTTGCGTTTATGACCCAAAAAACGTCATCAGTGTGATATATAGATGTTCTGGGACCTCAACACTGGAGGAGTAGCAACATTTTTTCCCTCCAGGGTAATTCTCAATGGCTGATTTGCTTATGATGTATTTGCATATCTGCATTCCCCTGCTCCCAATTCTAGATCGGCAGGGATTTTGTAAGCAGTGACTGAATAATGTCTGTGCAGATTCCACTTATAGAAAATATCCTAGGAATTGCAATTCTAGTTTGCAATGACAATTTTCTTTTTATCCTGAGAATATAATTATAACATTAAATAAAAGTGTCCTAAGAATTAAATATTTGTAGCAGTATTTAAATTTGGTCAGATGAGAAAATACTGCTCTCAGAAAAAGACTTTTTAAAAGACTTGACTAGATAAACTAAGACCATTGGCTACTTTTATATTTGTTTATTTACTCTATAGGAAATATGTTTTACAATTATATGTGGAAAAATTCAGATTCAACAACGGGCACCGTATCCCACACTGGTATAAGTGAGTCAATTTTAAGATTGCATAATTTAAGATTTAGGAAGGACGTTGGAACTGTTGAAAGAAAGTTCTACACCCATTTGCACTATTCAGGTGTCACTGAGGGCACAAAAAGACCTCCAAGTGCCGAGTCTATGGAGAGGGATGGCATACAAATCCTATTAATAATAATAATAATAATAATAATAATAATAATAATAATAATAATAAAGTGACCTCAATGACTGTCAGAAAGAATGCTAACATCCAGATGAGTGCCAGCAATATAAATCCTTCCTTCCTTCACCACTGAGTTAATAATAATAATAATAATAATAATAATAATAATAATAATAATAATAATAATAATTTAACTTGGGGTGGCGCACAACACAATACACAATGTACAAATCCAATATTAAAAAACAGATTAAAACCCATATCATAAAAATTAATCACACAACCCAAGCAAACCATACATAAATCATAGTAGCTACTGAGAATATCAACTTCCCCAAGCCTGGTGACATAGGTGGGTTTTTAGGAACTTGTGAAAGTCAAGGAGGGTGGGGGAGTTGATTCCAGAGGGCCAGGGCCATCACAGAGAAGGCTCTTCCCCTTGGTCCCGCCAGACGGCATTGTTTAGTCGACGGGACCCGGAGAAGGCCAACTCTGTGGGACCTAACCGGTTGCTGGGATTCGTGCGGCAGAAGGCTGTCCCAAAGGTATTCTGGTCCGATGCCATGTATGGCTTTATAGGTCATAACCAACACTTTGAATAGTGACCGGAAACTGATTGGCAACCAATGCAGGCTGCGGAGTGTTGATGAAACATGGGCATATCTGGGGAGGCCCATGATTGCTCTCGCAGCCGCATTCTGTACGATCTGAAGTTTCCGAACACTTTTCAAAGGTAGCCCCATGTAGAGAGCAATTGTAGAAGCTTCTTGAATGAGAAGTAAAACATCTTCTCATGGATAGATTGAAGGAAGAAAAAACAAAGCCCAGTTGCCTTTTGAAAAAGCACTTTTGGAACAGCCATGACCTGGATGACTGAGAATCTACTTAGGCAAACCTGTATGTTCAAAATCGGTTTATATGATGAAAGAGTATGTGAATCTGCACTGTAATTCAGCTTTCTCTCCCTTGGTAATGGAAACATCCATTACTCATACTCGGTTTAGAATTTTTGTCCTTATTCATACAAACTCTAGGATTTGTACAGAAATAGTCTTGTGCACCATCTCTTTATAGATAGACGCACCTAAAAAAAGTGAAGAATTAATTCTACAGCTGCTAGACCTAATACTATATCTATTAAATTCTGTAGCTACAATTCTGTGGTTTCAAGTTTTGTTTTCAAACATCATAAAACAAATTACAGAGAGGGGTGGCATACAAACAAACAAACAAACAAATAAATAAATATTAAAAATTGTCTTTCTTCCCCATGTAAACTTTTAATACACAAAAAAAAAACCCTTTTAAAAATGGTTCAGAAATAATAAAGTATACACCTGATCTAAAAAGGCTAGCAATCATCATAGCTGTTATTGTTAATAAAAAAGCATCAAATACCTTTTACAACTGGTATAAAATACATACAATAATTTGATATATATTCAACTAAAACTAAGAAAACTCAACAAAGTAAAAATCTATTAACATTTATTGCTGTATACCATATAACTTATTTTTTTTATCAAGAGAATTCTAATGTGATGAGTTGAGAAAGAGTTGAGAAAAGTTCTGTATAAGAAAAGACTAAAGACCTTTTTTAAGTTCAAAATAAAAAAAATATGAAAAGATTAAACAAAATAGTCCAAATCATATTAAGAAAATAATTGTGCAATACATCTTTAGAATGTAATAAATCATGTAACGAAGCAAAATGATTGAGAATTTAAACTGAAAGAAGGAAATATAATTAAATTCATACATTCACTATCAAAGGATGAAGAGATGAATATAATTTTAGGTGCTTTTAAAGAAGTTTAAATAATATCACAAAGAATGATCATGTTATGATACTCTAAGTATGTATATACCTCCGGGACAAGAGATATATGCATTTTGGGGATTTCCCCTAGTAGGAAAATCCTATTGTTTGCTGCCAATATCTGGTAGAATAGGAATGAATAGTTGAACTGAGTAAGCTTTCATTTAAACCAGCATAACTTTGCTTCTGTTTTTTAATTTTCTCAACCAAAGTCTAGCAAGAGAGCTCTAATTTGTGAAATTTTATTTTATTTATTTTTGTTTATAAGGCACCAAACTCAAACATATTCTGTGTAACCTAGAACCAGAAAAGTAATTTAGCATGTCATGTTCATCATCCTTTTCTTTATTATATCATTAAAAATAATCTAATATTTATTTATTTATTCGATTTTTATGCCGCCCTTCTCCTTAGACTCAGAGCGGCTTACAACATTTTAGCAATAGCACTTTTTAACAGAGCCAGCCTATTGCCCCCAAAATCCGGGTCCTCATTTTACCCCCCTCGGAAGGATGGAAGGCTGAGTCCATCTTGAGCCAGTGATGAGGTTTGAACCACTTACCTTCAGATCTACAGTCAGCTTCAGTGGCCTGCAGTACAGCACTCTACCTGCTGCGCCACCCCAGCTCTCTATAAGAGTATGACAATATCTAACATGACAAGATGAACAAAATATTGAGCTTCCCAGGTGTTCTGTCGGGCTCTCTGATAGGAGCCTCCTGAAAATTCAAGGGTACAAATTTCAGACACACACACGTTTGAAAATTCAAAACAAAGTTCTTTATCACAAAATTCAAAATAAACTAAGCACTCTTTTTGTACTGCAAAGAGCACTCGTCCCAAAACAATCTGGTAGTCTGTACAAGTTCCTTACTCAGTCCTTAATTACTTAGCTTGCAGCTGTGAAGAAATGTCACAGCCCTTCTTCTTCCACGAAGTGAAACACCCACACACTTTGCTCTGCTTTGGTTTCAAAGTCGTGAAAAATCAACAAACAAAGTCCCGAGACAGCAAGGCAGTCCTGAAGCACAATGATCAGATATTCTTCCACAACGGCCAAACCCACACACTATTTATATCAGCAGCACTAATTACTAGAGCTCCACCCAAACACAGGTGGCCTCTCTTATCTCCTGTAATATGCCCTCAATTGATCTCTTCTACGCATAACTCTATGCCTGCGTGGGTTCAAAACTTTCGCATCTGAATCAACTGAAGATAATGGAGATTGACTTCCTGGGCTGTGTGCCAAGCCTCCCTCGTCCAAGTCACTCCCACCTTCTTCTTCGTCTGAGGACACTGAACTACCTGCCTCTGTTGGCAATAAAACAGGCCTATGACATGTTGAAGTTTCCCCTGCATCCACCTCCACATTCCTTGGGGCAGGAGCTGGGCCAGAGTTAACCACAACACTGGGGGAAGTTGTTTCAACTTGGTTTAATAACTTAGCATTTAATAACTTAGCATTATTACACTTTTATTTAAAAACCAAATGATAGTGCTAATGGTAAATATTAAAAACTTTGTATATGTTTTATGGGTACTTGGTTTCAGTTTTCCATAAACTAAAGAAAAATAACCTTATTTATTTTACTAGTTCAAGAAAACTCTCAATGCATGTGGCTAAGGAAATTGTTTGATATGCAACTGATAACCTTTTAATTTTTTAACTTGCAAAATTAAGAATTAAATTCTATTGATCCCAGATGAATTCTTGTCAATGTATTTAACTCAGACATTTGTTCTCTGCTCCTGATGGGAATGATGGTGAAAGGTTTTGTAGAAATAAACAGTGACTTCCAAATTAGCCACTATTTTAGGTAGAAAAAGAGAGTGAGAAAGTCAGTTTGGTATTGTGATTAAGACTGTGAGTTCTAATTTTCCCTTAGGCACAGACTCAGTTGGGTGACTTTGAGCCACCCCCTGTCTCTTTTTCAGCCCTAGGAAGAATTCGGCAATGGCAAACCAATTCTGAAATTTTGCCAAAGAAACTGCAAGGCTGATTCCCACCAGCCCAAGATTGACTCAGCCTTCCATCCTTCTGAGATAAAATGAGGACCTAAATTGTTGGGGCAATATGCTGCCTCTGTAAACTGCTTAGGAAGAGCTGTAAAGCATTGTGAAGTAGTATACAAATCTAAATGCTATTGCTATCTTATAATATTTCAAAACTTTTAATATTAAATATATAGAAGATAAAGGACTTCTTAAAATAAAGTTTATTTGTTCTTGCATCTTTTGTAGTGCTACAGATGTTGTGTTGATATTGGAATTATATGGGGGGGGGATGCAGTGAGGTAACGAAAATGGAGCTCTACCCCAGAGCACCCAATTTGCACTGACAGAGGTTGAAAAAAAATGTAGGACGCCCAGCATAAGCCACGCCTACAGTGTGATAGTAAAAATGTTGGTAGCCTTCAATGGTAATGGAACATCTTCAAGAAAACAGCCAAGCTCAAAGATCACCAAGGACCCCATAGTTCAACCCGGAGAAACATATATTTTCTTTGATTGAAAAGAAATATTCAACGCTAAAAATAGATCTGAATTTTATAGATAGTTTTATCTATATTGATAGGTTATCTGTATACACTGTCAATATTTGAATACGGTTTTCCTGGTTTTGACAAAGGGGCAAGGAAAAGGTTTGAGCAATATACTGTAGTTCTCTTTAAGATACGTTTTTTCCTCTTTACTATTGCAATGATCAATGATCATAGTATATTCAATTATTGGTATTGTGTGTTATAGATGCGTTTACTCTGTGGATTAATTTGATGTAATATTTTTCTTTCAGAAAGAGGACTCCAATTTTACAGGTAGGAACGTTATTCTTGTTATTTGCACAGGGTGGATCAAAACCCCAAATCACCTACACTGATATCCTCATTCCATTAAGTGGGGAAAAAAATATTTTCCTGTACCTTTTGCCCTGGCTGGAAGAACTGCCTCATCACCCCCCTGATGGCAATTACAATTACTCTGCTCATTAAATTGCACTTTATTCCTACTGAAATAAAGAAACCTCAAGTCATTACTAACTTTACATGTTGCTTTCAGAGGGACCTAAGTGCAATTAACTTAATTGGAATCAGCCTATTCAATGCATTAAAAATGTGACTCATTACAAATACACAGACAGTAAATTCAAGTCAACTGTGACCACTTTTTTTTTAAATAAAAAAGAATGCATCCTTTAGTCAAACATACAGCTAAGGACACATTTTTCAGAAGAATTTGTGCAAATATAATTCACAAAACATGGACAACACCAAATACTTTTTGTTAAAATATCGTTATGCTTAGGAATTGTATACTACAATATGGGATATAAAGTGGCCAGTTGAGAATAGTTGAAGAGATAGCCACAATGGACTAATTTATTTAGATGTGGCTTTCCTTATATAGTATTCCTGATTGGAATTGGTTCCAAAAATGCCATCGTTCTACTTTAGTTAACTTTAATGGCAGTTGCCTGTGCTGGCTAGGAATTGCAGTCCTAACAGCCATAGGGCTATGCAATGGGGAAGGCTAATATAGACTGTCATTGATTGACTGTAGTATCTTCCCATCAACTCCTTGGTAATTTTTATTCTTAATGTGAGTTCAGGAATAAAAGTTCCTGGTTAGCACCCCATTTTTCCTGGTGTGATTGTTACAAATGCCATATGTCAAAGAAAAGTTGCAAGCTTACTGATATGTCAGTAAAATGGGTTCAGCAAGTTTCTATTAGTGAGGTTCTAAGTACAGTGATACCTTGTCTTATGAACTTAATTGGTTCCGGGATGAGGTTCGTAAGATGAAAAGTTCATAAGATGAAACAATGTTTCCCACAGGAATCAATGGAGAAGCGATTAATGCGTGCAAGCCCAAAACTCACCCCTTTTGCCAGCCGAAGCACCCATTTTTGCGCTCCTGGGATTCCCCTGAGGCTCCCTTCCATGGGAAACCTCACCTCCGGACTTCCGTGTTTTTGTGATGCTGCAGGGGAATCCCAGCAGTGCAAAAACAGGTGCTTCGCTGGCAACGGAAGTCCTGAGGTGGAGTTTCCCAGCGAGGGGAGCCTTCAGCTGGCAACGGAAGTCTGGAGGCAGGGTATCCCAGTGGTGGCGGCTTGGGTTCGTAAGGTAAAAATAGTTCGGAAGAAGAGGCCAAAAAATCTTAAACCCTGGGTTCGTATCTCAAAAAGTTCGTATGACAAGGGGTTCGTAAGACGAGGTATCACTGTACTATGTTGGTGCAGGTTTTGTAAATGTCTGGACATTTAATCTAGATGACATCTTGATTGCATTCCAAGATATTTGTTCCATCTAAGAGCCATAGTAGTGTGTAGTTAGAATGCAGTCTTGCAGGCTAATTCTGTTGATTGCCAACTGCCAGCTGTTTGGCAGTTCGATTCTCATCAGTACAAGATTGACTCAGTCTTCCATCCTTCTGAGGTAAAATGAGGACCTAAATTGTTGGGGCAATATACCGCCTCTGTAAACTGCTTAGAAAGAGTTTAGAAAAAGCTGTAAAGCACTGTGAAGCGGTATGTAAATCTAAGTGCTATTGCTATCTTATAATATTTGAAAACTTTTAATATTAAATATATAGAAGATAAAGAACTTCTTAAAATAAAACTTATTTGTCCTTGCATCTTTTGTGTTCTGCCGGCGTGTTTCAACCGCCCGTAATTACAGGGTAATTAGTCCAGGAAGACACATACCGCATGATAAAAGGAAAACCCAAAAGTTTTTATAAACAGAAAAACAGAAATAGCTCACTTTTTAAATGTCAAAGGGATTTTCTGGCACACACAAGGCACAGGTTAAATGCAATCCAATTGCTCACCCAATAACTGGGAAATTGAGTCCAATTCTAAAGTCCAGAGAATCCACACACAATCTTGAACAGCACAAAAACTACAATCTTGACGAAACAATGAATCAGATAAACTGCCACAAGGCTAAACCAGCACACTGTTCTTTTTATCTGTAGCACTAACTACAGCAGCCCCACCCAACCACACATTTTCTCTTGTAATAATGGCCTCATTTTCTCTCGTAATAATCCTTCAGTTGTTGTATGCATCACTCTACGCATGCGTGGATGTGTCATTAATTCTTGTTCAGAATCCAAGGATGATACAGATGATTGATCTCCTGGGCTGTCTGCCAAACTCCCCTCTACCCTGTCACTCATGCTTCCTTGGTCAGAGAATGCTTCGTCGGCAGATTCCATCAGGACCAAAACAGGCCTGCGGCATGTGGATGTTTCCCCCACATCCACCTGCACATTCCTTGGGGCAGAAGCTGGGTCAGAGCTAACCACAACATTTTGTAGTGCTACAGATGCTGTGTTGATATTGTAATGTAATATATCCTACATTTTGTTTCCAATAAAGATCCTTTGGAAATTTCAACTAGAGCAGAATTCAGATAAATAATTGATAACGGAAGAATATGGTTCCTGTATGAACCTGAAACAGTGGGCTATAGTTTTGTGTCTCCAATTTAAAATGCTAATTGTAACACTCAAAATATTAAATAGTTTGGAAAAATTCTTAATCTTGTATGATCATCTTATCAATAGCAAGGTATCAAGCACATTTGGCTATGGATTTTCAAGTTCATCCTGCTCTTAGACACCATGCAGTTAGCGTTTACATTGTACTCTATACTAAAGAGGAAAAAAAACCACAGGCACATCTAGGATCAAAACATTAAAAACTTTTAAATCCTTTAAAAATAAAAAAAATAAAATCTTAAAATAACAATCTCAAGGAAGAGACGAAAGAGAAAGCACTGAAGTCTGAAAACAGCATCACTTAAAATTGCGTTGTCAAATTCTTCAGTAAATGGTAGAGACAGTCTCTGGTTCACGGATATATACTGTAAATATAATAAATCCTCTTCCAATGGCATCAAGTGTATAGAGCAAGATAAATTCACCCAAGTGTGATAAAAAGTAAACGATCACATGCAGCCAATAATGTTCCTTAGCTCATAGATGTAATAAGAACTTTCTTTAGAATCTCAAATAGTGCAATCATTTCCCAGATCAACAGAGGATAACCCCTTTTTAAAAATTAAAAATCAATCAAATATTCCCTGGCTGTCGTCTTCTAGTGGTATCCAGGGGAAATTTTATTAAACTAATAGAAAAAAAACATGAAACATGGCTTCTGAAGACCCCAGATATCTATTCAACACAGACCAATAAAATTAATGAAATAAATAAATAAAAGATTTGAGTTGGAGTGAAAACATAATAAAGAGCTTGCTCACAGTTTGGATACTGCACTTTCCTGACTCATAAATTTATGGCTGGATAGAGCACAAGGAGAACTCGGAGCACGTTTTTTGCTTTAACTCTTTAAAACGTTGCATGAAGTTCTCTCAGGCTGCTCAGTGTTGTGAGAGGTCATGTGGGAATATATGTTAAGGATGAACAAAGGTTTTATAAAATATTTCTCAGGGCTTTGGTGTCTTTAGAGAAGCTCGGTCTTCTCCCTGGACAAAGTGAAGTTTTTGAGGTTCTTCATTCAGATACAGCCCAGTAACATTGCCTAAAATGCACCATGTACATTGCTGGCCATCATTGCTGAGGCTCTTTCGGTAATTTTTTTTATTATTGTGAATGAGACAATGGACTTCTTTAAGTTTAAGATTAAATCTGAAAGCTTTCAAAAACTTCTCCTGCCAATTTACTGTGCTTAAACATGTGGAACTGTACCTGACTTGTAGTTATTTATTTTTTTATTTTATTTCATTGTTTTGTCAAGTACATATTGATGGTATACAAACATATAACAATGTTTATATACAGTATGTGATATTAGTAAAAGACAGACATTATAACAGGGGTCGGAAGGCACTCTGGTGCACTTATGCACGCCCCTTATTTACATCTTAGTAATCAGGAGAAGTCAACAGTGGATAGTCTAAGGGTAAAGTTTTGGGGGTTAGGTGATGAAACTACAGAGTCAGATAGTGAATTCCATGCATCAACTACTTGGTTACTAAAGTCATATTTCCTGCTGATTGTAAACTCTATCTACAATCATAAAAAAGAGCTTTTTCTGCATGAGGCAATGAAATTTATTTATTTATTGGATTTGTATGCCGCCCCTCTCCGCAGACTCGGGGCAGCTAACAACAGTAATAAAACAGCATATAATAATAATCCAATACTAAAAACAGTTAAAAACCCATTATTATAAAAACTAAACATACATACAGATATACCATGCATAAAATTGTAAAGGCCTAGGGGAAAAGAGTATCTCAATTCCCCCATGCCTGGCAGCAGAGGTGGGTTTTAAGCAGCTTACGAAGGCAAGGAGGGTGGGGGCAATTCTAATCTCTGGGGGGAGTTGGTTCCAGAGGGCCGGGGCCGCCATAGAGAAGGCTCTTCCCCTGGGTCCCGCCAAGCGACATTGTTTAGTTGATGGGACCCGGAGAAGACCCACTCTGTGGGACCTAACTGGTCGCTGGGATTCGTGCAGCAGAAGGCGGTCCCTAAGATAGAAATTGGAAGTTGTTTAATTGTGGTAAAATCCTATCTGGCTCCAGATATAAATAGGCATTTTTGGAAATAAGGCTTATTGGATAGACATACATAGGATTACAATATATTTAAGGAATGAATAAATATGCAGAATATGAAGCTTATAGCACGGTCAGATTTGTATCTATTTAGAAAAGGCATTTAGGCTTATATACGGAGAGGGGTGGCATACAAATCAAATAAATAAATAAATAATACATACATACATACATACATACATACATACATACATACATACATACATACATAAATACTACTTCATAGTGTTTTAGAGCCATCTCTAAGCTATTTATAGAGACAACATATTGTCCCCAATAACCTTGGTCCTCATTTTACTGACCTTGGAAAGATGGAACATTGAGTCAATCTTGAGGTGAAGATTGAACCCTTGCAAGTCATCAGAATTAGCCTGCAAAATTACATTCTAACCCCTGTGCCACCATGAATTTTAGCCATTGTATTTATTCTAATCAGTGATGACTTTCCAGCATTTATTTATTTTTGTATTTTCATCCCACCTTCTTTATTTTTATGTACAATGTAAGACAACAAACATACCTACTACTCCTTCCTCTACTTATTTTTTCTTACAACAGTGAGAAAGTGACTGGCCCAAAGTCACCCAACTGGCTTTCATGAGTAACACACAACTAGAACTCACAACTTTCTAGTTTCTAGACCAAACTGCCACCCTGGCAGTGGCACTGCTTCTAAATCGGTAATAAGGTTGCTTAATTGATGTTGTCAGGAAATTGAACCTTTTGCCTCAATATATATAGAGAAATTATTTCCTCTCTTCGTAGTTTGGGATTTCTTCCAGGAACTCCCAGAACTTTTAAATTCACATTAAAAAAAATAAGAAACTGCCTTAATTAAATTGCTTATCTGGCCTATTTAAGAATTTTTAATTCGATGTTGTTTTCATTCCATATTATAGTGAAACAGACACAGACACCTATGCATTGAAATTAAACAAACATAACATCCCTATCCAGCTTCACTAATTAAATTTCTCCTCATTGCCCAACACCAATTATTGATTATGCAACTTTGTGTACAGATATAAGAGAGCAAGTTGTAGGAAACACAGATGAGATCTATTTCTGGATGAATAAATGCAAACATTGCTGTTGAAACCTTAATTTTTCCAGGCTCACAGACTGTGGAAACTTCACACTGGACTTCAAGCATCTTGCAGTGTGTGCCTGTCCATTCTTCCTCCATATTCTGGGTCCTTGGTTTCCAAATGAAATGCAAAAGTTTCCGCAGTCTGTGTTGATTTCGGGAGCCATGTCATCTGCTGGTTTTGGTCCACTGTGCTTCATTAAGTCCAGGGTCAACACAGCTGTCTACTAGGAGATTTTGGAGCACTTCATGCTTCCTTCCGCAGACGAGCTTTATGGGGATGCTGACTGCAATTTTCCAACAGGACTTGGTATCTGCCCACATTGCCCAAAACATCAAATCCTGGTTCAATGACCATAGGATTACTGTGCTTCAATGGCACCTGCCCATATTGTCAAAAGCACCAAATCCTGGTTCAATGACCATAGGATTACTGTGCTTCAATGGCACATGACCATATTGTCAAAAGCACCAAATCCTGGTTCAATGACCATAGGATTACTGTGCTTCAATGGTGGGTTCCTTCTGGTGTGGTCAAGAGCACCACAGTAGTAGGAACCCACTGATGATGCAACTTTGGGCAATCCCCCCCCCCCCGGCATCTCTATGTCAGAAGAAGCCTTCCCACCCACCCTTGTCTTAATGCTGACCTTTATTCTTCTTCTGAAGCACAGCTGAAAAACTCCTTCTCCGGAGATGCTGGAAAAAAATAGCCAAAAATTGCATCATCAGTGGGTTCCTACTGGTGTGGTGCTCTGGACCACTCTGGTAGGAACCCACTACTATTGTGCTTGATTGGTTATTAAACTCGCCTGACCTGAACCCCATAGAGAATCTATGGGGCATTGCCAAGAGAAAGATGAGAGACATGAGACCAAAGAGTGCAAACAAGCTGAAGGCCGCTATTGAAGCATCCTGGTCTTCTTTAACACCTCAGAAGTGCCACGGGCTGATAGCTTCCATGCCAGGCCGCATTGAGGCAGCAATTACTGCAAAAGGGGCCCAAACTAAGTACATATGCATGCTTATACTTTTCAGAATCCCAATATTGCCGATGGCATCGGACCAGAATATCTCCAAGATCGCCTTCTGCTGCACGAATCCCAGCGACCGATTAGGTCTCACAGAGTGGGCCTTCTCCGGGTCCCGTCAACTAAACAATGTCGGTTGGCGGGCCCCAGGGGAAGAGCCTTCTCTGTGGCGGCCCCGACTCTCTGGAACCAGCTCCCCCCAGAGATTAGAACTGCCCCTACCCTCCTTGCCTTTCGCAAACTCCTTAAAAACCACCTTTGTCGTCAGGCATGGGGGAACTGAGATATCTCCCCCGGGCCTATATAATTTATGTATGGTATGTTTGTAGGTATGTCTGCTTAAAAATGGGGTTTTTTAACTGTTTTAAATTTTAAATTGTTAATTATTAGATTTGTCAGGAACTGTTTTTATTGTGTTGTGAGCCGCCCCGAGTCTGCGGAGAGGGGCGGCATACAAATCTAATAAATAAATAAATAAATTAAATAAATAAATAAAATAAATTGTTCTATGTACAATCCTTGTTTTATCGATCGCATGTAATATTCTAATTTTCTGAGATGCGGGATTTGGGTTTTCATGAGCTGTGCTGCATTATTTATTTTATTTTATTTTATTTATTTGTTTGTCTAACATGTATAGAATAGTAGTTGTTCGTATAAACATAACATCAGTAAAAAGTAATGATAAAAGAGGACAGTAGGACAGGGACAGTAGGCACAGTGGTGTGCTTATGCACATGCATTACAGACCTCTTAGAAATGGGGAGAGGTGGACAGTATCTTTTGGGGGTTTGTGGAAGAAACCACAGAGTCAGATAGTGTGTTTCAGGCAATGATCACTCTATTGCTGAAGTCATATTTTCTGCTGTCGTGTTTGGAGAAGTTTTACATTAAGTTTGAATCTATTACGTGCTTGCGATTGAAGCTGAAGTAATCATTAACAGGTAGGACATTTTGGTATATGATTTTATTAACTACATTTAGATCAAATCGGAGACAACATAGTTGTAAATTGTCTAATCCCAGTATTTCAAGTCTGGTGGAATCAGGTATTATTTTGCAAGTAGAGGCATGAAAGACTCCTCTTGTGAAATATTTCTGGACTCTCTCAATTGTATTAATATCTGATATGCAGTGCAGGGTCCAGACAGGTAAGCTTTATTCTAGAATTGGTCTAACAAATGTTTTATATGCTCTGGTTAGCAGTGCAATGTTGCTAGAGAAGAATCTACACAAGATTAGATTAAAAACTCTTAGTGCCTTTTTGGCAATGTTGTCACAGTGGGCTCTAGCTCTTAGGTTGTTGGATATGAGTACTCCAAGATCTTTATTACGTTTCACCTTTTACGTTGTATTACTGAAATAAATGAACTTTTGCACAATATTCTAATTTTTTGAGTTTCACCTGTAGTTTGACTGAATCATCTAGTAAGATATCTCTGTATATGTTTTTTGAGTTGCTGGCTGAATTTGTCATTTTGTTCTCTATTTTTTTATCTTGTTCTCTATCTTCTTTCCTAACTAATAACTTTATTTTATTTTGCTTCTTACACTGAAAGCTGCTCAGAGTTGTTCTGGATTTGGTGGCATCTAAAATAATAAATGAAACATTAAATTAAATCCCTTACTCACTTTCTTATACTATAGTCAGCATTTTATAATATTGGAACAAGATTATGAATAAGCCTTTGGTCTGGCAACCTTTTCCTAGCTGATGATCATGCTTTAAAGAATTGGTTTTTTCCCCTGGCTTTCCTAATTGGATGCCCTCCAGGGTAATTTGATTACTATTATTAATAATTCCCTGGGAGTTAAAATCTCACATCTCTATAGGTATCAAATTGGAAAGGTGTTTCTAAACTATGTCAATTTGAAGATATGTGCACTTCAGCAGCAGCCTGAAAGCAGAGAAATGATAATTAATTCTCCAAATTTCAATTCCATTGAAATAATTTATTCTGGATTCTGAATGTATTCTGTAATTAGCCCATTTGAGGATCATGGTTCCAAGATTGTTGTCCTATGATGCACTGTTTTGCCCAGTTAGAGGTTGTAAGACATGATGATTTTAGTACTGTATATCTATTTATATTTATATTTATATTTATATTTATATTTATATTTATATTTATATTTATATTTATATTTATGTTTATGTTTATGTTTATGTTTATGTTTATGTTTGTGTTTGTGTTTGTGTTTGTGTTTGTGTTTGTGTTTGTGTTTGTGTTTGTGTTTGTGTTTGTGTTTGTGTTTGTGTTTGTGTTTGTGTTTGTGTTTGTGTTTGTGTTTGTGTTTGTGTTTGTGTTTGTGTTTGTGTGTGTTTGCGTTTGCATTTGTGTGTGTGTGTGTGTGTGTGTTTGTGTGTGTGTGTGTGTGTGTGTGTGTGTGTGTTTGTATTTGTGTTTATGTTTATGTTTATGTTTATGTTCTACCTTTCTTCCAAGCAGTTCAAGGAAGTGTACATTCCTCATTTTGTCATCACACTCACAATCCTGAGAAAAAGAAATTCGCCAAGTAAATTCCATATCTGAATCAGATAGTGTCTTGGTCTCCTTGGTTCCAGTCTGATAATTTAATCACTACTACACAATTGTTCCCCAACTCTTATCATCTCCAGTGTTTTTGTGAGTATCAAAATGGAAGTTGTGTTATGGCAATCAAAGCTCTGCTCCTTCTATATGTGCACTGACATTGTGCACATGTTCAAAGGGACAGGCTTCAGTAATCCTTCCACAGAGGTCACTGCTTGTTATTTCAATTCCCTGAATATTTGCAACATTTGTGTTTTTGCTTTAAAATAGTTCACAGGTACAGCAGAGTACCTTAAGTAATTCATCTTTTTACACATTATAACTAAATAACATTTTGGAATACCAAAAGAACAATAAGCTAAAATAATTATACACTGCTCAAAAAAATAAAGGGAACATTTAAACAACAAAATATACCTCCAAATAAATCAAACTTCTGTTAAATCAAACTGTCCACTTAGGAAGCAACACTGATGGACAATCAATTCCCCATGCTGTTGTTCACATTCAACTTTGTACAGAACAAAGTATTCAATGAGAATATTTCATTCATTCAGATCTAGGATGTGTTCTTTGAGTATTTCCTTTATTTTTTTGAGCAGTATATTTATAATGCCAATATCTTTGAAAAAAATTGGCCATGTAAGTGAACTTAGCTATTAATTTGCCATTATACTTTTTCATAGTTCAATATATCTGTGCATACACATGCACAAAATGCACACAAAATCTTGTATAGTCACGTACAGTGGTACCTCATGATACGAACTTAATTGGTTCCAGGAGGAGGTTCGTAAGGTGAAAAGTTCGTAAGACAAAACAATGTTTCCCATAGGAATCAATGTAAAAGCAAATAATGCGTGCAAATTCTTCAGGAAAATCCCAAACTTTAGAAGGGAGGTGAACAGAGGGCATGGAGGAGCAGCTAAAGTGGGCAGGTGGAAGAAGCAAGGCTAGGCTAAAGGGTAAGTGGGAAGGAAGAAAGGCAAGGGGGGCGCCCCTCCCTTTTCTTTCTTCAAAAGACACCCTTTCAGTGCCTCTGCAAGCACGCTGTAATCTGCAAAGTCTTTCCCCCTCCAAGCCGCCCCTCCCTTTTCTTTCTTCAAAAAAGGGGAAAAAAAGAAACCCCTTCATCCCAGCAGCAGCGGCTTGGGTTCGTAAGGTGAAAATAGTTCGGAAGAAGAGGCAAAAAAATCTTAAACACCGGGTTCGTATCTTGAAAAGTTTGTTAGAAGAGGCGTTCATAAGATGAGGTACCACTGTATGTTAAATGATCTGAGAAAACATGGACAGAAAAACAAGATGATTTCACAGTTTATGAGAAGACAAAAGAGCAATAACCTGGAAATCAGCTGAGCAAACTCAACTATTAAAAAGAACAAAGTAGGATGAAAAGAAGCATGGTTGAAGTTAACCACGTAAAATGTATCTAGATATTCATTCAGCTGTTCTACCAGATTATCACATTTATAAACTTATATGTACTGTTAACCACAATACAATTGCCTGCCATGCTTGTAAATGACTCTTTGCATTTTTTTCAATGCTTTCCAATCGTTCTCATACTTTATATGTTTATACCGAGATATGCTCACAGATATAGTAAACACACACAATTAATGTTCATGTGGATGCACATCTGGATGCAAATCAATTGTGCATTGGACTCCTGCAAAAGCAGATGTTTCCCCAAGCTCACACTGTGTAATATCTCAATTTTGGTAGGATCATATAACTGAATGCCTTGCTGCCTATTTAAGTACCGAAATTCTGTCTTCTGCACAAGTATTCTACTGCTATTTATTTATTTATTTGTTTGTTTGTTTGTTTGTTTGTTTGTTTGTTTGTTTGTTTATTTATTTATTTATTTATTTATTTATTTATTTGATTTTTATGCTGCCCTTTTCCTTAGATTCAGGGCGGCTTACAACATGTTAGCAATAGCACCTTTTAACAGAGCCAGCCTATTGCCCTCACAATCCGGGTCCTCATTTTACCCACCTTGAAAGGATGGAAGGCTGAATTAACCTTGAGCCAGTGATGAGATTTGAACCGCTGACCTACAGATCTACAGTCAGCTTCAGTGGCCTGCAGTACAACACTCTACCTGCTGCGCCACCCCGGCTCTATATTCAACTTGTCTATGTTTTCTGTTTGTTTTTACAAATATATATGTATATATACATATACATATACATATACATATACATATACATATACATATACATATACATATACATATACATATACATATACATATACATATACATATACATATACATATACATATACATATACATATATATTTGTTCTCGTAGATTTTCACGGGTACAGGTATGACGGTCTTGGTATATTCGGGTTTCTTCCCGTGTAGGATTTGGAAATTTCTGGCGACGTTTCGACGAGGTCTCACTCGTCATCTTCAGGCTGGTGTTTCTGTCCTTGTTCTCAGGCGAACACTGCAGGAGAACAAGGACAGAAACACCAGCCTGAAGATGACGAGTGAGACCTCGTCGAAACGTCGCCAGAAATTTCCAAATCCTACACGGGAAGAAACCCGAATATACCAAGACCGTCATACATACATACATACATACATACATACATACATACATATGTGTGTGTGTGTGTGTGTATATATCTCACATGTTTTCGCTGAATTTTTAAAATTAAGGGAGATTATGATAGCACTATTTCGGCCTTGTTCTGGCCTCATCAGCTAGCCATATCCTTACTGGGATTTGATATATATATCAATATATATTGTGCGTGTGTGTGTAGATATGCTGTCTAATGCAATGTTGACCGTGATATTAAAACTGTCAGTCTATCTTCCTTTTTACAGCAAAGTAAGAACTGGTACATTCCCTGCTGTTTACTCTGATGCAATTCCCATCAATGTTCCAGTCAGTAAATCAACTGTGTCAGAGGAAATAATTTTGCTTTGTGCAAACATTTAGTCATCAAATCTCTCTCTCTCTCTCATTCTCTCTCTCTCTGTGTATGTAATGTCCATTGAATTTTAAAAATATGCATGCTGTTTAAATGCCTAGGTTTTTTGACATGTCTGTAGTAATTCTTTCAGGATATCTGATAACAATTTGAATTAAGGTCTTGTGTATTATTGTTCTTGTTTGATTTGAGTTTGAGGGATGAAAATAAATATTTTAATTTAATTCAATGCACCCAGGGAGCACTGTTTGTTTGTTTTTAAAGCATAATTTGATGCTCTGAATGTTCGACTATGAAAAATTATGCATAATTGGTTGGTAAATCTTTAAGTTGCTACAAGATTCTTTGTTACTTTTGCAGAAGCTATTCCCTTGGCTTCTGGGTATCCAAAAAGCAATACAATTCTTCAATGAGGCCAATTTCCAAGCTTTGATACATTTGGGGGTGTCTTATATACAGTTCCCAAAGAGGCAGCAGTATTAGTTCAGCATTAATCACATGAAAATTGATGGCCTTTTAAGAGAGAATCTATATACTACATTTTGTGGGCTGGAAGTAACTGTTGAGTTTCTCTGTTTTCGGTTAAAGCTGAAGCATAGAAACGATGAAGAATCACTTTCCTATGGCAGTGAGGCTTCATTAATTTTATTTAGCTTTTCTATCTCAGCTTTCTATGACAAGTACACACTCAGGGAACCTGACGTGCAAACATACACTGTAAATCATATACCTAGTTAAAATGCAAACATGCCTTCGGTTGATTCCTCCATGAGAAACTCTTGCATTTTTTTGCACACCCCAACTGAAAGAGACCCCTGTTTCATTCTTACATGCAGGTCATGCAGATTCAAGATTACAGACAAGAGATAAGGGAGAATGCCAGGCTTTATATTGTCATCTGCTAACCAGAGCATACAAAACTTTCGTTAGACCAATACTGTACAGTGGTACCTCTATCTAAGAACATGTCTACTTACAAACTTTTCTAGATAAGAACCAGGTGTTCAAGATTTTTTTTTGCCTCTTCTCAATAACCATTTTTTACTTACGAGCCTCTGAAACTAACCGAAAAGGCAGGGAGAAGCCTCCGTGGAGCCTCTCTAGGAATCTCCTGGGAGGAAACAGGGCTGGAAAAGGTGGAGAGAAGCCTCTGTGGGGCCTCTCTAGGAATCTCCTGGGAAGAAACAGAGCTGGAAAAGGTGGGGAGAAGCCTCCATGGGGCCTCTCTAGGAATCTCTTGAGAGGAAACAGGGCCTCCACCCTCCCTGTGGTTTCTCCAATCACACGCATTATTTGCTTTTACATTGATTCCTAAGGGAAAAATTGCTTCTTCTTTTCTACTTAACCTGGTTATGGAACGAATTAAGTTTGTAAGTAGAGGTACTACTGTCCTTGAATACAGGTCACCTGTATGGAACCCACATTGCATAACTGACATTGACCCAATTGAGAGAGACCAGAAATTCTTCAGAAGAAGAGACCTTCACTCCTCCTCTCGAAACAAACTACCTTACTCCTCCAGACTATGGCTAGACAATTGACAACTATGTCACCTCCGAACTGATTTAACTGTTGTTCATAAGATCATACACCATGTGACTACTTCACCTTCAGTAACAACAACACAAGAGCACGTAATAGATTCAAGCTAAATGTAAATTGCTCCAAACTTGACTGCAGAATATATGACTTCAGCAACAGAGTGATCAATGCCTGGAACTCACTACCTGACTCTGTTGTTTCTTCCCCTAACCCCCAAAATCTTCAACCTTAAATTATCTACATTGACCTCTCCCCTTTTCTAAGAGGTCTGTAAGGGGCGTGCATAAGCGCACTATTGTGCCTACCGTCTCTGTCCTTCTGTCCTATTATTCTTTTCATCACTTCTTTATAGTTTGTTATGTTAATACAAACTATAACTCTATAGTTGTTTGACAAATATAATAAATAAATAAATAAATCTTCAGATTTGAAAAATGCTATAATCTTGCTGTCATCTAATGAATGGAGAGTGTCAAAACAGATCTATGTGTCTTGCTCCTCTAATGGCTAATAGTCATTGACTCTCCACCCCATTCAAGAGTTTATTGAGAAATTTCCAGAGAATTGTCTATCAAATTGTCTAATTGGATGTGAAAATAAATTGCTCTTTCTGCAGAAAAAAAATCCAGATTTTTTTTTTATGACTGCTTGCAGATACATGGAGATTTAAGATCCAAAACACCAAGGTCATAAAGTGTTCCCAGCTTTCAAATGAGAAAATATGAATGAAAACAAAGCAACTGGAAACGCAACAGAGTGCACTACAATATAAAGTTTTCCCGAGTTCAGAATTACAGATAGTCATTGAGGTTATATATCCTTTCTTTTTTAATATTAGATTTGTTTCACTATAACATTGTTTTTATTATTGTTGTGAGCCACCCCGGGGTGGTGGTGGCATACAAATCTAATAAATTATTATTATTAATTATTATTACATCACAATTGAACCTGGCAATTACAATTGCAGGGTGTGACAGTTGCAATGTGAATCATCATGTGACTGATCAGATTTTACTATCATTTTTTAAATGATTGCTAAGCAAATTCCATAGTTGTTAAGTGAGCCAAATGTTTGCCTTTTGGTGTTTTTTTTTTTTGCCAGAAACTAGAAGTAAATACTGGTTTCTGGGGGGAAAAATCTTGTAAATTACAGTTAATTGACCATGGGATGCGCAAATGGCCATACACATGGGCTGATTGTCAAATGCCCAAAGTGCAATCACATGATTGGGGGAGACAGGGTTGGCCATTGGAACTTCAGAACCAGATTGCAAATAAATTCTGGGGGTTCCATTGTATCTTCAAATGGTCATTAAGCAAGCGGTCATAACAGGTGAAGTGCCACTTTACAATGCCTCGGTAAGGCCACACTTAGAATACTGCATTCAGTTTTGGTCATCATGATATAAAAGGATTAGTGATAGGTGAACCAAACCCACACAATTCGGGTCCATATCGAATTTTGTGGTGTTCGGTATGCCGAACACAAACCCAATTTTTTTTGAAACTTTGGGCAAAGTTTGGGATCGTGTTCGGCGTTCGGAGCTTTGACGTCACTGGCAGGTTCCATGGAATCCAGGAAGTGATCTCCTTGGCGTCCTTAGCAACCTGCCGGTGACGTCAAGGCTCTGCCCCAAGAGTCTCTTTGTGGGAGGGATTCCCCAGCTCCTTCAAAGGGAGGTCTTCACGTAAAAATAAACATTGTTATTTTTATGTGAAAGGACACCGCAGCGGCGCTGCAAGCAAAGGGCGGTCCTTTCATGTAAAAATAAACATGTTGAGAGTGTGCAGAGAAGAGCGACAAAGATGATTAGGGGACTGGAGGCTAAAACATATGAAGAACGGTTTCAGGAACTGGGTATGTCTAGTTTAATGAAAAGAAGGACTCGAAAAGAAGAGACAAGATAGCAGTGTTCCAATACCTCAGTGGTTACCACAAAGAAGAAGGAGTCTTACTATTCTCCAAAGCACCTGAGGGTACAACAAGAAGCAATGGAAGGAAACTAATCAAGGAGAGAAGCAACTTAGAACTAAGGAGAAATTTCCTGACAATTAGAACAATTAATTAGTGGAATAGTTTGCCTCCAGAAGTTGTGAATGTTCCAACACTGGGAGTTTTTAAGATGTTGGATAACCATTTATCTGAAGTGGTATAGAGTTTCCTGCCTAAGCAGAGGGTTGGATTCCAACTATGTTATTCTATTCTATTCTATTCTATTCCATTCTATATTATTCTATTCTATTCCATTCCAATCCATTCCATTCCATTCTATTCTATATTATTCTATTCCATTCTATTCTATTCCATTCCAATCCATTCCATTCTATTCTAAATTTGAGGACTGTATAAAAACTCATGTTTCCTTTTCTAATATTCAGCTTCAACTATCATTTGGCATATTGCAGTAACTGATTATGTTCACCTATCATTGAGCCATGGCAGGAAATTAGTATTGGACCTCTCTTATTCTTTGTGAATAGTAATATTTTGTCTACATAAGCATGGAAATCAGAATATTCAGAGTTGCTATGATAGTACAGGTTGACCTTTTCCTCTATTAAAGTTTTAACTTTAAGCCAGAAGAATGTTTTTAAGTAAACATTTCCTAATCCTTAGCTTTGTACAAGTATCTGTATTACTTAAATAATTCATTGAATGCACAATTACAAATTAAAAATGCCAAAGAAGCAAAAGTATAATTGTCTAAAGAAATGCTGCTCAAATGTTGCCTCAGAAATAGCAGGAGGACTTTTAAGTGAAACCTTTGCATGGTTTCCCAAAGTGACATTTGAAGCCCTATTCGCATGCAAATCATCCCAACAGGAACATCTGCACACTTACTAGATGCCATCAGTTCAATGAGCTGATGATTCTCAAGTTGGCATGAGAACACAGGAGGTGAGGAAAGAAAATACAATGGAGATCTTGGGTATTTGTCTTGAGAAGGTTGGAAGGCAGGGAATGCACAAGTGTAGTCAGGACAAGTGGAGATAAACTGAAGTTTTGTAGAGGAAACCATAGTAAATTGTCAAGGAAATTGTTGTGGTTAGCTCTAGCCCAGCTCCTGCCCCAAGGACTGTGGATGTGGGGGAGACATCCACATGCCACAGGCCTGTTTTGCTCCCGGTGGAATCAGCTGATGAAGGCTCCTCTGACCAAGAAGACGTGAGTGACAGGGAGGAGGAGAGTGTGGCAGACAGCTCAGAGGGAGATCAATTATCTACCTCCTCCTTGGATTCGGAACAAGAGTTAATGATACAGCCACGCATGCGGAGAGCGATGCATAGGCAGCAACAACTGAGAGATTATTATCAAAGAAAATGAGGCCACCTGTGGTTGGGTGGAGCTGTGGTGATTAGTGAGGTTGCTATAAATAGCAGCCTGTGGGTTTGGCCATTGTGGAGGATTATCTGATCGTTGTGTTTCATGCCTGCCTTGCTGACTTCGACCTTTGTGTGCTGATTTTTCCCCACTTTGAAACTAAACCAGAGCAAAGTGTATTTCACTTTGTGAAAGAAGAAGGACTGTGAATTGCCTCACAGCTGCAAGCTAAGTATCACAGAACTAATAAGGGACTTGTACAAATTACCAGTTTGTTTGGAGACGAGTGCTCTTTGCTATACAAAAAGAGTGCTTAGTTTATTTGAATTTTCGGTATAAAGAACATTGTTTTGAATTTTCAAACATGTGTGTGTCTGAAATTTGTATCTGTGAATTTTCAGGAGGATTCTACCAGAGAGCTCGACAGAACAGAAATGGAATATCAGTGCAAGAATGGCAGGGTGGAAAATGACAGTGTAGAGTGAGATGGACAATTAAGTTTCTCAAGTGTCCACATGAGAATAACAATAGCAATAGCACTTAGACTTATATACCATTTCACAGTGATTTACATCACTATGTAAATGGTTTACAGTGTCAGCATATTACCCCCAACAATCTGGAGTCTCAATTTACCAACCTCGAAAGGATAGAAATCTAAGTCAATCTTAAGCCAGTCAGGATCAAATCACTGACAGTTGGCAGAATTAGCCTGCAATACTGCCTTCTAACCACTGTGCCATCACAGAGAAACTGCAACTGTTATGGAAGGCCAAACCAATAGAGCTGTGAAGGTGTTCAGGCATGCATGCACCCGCATATATAAATTGAAAAAAATATATAGCAGTTGCCTTCAAAATAAAAACAATTTATGTGAGCTGGATAGAGACAGCCAAGGGGTAGGATCCATTTTACATGGGCCATAAAATTCCAAGATCTGCTGTAAAGTCACCATGTCAATATCAAATCAATTATTTGTTGTAGTCCATCAGCGGCTTGTGAAGTTGGTAGCTGATTCTGACAGCGAAGAGGCTGATGTGGTGATGTGCCAGCAGCTTGAGTAGCTGGCACCCGAGTAAGACAGTGAAGAGGCTGGAGTGGACTCGGTGCCAAAGACTGAGATTCAGCTGGGGCCTTCAGAACTTCCAGAAGCTCCCATCAGTTATGAGGAAAAAGAGGAGGAGCCTATTCTCAATGCATGTGCATACAGATTTGCCAAAAGGCAGGAATGGTTCCTCAGGAGGAGGTCTCCTCAGGAGTAAGGCTTGGGGCTACTTGGCCATTCCCCTAGCCCAGTGATTTTCAACCTTTTTTGAGCTGCGGCACATTTTTTACATATACAAAATCATGGGGCACATTGAGCGGGGGGGGGGGGCCTAAAAAAGTTTGGACAAAAAAATTATCCCTCTTCCTCCCTTTCACTCTATTTCTCTCCCTCTTTCTCTCTCTTCCTTCCTTCCTCTCTCTCTCCATCCCTTTCTTTCTCTCTTCCTTCCTTCCTCTCTTTTTTGCGCTTTCTATCTCTCCCTCCTTCCCTGCCTTTCTTTCTCTCTCTCTTTTTTCTCTCTCTCTTGTTTTCTCTCTCTCTCTCTCTCTTGCTTTCTTTCTCTCTCTTTCTCTCTCTTGCTTTCTTTCTCTCTCTCTTTCTCTCTCTTGCTGAGCTTCGCGGCACACCTGACCATGTCTCGCGGCACACTAGTGTGCCCTGGCACACTGGTTGAAAAACACTGCCCTAGCCTATCTAAGAGATGATGACAAAGGAGCCAATTTGCAGGAAACAGCTACATTCATATTCCTCTGTGTCTTGACTATAGAAACGTCTGGTCAGCTCTTGTTCTCTAGCTCAGTGTTTCCCAACCTTGGCAACTTGGAGATATCTGGACTTCAACTCCCAGAATCCCCCAGCCAGTATTTGCTGGCTGGGGAATTCTGGGAGTTGAAGTCCAAATATCTTCAAGTTGCCAAGGTTGGGAAACACTGCTCTAGCTTGGCATTTTTCCTGCAAATTGCTTCAGGGCATTTTGCCAACTACTGTAAGATTGTTATCTACAAGACTGTTTACTCAGAATTGAGTTATTATTTTGTGTACTTGTGAAGTTGAATTAACTTGTGAAGTTGAATTAACAGCCAATGTTCAGAAAAGACTGCTTTATACTGTATTTGTATTTGATGACTACTAAGAAAGCTCATTAGTAGTCCTTAATTCATAAACTAAGGTTTGTACAGACTTTGGGTACTGCATTCTTTGTGGTCCGTAGCTGGGGCAGAACATTATTTTGGTTCTGTGTCCACCATAATCTTTGTAGATATAATTTTTAGGTTTTGTAATTTTTGAAATTCCTCTGAAAAAGCCACAACTGGCCTATAGGAGCATGTTCAGTTGTATTCCAACAAACCTAGATATTTAAGAATATGTGGGATAGAAACCAGAGTGAAGAACAAGTTTGCTATAGTTTGATCAGTCCTAGAACCATTTTAAAGAATGCCTTTTGTATTTTTAATAGAAAAGAATATATGTAGCTCAGGATTAAATTATGCAATTTGCTTGCAGGCATTTCTACACTTTTTAGTTTTTAATATGTGAAATTATGTCTGCTAATTTCTTTCCACTGTGAATATGATCTGATTTTGTAGCATGAGCAACAGCTGCCTAGTAATAAGATCACTTCAAGCCAGAGACCTTAGGTCCTTGATATCTCAAAAAACTTCCAGTCTCTAAAGCCCTGAAGTGGCATTACATTAACGATAAATTAAACAGTCAAAAATGAGGCTCAGTATATGTTAAAACGTTGTGTTCAAATAACATCCAGAAGGATAAGTCATTCAAACCAAGAATCTCATAGTTCAGAATGATATTCTTAATATTTAAATAAGCTTTATATTGGGCATTATTATTATTGTTATAGTTATTATTATTTACATAACTATGTGAAATCACAGCTGCCAGTTCTTTAGCTGGTATTGGCCTTCATGTGCTCGAATTCTTCCTAAGAGCTAGGATGTCATAATTTATTTATTTATTCAATTTTTATGCCGCCCTTCTCCTTAGACTCAGGGTGGCTTACAACATGTTAGCAATAGCACTTTTTAACAGAGCCAGTGTATTGCCCCCACAATCCGGGTCCTCATTTTACCCACCTTGGAAGGATGGAAGGCTGAGTCAACCTTGAGCCGGTGATGAGATTTGAAACGCTGACCTTCAGATCTTCAGTCAGCTTCAGTGTAATTTGTAATTTGTGGAAATTTTGTCAATGAGCAGATTTTCTAAGTGTTGTCCAAGACTTTTTCACATATAATTTTGGGGAGTACCATGGATGGTTTATGCCATAATCTTTCAAGTCTGGTTTTCAAATCTTTGTGACACTTTGTGATCTTCTTCAGTCCTTTATCTTCTATTCTACTATCTCCTGATATTGCTACATCAATTAACCATCCATTCTTTTCAACCATAGTTAAATCTAGTATGTTATATACCAATATTTTATTGGTTTAGAAATCCCTCAATATTTTAAACTGCTTATTTTCAATTACTCTTACCAATTACCGATAATGAAATTACATCACATGATAATTTTTACAGATGTTCCAGTGAATTATTTTTGGTGACTGTATTATGTTTGAGTTTATTATCTGTTTGTGTAATCTTCTTGCGCAAGCAGAATATATGATCTACTATTTCATCTGCTTCTTTGTACACTTTACTTTACTTTAAATCTTATTACAATTTTTCATTTCTGGCCTCAATTGCATTAATTTGAATAGCTTGTTTTTGAGCATCAAAAATCAAGCCTCTAGTTTAGAATAGAATAGCATTGAATAGAATTCTTTACTGCCCAAGTGTGATTGGTCACGCAAGGAATTTGTCATTGGTGCATAGGCTCTCAGTGTACATAAAAGAAAAGATACATTTGTCAGGAATGATGAGGTACAACATTTAATGATTGTCATAGGGTACAAATAAGCAATCAGAAAACAATCAATATTAATACAAGTGTCGCCAAGAACATAATGTACCACATTTTTTTTCTTCAACATTTATTTATTGAACAAGAAATAATGATGTTTCTTCTACACTCTCTATTTTTCCATGTAACCTCCATCCCACTATGGCCTTCCTCTAGCGAGACACAAGGGCGTGTATGCCCTGTTGGTATCACTCCTTGTTCTGGGCACAAAGTCTTGGAGCTCTGCCGAACCACCCTCTAGTGGCTTCACCCTCTGTGCCCAGTGACTAACTGTACTTCTGTTGACTGCAGATTCTCCATAAACTGTACATAAAAGTTTGTGATTGTTCCCAACAGTTTCTTTCTCAGCAGTGAGAAATTCAATGACATCACACTGTTTGTAACGTGCATCACTTACAGATGCCATTTCGAAACACTGCTGCAGCTACACTATCTTTCTGAAAAAATGCAAAATTTACACATGTACTCCTGACAATTCAAATAATGTATATCTAAAGTTTCACATTTGTACCATTACTGTAGGCTGAGAAAAAAAAATTGGTGCATTTTTTGCTGGGCGATCCTCAATACAAGCAACAAATTACAGCCGTACAGTCATAAGTAGGAGAAGATAGGTGATAGGAACAATCAGAAGACTAAAGTAATAGTAATGCAGCCTTAGTGAATAGTTTGACAGTGGTGAGGGAATTATTTGTTTAGCAGAGTGATGGCATTAGGAAAAAAACTGTTCTTCCATCTAGTTGTCTTGGTGTAGAGTGCTCTATAGCAGTGATTTTCAACCTTTTTTGAACGCGACACATTTTTTACATTTACAAAACCATGGGGCACATTGGGGGGGGGGGCTAAAAAAAGTTTGGACAAAAAAGTATCTCTCTCTTCCTCCCTCTTTCTCTCTCTTCCTCTTTTTTTCTCTCTCTCCATCTTTCTTTCTTCCTTCTTTCCTCTTTTTTGCTCTTTTTCTCTCTCCCTCCCTCCCTCCCTCTATGTCTTTCTCTCTCCCACCTTCCCTCCCTCCCTCTTTCTCTCTTTCTTTCTTTCTCTCTTGCTCTCGCTCTTGCTTGCTTTCTCTCTCTTTCTCTTTCTTTTTCTCTCTCTTGCTTTCTCTCTTTCTTTCTTTCTTTCTTTCTCTCTTTCTTTCTTTCTCTCTTTCTTTCTCTCTTTCTTTCTTTCTCTCTCTCTTGTTTTCTTTCTCTCTCTCTCTTGCTTGCTTACTTTCTCTCCCTTTTGCTCTTTCTTTCTCTCTCTCTTGTTTTCTTTCTCTCTCTGAGCTTCACGGCACATCTGACCATGTCTCACAGCACACTAGTGTGCCGCAGCACACTGGTTGAAAAACACTGCTCTATAGCACCGTTTTGAGGGTAGGAGTTGTCTTATTTCTGCAGGGCAGGAATAATCTATCAAGATGACTGAAGGGATGTAATATATAGTGAATAATAATCAATGTTCTTGTTTTTCAGCCAAACCTGTCCAGTTTCTATATAGGTAATCATCCTGGCAGTGTATCATATCACAGGTATGGTCCAGATACTGATAGCCTTGATGAAGTTTCCACAGTTTAATTTTGTTTTTAGCAATTTTTCACCATTTAGATGTATTTTTACTAATTATATTTTTAATTTGTTCACGCTTAGAATGTTTAGGTACAGCATTAGGGGCTAAAATGGCTATTGCCAGCTGATATACATATCATATTTCTGATATGCATTGTATATCCTCCTATAACTCCAGTCATTTCAGGGTGGCTCAAAATAGGAAGAAATTAGAACAATATTTCTTGCAGGGCCCCCCCTCCCGTTTTGATGAATGAAAATAATTTTAGATTTTCCTTAAAAGAAACAATTTACAACCGAATGACAGAGTTGGGACGAAAGTTGGAGGTCTTCTAGTCCAACCAACTGCTCAGGCAGGAAACCCTATATTATTTCAGAAAAATGGTTGTCTAGTCTCTTCTTAAAAATGTGGAATATCAACAATTTCTGGAAGCAAGTTGTTCCACTGATTAATAGTTCTGTCAGGAAATTTCTCCTTAGTTCTAGGTTGGTTCTCTCCCTGATTAGTTTCCATCCATTGATTCTTGTCCTGCCTTTGGAGAATCCTTTGGAGAATAGGTTGACTCTCTCTTTTTTTGTGGCAACCCCTTAGATATACATAACCCATACCACATCTCAGACATCAACACCCTTGAAAATGTCCAAAGATATTTCACCAGAAGAGCCCTTCACTCCTCCACTCGAAACAGAATACCCTACGAAAATAGACTAACAATCCTGGGCCTAGAAAGCCTAGAACTACGGTGCCTAAAACACGATTTGAGTATTGCCCACAAGATCATATGCTGCAACGTCCTACCGGTCAATGACTACTTCAGCTTCAACCGCAACAACACAAGAGCACGCAACAGATTCAAACTTAATACGAACTGCTCCAAACTTGACTGTAAAAAATATGATTTCAACAATCGAGTTATCGAAGCGTGGAACTCATTACTGGACTCAATTGTGTCAAACCCCTAACCCCCAACATTTCTCCCTTAGACTCTCCACGATTGACCTCTCCAGGTTCCTAAGAGGCCAGTAAGGGGCGTACATAAGTGCACTGGTGTGCCTTTCGTCCCCTGTCCAATTGTCTTTCCTTTCTTTCACCTATCATATATATTCTCTTCCTTTCATATATCCTCTCCTCTAAGTTCACTTTTACCCTTATATATATTACCACAGGTCTATTTTTCTTCCTATGTATTTGTGTATTGGACAATTGAATAAATAAAATAAATAAATGAAATATTGGAACACTGCTATCATATCACCCTTAGCCCTTCTTTTCATTAAACTAGACATATCTAATTTCAGCAACCTTTCTTTATGTTTTAGCCTCCAGTCTCCTAATAATTTTTGCGGCTCTTTTCTTCACCCTTTTTAGAGTCTTAACTGCAGCAGAGGTAGGTTACTCTCGATTCGGACCGGTTCTATAGAACCAGTAGCAGGAATTTCCCCCGCTCGCTGAACTGGGAGTGATTGCTGATTGGCCACCCCTCCGAACTGGCTCTAATGGTGGTGCCTATGGTGCCACCATTTTGTTTTTGTCTTCTGCACAGGTGCAGAAGCTCTTTTTTCCTTATGCATAGAAACCTGGTATTTTGGCACTGTGCATGTGGGCATGTATGCATTGTACTCACACCCCCGCAGCGAGGGAAGAAGCAAACTGGTGGCGAGGTAAGTTAAAACCAGTGAAGGGCTACCAAAATTTTTACTGTGGGCGTGGCTTATGCAGGACACCCTGCATTTTCTTTCAACATCTTTCAGTGCAAATTGGGTGCTCTGGGGTAGAGCTCCATTTTCGCTACCCCACTGTGTCCCCCCCCCCAATCCGGGCAATAGCCCACCCCTGGTTAGAACCCATCCCTGAACTGTAGATATGTTAATATGTAGTTCAGGGTTGAATTGTGGAATCCTTAGTGATCTCTGAGCTTGATTATTTGCTTCATTCTGGAATTCTCTAGTGGTTTTAGATTTAGCTTGATCTAGAATTTTCCAAATGATACAAGGACTTTGCAGGACTTTTCTTAACTCTGACCTTATGGGTGAGATTTGAATATACTATAATTCATCTTCTAGCAGCTCTGTTTTTTGCTAGATATTTGGCTGTTCTTGGACGATAAACTATTAAAAAGAAAAGTATATCTGTCAGCAGGAGTATATTTCTATTGATAGACATGATTGTTCTTTATCCTAATCCTCTCCAGGTACTGAGTCAGGATTAGAAACCTCATCTAAATGATACTGTGTTTGTAGTATGTTACAAGCATATCCGTATTGAAGCATTTTTATTGAACCAGCCTTTGTCTTATTGTCTTCTCTCTGTCTCTTTCATTCTCTCTCCCTCTCCCCATCTATCTGATCTGTGTCTGTCTGTCTGTCTGTCTGTCTGTCTGTCTATCATCTATCCATCCATCCGTCCGTCCGTCCGTCCGTCCATCCATCCATCCATCCATCCATCCATCCATCCATCCATCTATCTATCTATCTATCTATCCATCCATCTATTTTCCATATCTCTGCCCCAACATTTCTACTCGCCCCCCTCTCCATAAATTAAAGATATTGAAAGCTACTTGCCTATAATGTAACTGTGTAATCCATGAAGCCCTCTAAAGTTGCAATTTATTATATAGAATAATATCTGTGCATATTATGCCAGTGATTAATTATATGACCCATAAAAGGAACTGTGATAACTTGTATAGTATAGTCATATATTGTAGGACAATAAGTCCATTAGATTTTATATTTTTTAAATTAATTTCTTTGCTTCACTACGGGTTTTTATTTCTGGTGTCAGAGCAAATTAGAGAACTGAAAAAAACCCTGCCAAGTGATTATGAATGTCATAAAATGTTGCCATAAGGCAAAATGCAAAATGTGAGACTGAAAAACTGTTCCTTCCACAAATATTGTGATTGCTATATGTACTGTATTAGTGAAACAGGTAGCATAGCATCCTCTGCTGGTCACATAGATAAGAACAAAACTGTGCATCCAAACAGAAGATATGAAATAAATACATTATATGTAGTATGAAATATGGACCAATATATAAAACAGGTTAAAGGAGTGAGCATGAAAATATAGTTTTAAATAGTTCTAGAAGAATAAGGTCCAGGAGGGAAGTGTTATTAATAGGAAAGTGAGCACAAGAACAAGGGGACACAATCTGAAGTTGGTTGGGGGAAAGATCAAAAGCAACATGAGAAAATATTATTTTACTGAAAGAGTAGTAGATCCTTGGAACAAACTTCCAGCAGACGTGGTTGGTAAATCCACAGTAACTGAATTTAAACATGCCTGGGATAAACATATATCCATCCTAAGATAAAATACAGAAAATAGTATAAGGGCAGACTAGATGGATCATGAGGTCTTTTTCTGCCGTCAGTCTTCTATGTTTCTATGTTTCTAATAGCTTTTGTGTAACAACAGAACTATGAGGATAGTATTGGTGTCCTACTTCATATATATTCCCTGGTGGAACAATGCATATTAAGCTCTACATACATTCCAAGTGTCCATACTTGTTTATGTGCTATGTTTGTTTCATTTTCTCTCATATTGTACCTTCTAATTTAACAGGTCTTTATTTTAAAATACCCCGTTTCCCCCAAAATAAGACATCACCTGATAATAAGCTCAATTGGGCTTTTGAGTGCATGGCGATAAGGCCAAATGCTTACTTCAAGGTCAAAAAAAATATAAGGGTCTTATTTTCAGAAAAATACAGAAGCAGAACCAAGGGACTAAATTTAATCTTACACTTCTTGCAAGCATAAAAAAAGCATATAATCCAAAAGGACATGAGAAAACAGAAAAAGAAGTGGAAGTTTGGGAATTGAGATGATAGTTAGCAAAAGTTAGAATACACAATTAGTTTTTATATATACTGTACTTGTCAACTGCTATTATGTTTTTCTGAAGGTTGTCTCACTATCATCCTATAGAATATTTGGAGCAGAATTGCTTCTCTGATTAAGTCTCTCTGATCAAGCAGTAAGGCCAAGCACTTATTTCAAGGTTCAAAAAATATAAGACAGGGTCTTATTTTCAGGGAAACACAGTAGCAGAATCAAGGGACTTTGACTGACTAAGAATCATAATGGAATTTGCCCATCTCATGACTTGTAGCTACACATACAATTTTGCTTTGGACTTTGCTGTTTTTAATTAAGAAAAGAAGGATGCTTCCTATGAAGGAAAACAAAATACATACTGTACCTAACCCAGAATATATATTACAGAATAGTGTACAGAATTAATTTCCACTGGGTTCTTTGAATTTACCATACATTGATCAATTACAGTTGATCTTCTTTTTGTCTACAGCTAAGTCATTTCAAATAGTTTTGTGCATCAGATTTGAAAGACCACTCAATTCATTACTAATTTGGTAAATTCAGGAAATTCCAATTAAGCTTTTCTTTTTAAGAGTGGACAGAATCAAAATCTTTTTGTAATAAAATCTTCAACTTTGCTAGTAATTCTGTAGAATTCTGAACAGAATATATTTACAAATCCATTTCCACATAACTTTTCATATGAAGAAAATACCTGAAAATAAGAGGATTCGATTTTTCTCGTACTTGTCTCATTGTTCTTCTTAGAAAGTCCAAACTAATATGGATTTTTGTAATCAGATATAGTAGCCCTAACATATATCCCACCCACCTCTGAATTTCTCCAATCTATGTATTAGGCTAGTTATGACAAAGAATGAGTTGATTTGAATTAAGCAGCTTTACAAAACATGGGAATGTTATCATCCGAAAATGGGCAAGCTCAACAATTATATATATTTTAAAATAAAAGCTTTTATTTATCAAGCACTAAAACCACACCTATATTTTTGGAATTTGTTGAGCTTCAGCTCCTCCAGAGGGACAAACTTATAAACTTAATCTAGTTCTTTGATCAGAAAATACATTTGTTGGGGTGTACTACTGCTGCAGTCTGAAAGACTTGGATTTACATCCCAATAAACAAATGTCCTTGAATTTAAACCAAATCAAGTTGACCAAGAGAGAAAATTTTAGTCCTGCCTATTGGTATGAATTATCTAAATAGGAGAAGGAAAAACAGAAAGGTTGGCTAGAATACCTAGCTTCAGAATCTGTTCAGAATCAACATACTGATCTATTAATCAGCAATAGATCTGAATATTACATTTGCAAAAGATCAAGGGCTTAATCCATCAAAGCCATTGATTTAATGAACCTAAACTGGAAATTATTTGGTGATATACCGGTAGTTTAGTTCCCAGGAAATAGTGTGTTGCATGGCTTAAATAATGCTGCATAGTGTAATTCTCAGAGACATTAACTAACATGTGTTTTATTATCTGGGGATTGAGGTATTTTTCATGTCAGTACTAACAACATCTAAATGATGTCATACAATATGTGTTCTTGGCCTTAGATCAGTGAGCCTGCCATGGGTTTTAAAATATTCTGCAGTTTAAACATATATTTTACAGGAAAAGCCTCATGACTCACTTACTGTAAATTTCTGTTTCCCTGCATGCCTTTGCACAGAAGATCTTTTGTCAGCCGCTGTAAAGAGCTAACTTGGCTGCTGGCCTATATTGTTTTTTCCTGGACCTTAAATTAATTGAGATGCAGCTGATGTTGAAGTCAAAACCAAGGGCTACTCCATTAGCCTTTCCAAATGAAATAATAACACACCATTTAGACATCATTCCCAATTACATCTGAGCTAGCATATTTTCTTATATTTATTTCTACTAGTGTAGGCATGGCTGTGCGCATGTGTGCGTGTGCATTATGGGTATTGTTGTGGATAGCTCTGGCCCAGCTCCTGCCCCAAGGACTGTGGATGTGGGGGAGACATCCAGATGCTGCAGGCCTGTTTAGCCCCCGGTGGAATCTGCTGATGAAGGCTCCTCTGACCAAGAAGACATGAGTGATAAGGAGGAGGAGAGTGGGGCAGACAGCTCAGAAGGAGATCAATTATCTAGCTACTCCTTGGATTCAAAACAAGACTTAATGATACAGCCACACATGCGGAGAGCGATGCATAGGCAACAACAACTGAGAGAGTATTATCAAAGAAAATGAGGCCACCTGTGGTTGGGTGGGGCTGTGATAATTAGAGGGTTTGGCCATTGTGGAGGATTATCTGATCGTTGTGTTTCGTGACTGCTTTACTGACTTTGACCTTTTGTGTGCTGATTTTTCCCCGCTTTGAAACTAAACCAGTGAAAGAAGAAGGACTGTGAATTGCGTCACAGCTGCAAACTAAGTATCACAGAACTGATAAGGGACTTGTACAAATTACCAGTTTGTTTGGAGATGAGTGCTCTTTGCTATACCAAAAGAGGGCTTGGTTTAAGTGAATTTTCATTATAAAGAACATTGTTTTGAATTTTCAAACGTGTGTGTGTCTGAAATTTGTACCTGTGAATTTTTGGGAGGAGTCTACCAGAGAGCCCGACAGAACAGGTATCATTCCTGAAATAGGACTAAAGAGGACTAGAATTTCCCAAGGGAGATAGGCGGGGTGAAATTCAAAATTTTCCCCTACTGGTTCTGTGGGCATGGCAGGGGAAGAAAAATCCCCATTTCTGAGGGAAGGATTGCAAAATCTCCATTCCCACCCCACTCTGGGGCCAGCCAAGTGTAGTATTTGCCGGTTCTCTGAACTACTCAAAATTTCTGCAACCGGTTCTCCAGAACCTGTGAGAACCTTACCCCTAGAGATAGGGCTACTTACTTGATAACTGGAAGGACTTTGAATGGAACAAAGGAGCCAAAATGGGCTTTCTGAGAGTCATCTGCCATTGGTAAATATGCTTCCTGTTACTTTACTGCAATTACAAGATTTGGTTGTTATAGCCTATCTCCATAAATCATTGTTCTGGTCTTCCTGTGTGACCTGTTTTCTGGCCTGGTTTACATGAAAGGCAAGCCTGCAAGCCTGATTATTTATTTTATTTATTTATTTTATTTTATATTTATTTTGTCCAATACACAATGAGAGTTTTAGTGGGTATATATATATATAACCTTCATCATGTATTTTACTATGTGTGTGTGTATATATATATCCAACAGAAAGAACACACACACACACACACACATGTATATATATATATATATTTTCGTAGATTTTCACGGGTACAGGTATGATGGTCTTGGTATATTCGGGTTTCTTCCCGTGTAGGATTTGGAAATTTCTGGCGACGTTTCGATGATTATTATTAAAATTTGATAAAAACAGTTTAAAATGGAATTTGATAAAATACAATTTGAAATGAAATTGGAATAAAATACAATTTAAAATGAAGTTGGAATAAAAATAAGTCTAAAATGAAATTAAATAAAATACAATAATTTAAGATATACACAAAATATGATTAAAATATATTTCTGTGCCACCGCTGCAATCTACCCCAATCAGTCCCATGTATGCAGATAATAACTGAAAAACTTACAACCTTACCAGTGTCTCTCACTGGGGTGATAATTTGCTTTGTGTTTCCTGTGCTCTCCTTCCTGAGTCACCCCCCCTCACCTCAGGCAGGGTAGCTAGGCGAACGGGTGCTGCCAGAAGCATAAATGCTGCCAGCACCGCTTCCATCCATGCCTCCTGCTTGCACCTCAGGTGGGAGGTGGCTGTGTGAGGCTGGACAGGAGCCGGGCAGGAGAGAGGGAAGCTCATCCGAGACCAGGAAGGAGGAAAGAGGAAAAAAGCAAGGAGCGCAGACGCAGCAGCAGCAGCAGCAGGGGGAAAAGGGAGAGCTGAGCCGAGACCAGTAATCCAGGAAGTGACATCCACCAATCAGCTGGAGTTGCGCATGCATCTTCATTTCCACCAGTGGAACTGTGTTCCACCCCATCCTTCCTGCTGCGCACCCCTCAGTGTGAATAGGTATAGCATCAAAAAAAGTAGCAACCACAACCATGATTGAAGCCTGGGCCTTTTCACCCATGTCATGATGCATATTAGAAAAAGGAATGGGATTTCAATTGCATGGTTACGTCTCTCATCTTGATTTTTTAAATACTATTCTGCAGACCTGCATGACTGCAAGTATCTTGGGCTATGTCGGTGTTTGTTGGGGAAAAGATCAAAAGCAACATGAGAAAATATTATTTTACTGAAAGAGTAGTAGATCCTTGGAACAAACTTCCAGCAGACGTGGTAGATAAATCCACAGTAACTGAATTTAAACATGCCTGGGATAAACATATACCCATCCTAAGATAAAATACAGAAAATAGTATAAGGGCAGACTTGATGGATCATGAGGTCTTTTTCTGCGGTCAGTCTTCTATGTTTCTATGTTTCTATGCATTTTTCTTCCTTTGATGCTTAGAACACAATACATTGTTGTATCTGTCCACCTTGACCATGAAATATGGCATGGATTACCCTACCATAAAAAGGAAGTCAAGGAATAGTTGAAAAACATTATGTTTTTCTGCTTTCATCTATGTTTTATTTTAATTTATTGTAAGCATTCTTTCTTGTGAATACATAGTGGCCTAGAGCAAAAAAAAAGACTATGGAAAACATGTTCTGTCTGGGTGCCCCCAGACTTCAACACCAACTGGAAAAAGCAGCCAGACACGCTGGTAAAAGCAAAAGCACTTTATAGTTTGAAAAATAAACACAGAGAGAAACATGTTCTTCCCAACAGGCAGGCTATGAGACTTCACAGCAGAGTCCTGATGGCCAGACAATACAGCAAACTTCTTGCTGGCACACCCACCACTGTAGAGAATAAGACCCACACCTTTCCCCCCCCCAAGGTTTCAGTATTCAAAGTCACAAACCAGAATTCCAAGACGCCAAAGATCACAGCCAGGTCCCAGGACTCCCAAAGATAATACTCCACAAGCCAGGAAGGGTGGGTCTGCCTTTTCAGCCTTTCCAGAGAGCACCACACCCAAACCCAGCTGTTGCCTCTTTAGTGCTGAAAGTACCTGGCTAATTGTCCCCTTCGTTGTGTTGCTCTTCTCTGCCGGAGATCGATTATTGCTTGTGCATTTTCATCTAAGGAATCCAGGCTGCTTGCTGGGGAGAGCTCCCTCTCGGGGGACTCTGGCTGTCCTCCCTCTCCCTCAGCCTGAGACTCCTCCTCCCTGTCTGCCTGAACCTCCCGTTCCTCATCCTCCCCCTCTGAGCAGGAAGCCGGCAGAGGATCAGCCGTTCCCTGAGGGGCCTCAGACGGAATCACAACAAAAACATTAGTAAAGCTTTTTGGTAAGTATTACTTCAACTATTTCAGATGTGTAAATATCTTATTTGTTGTTTGTATCGGGAGCTTATGGTTAATTAGTTTTCCAATAGTTTTAATGCTAGCTGTATTATTGTGTTTGTGTGTTCTTAGAAAAAAAAATGCCATTATTTGTGAATGCAGAGGGGCCTGAAGCTTATTCAACTGAGGAGAATACTTTGCTTTAAGGCTTTTGATGAGCTTGTGTATTTATTATTATAGAAAGTTAATGAGGTAAAGTAAGGATATGAAAATGAATTCTGTGTCAACTACAACAAAGACAAAATATATGTCAGATATTCAATTTCTGGGATATTTTGTAATTGAGGAAATGAACACTTCAAGTGGCACTGTTCCTCATTATCATTACAGTTATTTTATTAAATGGCATAATTCCTAAAAGATAAAGAATTCCATTAGATTCTGAAAAAAACATTATTACTGCTAAAGAATAGTTTCTCAGTCATGTAATTCACATATAGAATATTGCCATTATATATAGTAGGAACCTATCCATAGTTAATTGGATACTTTAAAAACCCTAATAAAACCATATTTAGTTGCAGCTACATGGTTATGCTTGCATCTCTTGTCACACCCAGCAACACCACGTGTGCCCCTTAGAACTAAAATGGTTGTCTCTGATATCTAGAGCAGGGTTTTGTGAGCTTTACTGTCATCAGGCACTTTGGCCAAGTTTATTTTCTGTAGTGACTACCATTAAACCATCATAGGATTACTTCCGGGACTGCCTCCTGCGCATGAATGCCAGCGACCAGTTAAGTCCCACAGAGTTGGCCTTCTACAGGTCCCGTCGACTAGACAATGTCACTTGGCGGGACCTAGGGGAAGAGCCTTCTCTGTGGGGGCCCCGGCCCTCTGGAATCAACTCCCCCCAGAAATTCATGTTGACCCCCACCTCCTCGCCTTTGGTAAGAGTTTAAAGACTCATCTATGTTGCCAAGCCTGGGGTCATTAGATTCTACCCCTGGCCAATGAATGTATAGTAGGTTTGTTTGAATGGGTATGTATGCATGTTAATAAGCCTTTTAATTTTTCTTAAATGTAATTATAAATTTTAACTTTAATTGTTATATCTCGATGTAGACTGCTTTTATGTTGTAAGTCACCCTGAGTCTTCGGAGAGGGGCAGCATATACATTTAATTAATTAAATAACAACAACAACAATAATAACAACAATAATAATAACAACAACAACAACAACAACAATAATAATAATAGGATATGATAAAAAGATGAGCGGCTATAAGAAAAAAAAGTGGGTACGGTTCTTTAATTTCTTTTATTTATTTTCAAACTGTGAGACTCCCTTTTCATTCTTCTTTTTATTATGTCTTGAATCACATGTGTCATAGCATCCCTGTCTTTCTCTATATTCTTCATGCCACCCTTTTTCAACCCAGGGCCACAGAATGCATTAGGACCAGAGGTTTGCTCATTTATGGCATTTTATGGTCCATACAGCTAGGAGTATTTTGGATGGCTATGGTCATTTGGATTCTGAGTTGCAGCTGTAGAAAGTTAGCAGCCATCCCTCTTCTAGAAGAATGAAATAATCTAGGAAATATTAAAAAGGCAGAATATTTTGCACGCACCCTCTCCCAACTCTCCACTGGGCGATTGTTTGCAATATTCAGCAAGTTTTTGCTTAAAAAACCCTCAGTGGAAATGTGTTTAAGTGATGCCTTAATATATTTTTAGACACAGTAAACATTTTTAGACACAGTAAACATACCAATCTTTCCTTGTAATCACAGTGAAGTCAAGCGCTACATAAATTTCATCATATTTCCTCATCAGCTTTCAGGAGACTTACATTTGTCTCATCATCTCCATGTCTCTCCTCCTTTCTTTTCATCTTTGTTAAATATTTTTCCATGGCGTCTCTTAAGGGTTTGTTATCTGCACTTCATATCCCCTGCTCTGTGCTATTTTATTTATTAATTAATTGGATTTACATGCTGCCCCTCTCCGAGGACTCGAGACAGTATATATTGTTTGGTGCAAACCCCCCTACTCCCTTTGGGTCACGTGCCCCCTGGCATCGCTCAGCCCCCCCGGGGGGCCGCATCACTATTTGAGAGTCACTGCATTACAGTCATGTTACTTTGATTCTAACAATGTATACTCGAGGAGTCAAGCTTGATACACTGGAGAATTTACAGTAGCTTAAATTATACACCCAAATTAATAAATTCCTATGTTGCTAAATTACTTAATCAGAAATACAGCAGAACTCATCTTCCCTTGAAACCTCTATTTCATTTTCTTAGGCTTATTGTTAAAAGGAGCAATACAGGGGAAAAACATCTTATTTTAATAGAATAATTGAAAAGAGGGCATGTCTGTTATTCGGGAATGTCTACTGAATTGCAGAATAGGGTGTCTTGGGATTTCTTTAAGCATCTCCTCTCCCTCTTTTATTTATAATGCATTCATGATAATCAATTGCCTTTTCATGACAGTGGAAAATCTTTTTGTTAACTTTGCTGATTGGGGATGTTTCCAATGCACAGTAAGAAGGTGCTGACTTTCATATGTGAAAAGCTGGAGGATAAATAATAGTCCAGCCAATTTTCTCAGTCTGGTTTAAAACTGGAGGGAATGTATATCTTTGTGTAACCTAGTCTGCTGGAAATAAATTGAGTTTTAGCTAAATGGATTTAATTTGAATCTTGAACGGTACAGTGGGATCCTCGTTTCAGATATTGTCCTTTAACAGTATGTATGTATGTATGTATGTATGTATGTATGTATGTATGTATGTATGTATGTATTCATTCATTCATTCATTTATTTATTTATTTATTTATTTATTTATTTATTTATTGGATTTATATGCCACCCCTCTCTGAGGACTTTGAGTGTACACTACAACCAGTGGTGGGCTGCTAGTTGCTATGCCTAATTTGGCTCGACTCTGTGGGTCTTCTGTGCCCATGAAGGTAGCAAACTCACGTATCGAGATGCAGGTGCACACATGTTCCAGTGAGGTTTTTTGTGCATATGGGGAAGCAAAAAATCTCACCGGAACATGTGTGCACCTGCATCTCCATGCACGAGTTTGCTACCTACACGGGCCCAGAAGAATAATTCCGCTTGAACTCATGCTACCTTCAGAGCCGTGGAGATGTGCCCAATTAGGTGTGCCGGCTAGGAGCCCACTACTGACTACAACCCATCTTCCTTTGGGTCATCATTTCAGAAATATTTATTTATCTAAATAGAGAAATAGAATGACCACAGGGAGGCAAAAAAACTCTCTGGGAACAAGAGTGACATGACATCTGACTTTCTGCCAGCTTTGCCATTGACTTTACTTATGGGAAGCTATCAGAAATGACTTTATTATTATTATTATTATTTATTCATTGGATTTCTATGCTGTCCCTCTCCGAGGACTTGGCTCACAACATATAATAAACAATATACAATATTGTTTATACAATATTGTAATATACAAATCCAATTAATAATAACAACAACAACAACAACAACAACAACATATTGAATCCAATTAATTAATTAATTAAAAATCTAAACCCCCAAAAAGCATTAAAAAACCAATCATTCCATACACTCAACATTCTTTCAACACATTCATTGCCCAGGGGGCAAGAATTTATTTATTTATTTATTCAATTTTTATGCCGCTCTTTTCCATAGACCCAGGGCGGCTTACAACATATTAGCAATAGCACTTTTTAACAAAGCCAGCATATTGCCCCCACAACCCAGGTCCTCACTTTACCCACCTCAGAAGGATGGAGGCTGAGTCAACCTTGAGCTGGTGATGAGATTTGAACTGCTGACCTTCAGGTCTACAGTCAGCTTCAGTGGCCTGCAGTACAGCACTCTACCTGCTGTGCCACCCCTGGCCCCAAGCTTGGCGGCATAAATGAGTCTTCAGACTCTTACAGAAGGTGAGGAGGGTGGAGTCAGTATGAATCTCTGGGGGAAGCTGATTCCAGAGGGCCGGGGGTCCCATAGAGAAAGCTCGCCCCCTAGGTCCTGCCAAACAACATTGTCTGGTTGATGGAACCTGGAGAAGGCCGACCTTGTGGCACCTGACCGGTCACTGGGATTCTTGCGTCAGAAGGCGGTGTGAGAGGTATTCTGGTCCCATGCCATGTAGGGCTTTATGGGTCATAACCAAGACTTTGAATTGAGTTGCTAGATAGTGAGATGGGTGGCATACAAATTTAATGAAGAAATAAAAGAATAAATAAATAACTAATTCCATTCCCTCCCTTCCTTTCCCAGGGAGGTAAGTGGGGTGTGTAGTGTGTGAATGGCTGGCACAATGAGACTGGTGAAAAATGCATGGGGAAAATTTACCCACTTGCCAGGTTCCCCACTGAATTTTTCCATACAACCTTCCCATGCAGAAAGTGTCAAGTGCAAAGCCAACAGACAGATATGTGGCTGTTGCTGATTGTAGGAGAGAGCGAGGGATTGTACAAATGGCTGGCACAAGTGCAAACCTAGAGGGATTCGTGAAGGGTGTATTTGCAACCTTCCATTCTAGGTTCTCCACTGACGTTCTCGTTGCAAGCTTCCCACAAGCAAAGTCTTGAGATCACATGTCTATGTTTCTATTAAATAGTATCAGCAATTAAGGGACAAATATATATATATTTGCTGAAGGGATTGGATACTGTAGCCTAGAGGATTATTCTCTGCCTTACAAGGCAAAGGTTGCAGGTTCAAGTCCCAGTGGGTATGGCTAGCTGATGAGGCCAAAATAAGGCTGAAATAGATCTATCCTAGGCCATTTAATTTTCAAATTCAGCAAAAAAACATGTGACATACATACATACATACATACATACATACATACATACATACATATATGTCACTTTTTTTTTTTTGCTGAATTTGAAAATTAAGGGAGACTAGGATAGATCTATTTCGGCCTTATTTTGGCCTCATCAGCTAGCCATACCCACTGGGACTTATATATATAACAAATTTCATTCCCTTGAGAGTAGAATAGAATAGAATAGAATTTTATTGGCCAAGTGTGATTGGACACACAAGGAATTTGTCTTGAGGTAATAGGTCTTTGTATTCTATATGCAAGCCCATTTAAGGAACTCTTTCTGTTTGACTAAAGTTTGCTCTATCGTGCAGCATTTCATCCAACTGAAGGTTACAAAATATCAAACAGACATTTAATAGTACAGTGGTACCTCTACTTAAGAACGCCTCTACTTAAGAACCTTTCTAGATAAGAACCGGGTGTTCAAGATTTTTTTGCCTCTTCTTAAGAACCATTTTCTACTTAAGAACCCGAGCCCAGAAAAATTTCCCAGGAAATTTGAGAGCGGCACGAAGACCCAGCCAGTTTCCTGCATTCCCTCTTTGATCCCGGCCATCTTGGGCTTTTCTGGGCTGCCAGAGGAGCCTTTTGGTGGCGCTTAAAGAGGTTTAAGCATTTTCCTTTCTCTGGGCTCTTGGAGAGGGAATAAATGTCTGCCAGTGCCCAGAGAAAAGAAATGCTCCCTTCGCTCTGGGCAGCGACTGTCCTCCTCGCCTTCTTCCTCCTCTTCCTCCCACCCAAATTCAGAGCTTTTATTTCTTTCCTAATGGGTTTTCATGCATTATAGAAACATAGAAACATAGAAGATTGATGGCAGAAAAAGACCTCATAGTCCATCTAGTCTGCCCTTATACTATTTCCTGTCTTTTATCTTAGGATGGATATATGTTTATCCCAGGCATGTTTAAATTCAGTTACTGTGGATTTACCAACCACGTCTGCTAGAAGTTTGTTCCAAGGATCTACTATTCTTTCAGTAAAATAATATTTTCTCATGTTGCTTTTGATCTTTCCCCCAACTAACTTCAGATTGTGTCCCCTTGTTCTTGCATTCATTTTCCTTTATTTGCTTTTACATTGATTCTTATGGGAAAAATTGCTTCTACTTACAAACTTTTCTACTTAAGAACCTGGACACGGAATGAATTAAGTTCTTAAGTAGAGGTACCACTGTATATAGTGGTAGATTTTATTGCCAAAGAAATGAACATTTGTTGTTTGTCTTGTGTTACTTTCCCTCCAGGAGAGGGCAGTATAGGAAAGCAATTCTGAGAAATTTCTAGTAGAAGGTCAAATTTACTTATACAGTATTTACTTATCTGTTAAGTTCGAGCTGTGTTTGTCACAGAATCAAATGAAACCATTGGTGAAACAAGTCAGGCTATTTATTGCCAATGCATCTGCTTTGAGACAGAGGGTTTTAAAAAAATTTTTTTTGCTGATAATTCAGAGAACTCCTCTGTTGTAAGAAATAAAAGATTGAGAGGGTTTGATCTTCCCTGGGTTTACCCAATTAAAAAGTTTCCTCAGTCTCCTCAGACAATCTTCTCCTTGTACAGGGCTCTCACAGCTGACATCTGGTTTGGGTTCAGCAATTTGTCTTTCTTCTTTGGATGATTTCTACAATTTGTCTTTCTTTAAACAGCAAAATGTCTGGCTCTTTCCTTTTAATGAGCCTTGGCTTTCACTCCTGCTGATTTTTTAAAAAGACTTTTTGGGAACCAAAATATGAATACAGCATCTTCACATGCAGTATATTAATCCTTCAAGCAACATGGCGGCCTGCCAACCTTTTTGGATAATTCCTCCCTTATTCCTTTTAGAAGATGTCTGACTGCATATTTGTGCAACTCTTATGAAAAGCAAGTTCTCTCTCTCTCTCTCCTTCTCTCTCTCCTCTGAGGTGCTACACCAATGATATTTTTCCTTATATTCCATTTCCAAGCATCTTCTCCCAAACACAAAAAGCATTCTAAGAAAAGATGGACAAAACCTACACTATGTACATTACCAAATGTATGTCTAGGATAATACCAGTGTCATTATCTTTACAAATCTCATTGGTTGAAATCCTACCATCAGTAACATCTTTTGAATTAACTGTTAAAAGGATAGATAAAACCTCACATACTAAAGGGATCCTTTTTTCTGAATAATATATCTGCAGAACCTGGATAAGCAGCAGTGGCTGTAATCCAGGAAGAAAATCACACATGTGTTTGCCTGCATTCAGATATAATTAACCCTTGCACAAACAATGTGTATGATTAGTTGGCTGAAACTGGCTTTCAAATGAATTGAAGCAAAAGTGTATCATAACCCCCAGCCTGTTTTTAAACCAAAGCCAGATGTTAAAGCTGGAGAATTTGTTTTTTGTAAATTCAAACCCATCTGATCTGATCTACACTTTATAACATATGTGAAGATTTGAATGTTATCATTTAAAATTGGTAAATCTACTTATCCATTATATTATTTGGGGGTGGGGAGAGAGGAAGGCATAATGTATTGCATTATATTGAATTATATCAAGAAATTATTTCTATTATATTAAGAAATTTAGTTCTTTTCTTTCAGATATATTTCTGCTGGTCACACACTGTTCGGTTCAGGGATGGGTTCTTCTCGATTCAGATCGGTTCTTTAGAACCAGTAGAAGGAATTTCCCCATTCTTGCTGAACTGGTAGTGATGGCTAGGTGGCCATGCTCCCTAACCAGCTCTCCTGGTGGCGCCATAGGTGCCGCCATCTTGTTTTTTGCTTCTGTGCATGTACAGAAGCTGAGTTTTTAGGACTTGCACACATGCAGCGTGAGAGGAAGCGAACTGGCAGCGAAGTAAGTTAGAGTCCATCACTGGTTAGTTATATTCCTTGTTGAACTTATCTCTTTTTGTTTTATTATAAGCATTTTTTTACCCATTTCAGTTCATAATCTAAGATTTTTATTTCTCCTGACATAGTACAGAATCCGCTCTGCCACAAAACAAAGGTGACAGAAACATGATATTTAAAAAAGCTTTTCTCTTCTTTCACCACACATTCATTACTCTTAATAGCTGCATGCTATTATGTTTCTAGCACATTCTACCAAATATTAACCTAACAGAGGTTAACATTTTTCCATTCATATTTGCCTTTTTAAAGTAAGCATTCTTCTAAGCAATTTACATTTACTTAGATTTTTCACCATTTATGAATGACTTGTAATTTTTCACTCCATTTTCCCTGCCAAATCTAACTTTCGTCCTTGTAAAACTTGTTTTCTTTACTACTTTACATTTCTTTGTGATGATCATGTTTCTTTCCTGCACATTAGGAAAGTATTAAACAGTAGCTTCCTTTCTTCTTCTTTTTTGGTAATGATTTTTCTGTTATAGACACTTTTAATTATTCACAGCTTTTTTTCATTTCATAATTCATAAATCACAAAACATCATTTTTTCCCTTCTCATTAGAATAACTATAGACTTCTGTGGCATTCTGCAGCGTAATTCTTTTTATACTGTTCCAAGTAGCTTTTACATCCTTTTTCCTTACATTCACTTTCCATTCTTCTGGTTCTGTCTTCTATTTTTTTTGTTCATACGTGAATCATACTTTCTCTTCCTGCAGGTGTTCAGCTATGTTAGTTTATTATAGTTTATTTCACTTCTTCCATTCCCTTCTGTGCCCTTACCCCCAAGATCTGCTTGCCAAGAATGGTGTGTCCCACATTCACAGTCTCTAACTTTATTTATGTCATGTATTAATTCTCTCAGCCTTTTAGCAGACAGAATCATATCAATAATAATTTTAGATTAATATTAATCTTTTTACTTTGTGTATGTTTGAACAGACCCCTGCTAAAACTATGTATTAAAACAATGAAATCTTTTTAAGCTGAAACTCACCAATCAGCATTCATGTATTATGGCTCTCCCAGTGGTTCCATCACTTTTTTCTGTATGTTCTCATTTCACCCCTCCACTAATGTCATCTAGCCAAATAATTTCCTGCATACTGTAATTTCCCCTCAAACTCATCTCTGGTTCTTCCATTATTAGCATTCATTGAAATATAAAATGCAGCCACAACCTACTTGAAATCCTACTTAATATGCATCCCCAGCCATCTACAGAATAACAGAGTTGGAAGGGAGGTGGGAGGTTTTCTAATCCAACCCTCTTCTTAGGCAGGAAACCCTATAACATTTCAGACCAATGGTTGTCCAATCTCTTCTTAAAAACCTCCAGTGTTGGAGCATCTGCAATATCTGGAGACAACTTCTAGATAATACTCAATCCATTGAGTCTTACTTTTATGACATCTATCTATCTATCTATCTATCTATCTATCTATCTATCTATCTATCATCTATCTATCTACTGTCTGTCTCTGTCTGTCTGTCTATCCGTCTATCTGTCTATCCATCTATCCATCTATCATCTCTCTGTCTTAATCATTTTATATATACATATATCCATCCTAAGATAAAATACAGGAAATAGTGTATGGGCAGACTAGATGGACCATGAGGTCTTTTTCTGCTGTCAATCTTCTATGTTTCTATGTTGTTTCTATGTTTCTATCTACTTTCTGTCCGTCCGTCCGTCCGTCCCTCCCTCCAACTATCCATCCATCCATCCATCCATCCATCCATCCATCCATCCATCTATCTATCTATCTATCTATCTATCTATCTATCTATCTATCTATCTATTGTCTGTCTGTCAATCCATCTATCCATTTATCATCTATCTGTCTTAATCATTTATATATACATATATCCATCTTAAGATAAAATACAGGAAATAGTATAAGGGCAGACTAGATGGACCATGAGGTCTTTTTCTGCCGTCAATCTTCTATGTTTCTGTCTGTCTGTCTGTCTGTCTATCTATCTACCTATCTATCATCTATCTATCTACTGTCTGTCTCTGTCTATCCATCTATCCATCTATCCATCTATCCATCTATCCATCTATCCATCTATCCATCTATCCATCTATCCATCTATCCATCTATCCATCTATCCATCCATCTATCCATCTATCCATCTATCCATCTATCCATCTGTCTGTCTTAATCATTTTATATATACATATATCCATCCTAAGATAAAATACAGTAAATAGTATAAGGGCAGACTAGATGGACCATGAGGTCTTTTTCTGCTGTCAATCTTCTATGTTTCTATGTTTCTGTTTCTATGTTTCTGTCTGTCTGTCTGTCTGTCTATCTATCTATCTATCCATCTATCCATTAATCCATCAATCCATCAATCCATCTATCCATCTATCACTTATCATCTATCTGTCTTAACCATTTATCACCACATTATGATTTTTAAAATCTCCTTTCGCTTTGTTTAGCACCATTATGGAGAACCTATGACATGGGCATGCAAGCCATCACCCTAGTTCATTTCCACCATGCATGCACATGTGCCTTCCACCGGCCAGCTGGTTGTTGGGTCTCTGCCATGCATGCACAGGGGGGGGGCGCTTGTGGGGGGCATGCGTACATGTGCAGGGGGCAGGGGGAGTGCAGGGGACTGTGCATGTATGCATGAGAGACAGATTAGTGTTAGAATTAAACACAGCTACCATGGTTCAGTTGTGGAACTATGGGAGGTGCAGCAATGTCCAGGGATGAAGATGCAGACCTGGTTTCGTGCACTATTGGGTGCATTTTTCAGAGTAAACAGGGAAATAAGAGACAGGTGAGCTTTGCATGTGTGTTTTCATAGAGAACTGCTAGCATGGAAAAGAGAGTGGGATGGGTGAATTTGCATGCCAAGTTCTTCTGAACCCAAGAGGGAAGTCGATGATTAAGTAGCCAAAGTCAGAAAGAACAAAGAGAGGTATTGTCTGTAATAAAGATTGAGCTGAATACTCTAGTTCAGTGTTTTTGAAACTTAGAAGGTTTAAAAATGCAAGAATGTTGACTCTTGAAATTTCCCATCAGTAGTCTGGGGAGCTCCCCTGGTATGCTGTATGCCCCATTGCAAGAAACAAAATTATTGACCTTGACAGCCCTGGAAGGATTTGGTCACCATATGCATTACCTGCTTCTGTGTGGTGCACTGTCTTTCTGTCAAGCCCAGGATGGTCTGTTGCATTGTCTACCATCCATCTCTGCTAATGTAGCATTCATATTGATGGAATAATTGTTCTGGCATGCCAGCCAGAACTTTGTACTTCACGGAAGTACAAAGCATCTTAACTTCTTCCAAATCTCACTTATCCAACCTATCCTTCATCTCACTTTTGCCACTTAGGACATGACACTTTCTTTTCTGAGACTGAAAGTATGGAGGAAACAGCAACTGAGAAATTGTCTGCTGGAGAACGCCCCAAGTCCTGGGAGAGGGGGGGCTTCTTCTTCTTCTTCTTCTTCTTCTTCTTCTTCTTCTTCTTCTTCTTCTTCTTCTTCTTCTTCTTCTTCTCCTTCTCCTTCTCCTTCTCATTATTATTATTATTATTATTATTATTATTAGTATCAACAGTAGCAATAACAATAGCAATAACAACAATAATAACAATCACCATCACCATCATCCTCTCAGTTATTCATTAAACATGAAATTCAATCAACTGAGCATTTTAAAAAGTATCACAAATACCACTGACTGGTGTTAATGGTTGATACAGGTTTCTGCCAGTGTCCTAGGTTTCAACTAAGTATCTTCTTAAAGTATATAATATTCCAAACAGCACAGGTTTTTTGCAGTTCCATTGGTGTTATTGCAGGAAGCTGCAATTTCTTGATGTGTTTTGTGAAATTCTTGGACATGTTACCAAGTATGTCAATGACAATGGGTATCACATGTTCCATGTAGTTTCGATGGCCAGTTCATGATATTTTGAAAATTTTTCCAGGTTTTTTTCCTTTGACTCTGGCATCTCTTGGTACAACGATATCAATAAACAGTACTCTTCAGCCCTTGACAACCATGATATCTGGTGTGTTGTGTTTCAAATGACAATCCATCTGTATTCGAAAGTCCCACAAGTTGCCCCGAGTCTACGGAGTCTACAGAGAGGGGCGGCATACAAATCTAATTTAATAATAATAATAATAATAATAATAATAATAATAATAATAATATCGTCAGCATCTCATTTTCAGTAACTTTTTCCACTTTGTGCTCCTGTGACTTTTGGGATACAGCTATGTCATATTTTTTACATAATGACCAGTGGGCTAATTTAGCAACTCGATCATGTCTAGCTTTGTAATCAGTTTGCATGTTTTTGCTGCATTCACATATTAAATGTGAAACACCTTTGACTTTGTCGTTGCAAAGTCAGCAATTTGGTTTATCGGTGGAGTTTTGTATCTTTGCTTTGATGGCATTAGCTTGTAGTGCTCGTTCTTGAGCAGTGAGTATTAAACCTCCTGTTTCTTTCTTGATGGTTCCCATTTTAAACCATGCCCATGTATGATTGTCATCACATTTTCCTTCAATGTTTTTCAAGTATTGTCCATGCAAAGCTTTGGTTTTCCATCTATTTAATCTGTCAAAAACAACAAATACTCCTTAGGCAACTAATGATGCACCCACCCAACATTGCTTATAAAATTAGTGCACTATATTAAGTAACACATACATGTTCTTCATCCTGGATATTAGTATGAGCCAGGGAAAAATTAAAGTACTTTTTCACTTATCCCTTTGCTTCCAATTACCTTATTTCAAGTTTCCTTTGCTTTGCTTTTTATATTCATAATAAATATAAATATGGTAGTTTCAAGTGACATTTTGTTGGTGAAAACGCTATGAACTGATATCATAAATAAAATCTGAAGCGGTTCTAGTTGCTTCGTTCCTTGATTAGTTTCCATCCTTTGTTTCTTGTCCTGGTGCTCTGGAATGTTGATCCCTTCTTTGTGGCAGCCTCTCAAATATTGGAACATTACTATCAATAAAAAAGAACTGTTGTCATAGTTCCCTCTAAGCTGATCAGTGAGCAATCGCTCACTTAAAAATCATCATCAACTCAGGGTTTTCCAAACCTGCCCAGAAGCCGAGAGGGAAAGAGTGAGAGGGAAGGAGAGAGAGAGGAAGAGAGAGAAACAGATAGAAAAAAGAGAGGAAGGAAAAGAGAAAGAAAAAGAATGGGAGTAAGGAAGAGAGAAAGAAAATCAAAATCTAGTTTGAAACTAGCTCAACTATTTAAGTGGCATTTTGATATTGATAGAGTTGCCCTATTATGAGCTCACTGTTATAGACACACAGTACAGTATTTTATTTTGAAATTCTCTGAGGCGAAACAGGGTGGGTTTTTTATTTGTTTGTTTGTTTGTTTGTTTATTTGTTTGTTTATTTATTTATTATTTCTGTGCCGCCCAGTCCCGAAGGGATTGCCGCTCAGACACTATACTTTTCCGCCCCCCCCCCAAAAAAAATTAGAGGGAACACTGACTGTTGTGTTCATATTTTCTGATTCCAGTCAGTAGTTTTGTAGCAGTGTTTTTTGAAATAACTTAATGTTTTGAATTGCATAGATGGTTGTTGTGTTTTTATATCTATCCAAATAAGACTATAGCTAGCATACCAGCATAAGATTGTGAAGAATGCTGCTCACAGAGACCATATGTGATTGTAATGTCTGTATGGATTCAGGAGCACGTACATTTATATACTTGAACATTCAGACTATCTGTTCATTTAGGGAAAGCATAACCCCATCCACTATAGCTGAAATCCCACTCTTTGGTCCATATAAACCATACATGAAAGGCACATCTGCCTTGTGTGGATTAAGTTTGAGTCCTTCATCCAATCATTTATCATGGCCAGACACTGATTTTGCAATTAGAGTTCCATATCTGGATCTGATAAAAGAGAGAGAGAGAGAGAAGGAGGATGGGGAGAGGAGAGAAAGAGAGAGAGAGAGAGAGAATGAGAGAGGTGGGGGAAGAGATGTCAGCAGCATACACAACATTTCTAAATCATCTCACTAATTTCAAGAGCATGGAGAATAAAACAGAACTTTACATATCTGTAAGTGTCATGGAATTAAGTGATAATCCTACAGAATAAGTTTAATGGATGTTATTGCGAAGTAAACTGGGATTTTTAAAAAGATACAATACAATGTACAGCTGGGGTAACTTTATTAAGTAGACAGAATAAACTGTATGGTACCTTAAGGAGTAAAAGAATATTTCCACATGAAGTTACATGGATCAATCTCCGCTTCAGCAGATAGGCATGGGCCTTTGGTAATTAGATGTGATACAGATGGTTTTCTTTTGATAAGCTAGTTAATACATGTAGCATCATACGATAACTTTGTCTCTGGTTAATTAATAAGAACTTGATACGATCCGCATGTTAGAATACTGGCAATCATAATTAGATTGTGTGTATTTAATGATTTCCCCTATCCTTACTTCAGCATAGTTTGAAGTTTAAATTTTTTAACTTTAATTCTACAATGGTTCTATATGCAATCTATATTACTTTTATGCAGAATTATCACAATTTCTATCCATTCTACATCTACTGGTGCACAATTTTTTTATATTTATAGTTCATCAGATTTTTGTTTATTTATTTATTTTATTACAATTATATGCCGACCTTGCGGCGCATATATATACAATTATATGCCGACCTCGCAGACTCAGGGCAGCATATAAAAGTAATAATATCTTGACATTAGAATATTAAACTAATTAAAAAATAAATTAAAGCAAACTCTGTTATTTTGAAATCTGTTCATTAATTGCCAAACATATCTATTCTTAACTGTTATGAAGGACCAAAAGAAAACTGCAGTGGAAATCATATTTTACTGAAAGAGTAGTAGATCCTTGGAACAAACTTCCAGCAGACGTGGTTGGTAAATCCACAGTAACTGAATTTAAACATGCCTGGGATAAACATATATCCATCCTAAGATAAAATACAGAAAATAGTATAAGGGCAGACTAGATGGACCATGAGGTCTTTTTCTGCCGTCAATCTTCTATATTTCTATGTTTCTATATAACCACTCATGTAGATTGAATAAGAAAGAATAAATCATCGCAGGATAAGTAAATTCCATAGAATTTAATGGAATTTATCTTTTAGAAAGCATGCAGATATTTTTAACAATTTATTTTAGTGTAAATATTGTAAGTACAGAAGGCATGATTTTGTTTTTTTTAACATACTATTAAATTATAGTTGACCTTATCGCTAATCCTCACCTGGAATGGCAGAGTTGCTCAATAACCAGAAGTTAATATTGAATATCAGACTATCGTTACTGTATGTGAGACCCACTGACCTAAGTAGGATCATTCAGTAAATATAACCTGGGAACAAAAAAAACCTAAGGATGACCATTTATCAAACTCTTCATATTATTAACTATTGGATGTTCATTTTCATTCTATTTCCCTGTGTTATTTCCATCAAGTAGTTTGCATCAGATTTAAAATTTACATCATAGTTGATGTCATTTATAGCATGTTAACAATATATCCAGTATATTTTAGTATAGTGATGGCAAACCTTTTTTTTTTGGGGTGCTGAAAGCATGTGTCCATGTGCTATCACACATGCGTGAGTGCTCACACCCATATTTCAATGCCTGGGGATGGCAGAAATGGCCTCCCCTGCCCCCTAGAGAGCCCTGGAGGCCTGAAACAGCCCATTTCCCAACCTCTGGTGGGCCCTGTAGGCCTCTTTTTCATGCTCCCCAGGCTCAAGAGGCTTCTCTGGAACTTGGTGAGGGCAAAAACGCCCTCCCTCATCCCTCCAGAGGTGGGTGAGCCAAAAATTAGCTGGCCCGCATGCACATGCACATTGGAGCTGAGCTAAGGGGTAATAGCTCATGTGCCAGCAGATATGGCTCCATGTGGCACCTGTGGCAACCATGCCATAGATTCACCATCACTGCCTTAGTATATCTTGCTTTTTCTTCCATTCACTTCATATATATTTCCATTTATCTCTAATTTCAGTATGAATAAATAAGCTGGTAGAGGGAATGTAGGCTGAACAACTCTGGTTTCATGTCTCTAGCAATATAAGGTTTACTAAATAGGAATATATTAACTCTGTATAATAAAATGGAAGCATATTTAAACTTATTCTCACATTTGAAGTCCCAAATATAACCCACCAAAGACTGCCTAAAATTATGAGATGTGAATGATTAGCTTAAAGCTATTCTTGACACAGAATATTATTATATTACTGAAAATTCTCTAGAGTAATCTGCAGACATTTTCTGTCAAGTTGTTCTCAGCAAGACTTTTTGAAGACTTGGTGTCATCTTTTCTATTTTTTTTAATTAAAAAATGAAAAACGTGAAGAGCAATGCCCCTTTTTGATGAATGAAAAGTCAAGTTCAAAAACGATTTGAAGATTAAGGGCATTGTTCCTCCATAGTGTTACAACAAACTTAAGGTTACAGTGGTCCCCCGATTATCGTTCCAGGACCCCTCGCGATGATCGGTTTTTCGCGAAGTAGCGGTGCGGAAGTAAAAACACCATCTGCGCATGCGCAGATGGTGTTTTTACTTCCGCCGCAGCAGCGAGGAGCCGAAGATTGGGGTTTCCCCGCCGCCCACGCAAACTCCTCGCTGCTGCCGCGCCCGCCGCTTGTCTTGTCCGCCCGCCGCTTGTCCGCCGCCTGCCTGCCCGCGCACCCGCCGCTCGCCTGCCCTTCGCCCGCCCACGACGTTCGCTCGCGCTGCTTCCCAGATGAGTCCTGAAGCCAGAAGGCAACGGCGAACTTCTGCGTTTGGCTTTGGGACTCAGCTGGGAAGCGGCGCTGGGGTTTCCCCACCGCCCACGCAAACTCCTCGCTGCCGCTCGCCCACCCTTCGCCCGCCCACGCCGTTCGCTCGCGCCGCTTCCCAGCTGAGTCCTGAAGCCAGAAGGCAAAGGCGAACTTCCGCGTTTGGCTTCGGGACTCAGCTGGGAAGCGGCGCTGGGGTTTCCCCACCGCCAACGCAAACTCCTCGCTGCCGCTCGCCCGCCCTTCGCCCGCCCACGCCGTTCGCTCGCGCCGCTTCCCAGCTGAGTCCTGAAGCGAACTTCCGCGTTTGGCTTCAGGACTCAGCTGGGAAGCGGCGCTGGGGTTTCCCCGCCGCCCACGCAAACTCCTCGCTGATGCCCGCCGCTCGCCCTCCCACCAGCAAGAGGGGGAAGACCCAGGGAAGCCGCCCAGCAGCTTATCTGCCCGGCGCCATCTACGCATGCGTGGCCATAGAAAAAAGGGCACGCATGCGCAGATGGTGTTTTGACTTCCGGGTTGAAAAATCGCGATATAGCCTTTCGCAATGATCGGGATCACGAAACGCGGGGGATCACTGTATTTATATTTTGTATTTTTTTTAATGATTTTCAGTTTGCTTCCAAAATAACAACAGAAAAAGAAGAAAAGGAACAAGAACTAAAAATAATAAAAAAAGGACAGCTTGCCTTCAGGAGTTGTGAATGCTCCAACACTGAAAGTTTTTAAGAAGATGTTGGATAACCATTTGTCTGAAGTGGTGAAGGGTTTCCTGCCTAAGCAGAGGGTTGGACTAGGAGACCTCCAAGATCCCTTCCAATTATTCTATTCTATTCATAAATCTCAATAAACATCATGGGAACTCAAACCATTCAAAAGATCACATTAAAATTAATTATTTATAGTTGACTGCTACCTTTTAAATCTTCCTAATAGGGGAGGTGATTTATTATACTTTTATTCCTCCAACATAGGGGTGAAGGTACTGTAGATGTCACAATGATAGCCATCTACTAAAACACTATTCAAATAGGAGAAAAGTGGGCTAAACCCTATTCAAATAGGAGAAAAGTGCTATGTTTAACCATTTTCACAGATGTTTTCAAATGTGTCCACAAGGAGTTCTTAAAAGTCAAGATGCAAACCATGAGTGTGCAATTGAGGCCCTGTATTTTTTTAAAAAAAGCCTATGCATGTAAAAAAGAGACCGGGCTTTAACTGCATAGTTGAAGCCATTACCTTCACTTCTTGATACCATCATCCACTTTCCAGATGCCCTGTTCAGTATCACAGTATTTTTTTCAATATGTCAACAGTGCCACTACATCAAAGCTACTTTATCTTATCTCATATTAACTAAGATGTTAGGTAGCTGCTTAATTAATAAATAGAACAAAACAAAAAAACAGATACCTTCTGTTTCTCTCATACCAAAATGTAATATTGCTTTGGTTTCACATCTTTTCTTTTGCCTGTTTGTTCCTTAGTAATATTTCAAGGCTTATTTGTAGGGAGAGACTAAATTGCCTTTCAACAGCATAGTTGTACATGCTATTTGTTGATTAATTACTTTTCTTTTGGTGCTATGTCTCCGTGAAACAGCCAGGACTACATAAAATAAGAAGCCCCACTGATAGCTTCTTCATAATCTATTGTAGTTCTTCTACACAAGTTAGATTGGGTTCTCATTATCATATTTTGTATTATTCAGGCATATATCAGCAGTTATGCACAGTACATTCCTAAGTAGAAAATGAGCTGTTTGCAATAAGGAGGAGGATAATATGGTCAAGTCTCCTTGATCGACATGTTTGCCTCGAAAAGAGGAATCCCTCTTTAATCAAAATAACTTTTTTGAGCAAAAGTGCCAAAGAATATGTAACTACCTTCTTTTTTTATAATAATTTTAATTGGTTTTTTGTAATAACACATAGACACTACATATAGCACAGTGCTTAGTGATCCATGCTCCCCCCACCCAACAACATTCAAACCCCTCTACCAAAATGAGGGTATACCTTATTTATAACGATTTAAACTAACAACATTACAATATTTACATGTTATAGAGTGATTCTAATTTATTCTTTATCCCTTGGGCTCAAATTCTACTGACCATATAACTTCTAACCCTGTCCCATCGTCCCATCAGTTCCTGCAATTTATTTTCACTAATCATAGTCATCTTTATAGCCATAATTTCAAACTGAATGTGTTTCACCATGTACTCGTACCAGTTTTGTATTGTCCATTTTGTTGCAACCTAAAACTATTACTGCTTGGGCACTTTCTATAGCTGCTTCTTTAATTTCTCTAAATTGTGATTGCCCATTTTATATTTAACATCCTATTAAGGTGATTCAAATACAAAATAAATTTAATATTTAACATATACCATCCATTCTGACTGGATGCTGCAAAACAACAACAGTATATTCTCTTCCACTTTTACGAATATATATTGTAAATATGAAAGAAGAAAGAGCAGTCACCATTTTTCTTCTACTTTGTTGTTAGTGCTGAATGTATGTTTTTGTTTTGTGTTTCTGGGTTGCATTTTACCTTTTTTGATAAAACAAAATAAATATGAACATGTCTTAAACTGAGTCTGTCCTTATGTATTTTTTTCAGTCTTGATACTGGTAGTGTTAAAATATTCATGACCTGGGTGAGATATGGCAACAAGGTCGGCCAATGAATAGGCGTAGCAACTAAGTCAGCCAATGAGAGTTAAACACATCTGAGTCTGTGCAGAGAATCAAAACTGAAATTTAACATAGAAGGCTGTGCATGACCCAGCCTACTCTGTACTCTTGTCTGCCCTGAATTCTGAACTAAAAAAACCCTCTGGTAACTTCTTAAAGAAAAACTCTGCTACTGGTATTATAAATACTCATCTGTTACTATATATATAATGAAGTTAATGAATCCAGCTGAATCAGTTATCTGTGTGTGCTTCTGGATTTGGTTTATGCAACAAACTCTGAAAGATAGATATTCTATGTACTCTTATTTTTCAAGGAGTGTTCATCTCAAAAACTTCTAGTTGATCAATGGGAATGCTATATAATAAGGTGTTTTGTTTCCAGTTTTAACAGAAGGCTAAGATCAGAAATATTATACCTGTAAACTAGTACCTATTGAAATAAGGAAAGTACCTTATCATTCTGCAGCTCCCAGTTCCATCACTTATTTCTGTAACATATTGGTAAAGAACTTTGAAAAGTGCAGTTTTAGGATATAATAATGTAGGATATTCAGGATGTATCCATATCAGAATTCTATTTTTATTTTAAAACACAGTTAATAACAAGAAGACTTTAGGTACTTCCAATACCTAAGTCTTTTCTAGTAATAGAAAATGTGTGGTAGTTCTGACCAGGTTCTGTATATATCTTTCCACCACTTCTTGTAGATGGCATTTTCTCTTTTACTTAGAATAGAATAGAATTCTTTATTGGCCAAGTGTGATTGGATACACAGGGAATTTGTCTTTGGTGCATATGCTCTCAGTGTACATAAAAGAAAAGATACATTTGTCAAGAATCATGTGGTACAACACAATGATTGTAATAGGTTACAAATAAGCAATCAAGAAACAATCAATATTAATATAAATCATAAGGATACAAGCAACAAATTATAGTCATACAGTTCAGGGATAGGCTGCAGGCAGGATAGGGTGGAACACAGTCTCACCGGCGGAAATGAAGCTGTGTGCACAGCTCCAGCTGATCAGTGATAGTCATTTCCTGGATTACCGGTCTCAGCTCGGCTCTCCTTTTCTCCCCTGCTGCTGCGTCTGTGCTCCTTGATTTTTTCCTCTTTCCTCCTTCCTGGCCTCGGACGAGCTTCCCTCTCTCCTGTCCAGCTCCCCTCCAGCCTCACAAGGCCACTTCCCACCTGAGGTGCAAGCAGAAGGCGTGGGTGGAAGCAGTGCTGGCAGCATTTATGCTTCTGGCAGCACCCGTTCGCCTGGCTACCCAGCCTGAGGTGTGCGGGGTGACCCAAGAAACGTGAAGCAAATTGTCACCCCAGTGAGTGACACTGGTCAGGTTGTAAGTCGAGGACTTAACAAGCAGTTAAGTTGAACAACAATGATCGTTCAAGCCACTCCCATCTGGTCACATGGCTGGCAAGCCACTCCCACCCCATCACATGACTATTAAGCCACGCCCACAAAATAAGCCACACCCACAATGTGGCAGTAAAAATTTTGGCTGCGCATTACTGCATATAGTCATAAGTGGGAGGAGATGGATGATAGGAACAATGAGAAGATTAATAGTAATAGTAATGCAGCCTTAGTGAATAGTTTGTTTAGCAGTGTGATGGTGTTTGTGTCTAGTTGTCTTGATGTGCAATGCTCTATAGTGTCATTTTGAGGGTAGGAGTTGAAACAATTTATGGCCAGGATACAAGGGTTCAGTAAATATTTTCACTGACCTCTTTTTAACTCATGCAGTATACAGGTACTCAATGGAAGGCAGGTTGGCAGCAATTGTTTTTTCTGCAGTTCTGAAGTCTGTGTCTGTCTTGTTGGGTTGCAGAATCAAACCAGACAGGTATAAAGGTGCAGATGACAGATTCAATAATTCCTCTGTAGAACTGTATCAGCAGCTCCTCGGGCAGTTTAAGCTTCCTGAATTGGTGCAGAAAGAACATTCTTTGTTGTGCTTTTTTGATGATGTTTTTGATGTTAGGTGACCATTTTAGGTCTTGAGATACATAGAACCTAGAAATTTGAAGATCTCTAATATTGATACAGTGTTTTCCAATATTGTAAGAGGTGGTAGAATGGGAGGGGTTCTGCTAAAGTCTACAATCATTTTTTGCACATACATGCTCCTGATAGAAAAATAGCACTGACAACTAGCTGCCTGGCAGCAAGTGGAACTTCAATTCACAAAGATACTAAATTCTCTTTATAGAAACTACCCTGTGAAATTTACCCAATGGCTTTGCTATTTCCATGCACTGGGTAAGACTGAAATAAAGGTCACTACTAATTGCAATATCTTACATTCCCAAGAAAGCTGTAGAAGAAGAAACATCAAGGCATAGGTGTAAAGAGCAAAATTACATCTGTATGTGCATTTTACAAGTTCTTAATTTCCCAATTGCACAAGCCACAAATGGAGACAGGAGAAAGGGGAACAAGATATGGCTTTCCTTTCATCAGTTATGCAGTGAAGGAGAATTTAGGTCATAATTTTTTCATCTGAGATTCATAGTTCATAGTTTTGGAGCATGTTGGTGACTAAGTGAAAACATCAAAAGTTTGTGCATGTTGCTTCTGCAATTTAAAAAAATGGTTTAAATAGTCAACAACAATGATAGTCAAGCCATCCATCCATGAAGGCATTGATCACCATTTCATTATTAAAGCACAAAGTATGCTCTGACACTTTTACATTTTCCTCCATGTCAGAAACCATTTAATTTTTCCTGGACACAATTGCCTCTGCTGGTAGAAGATTTACTAGTAAGTGTTTCAGGTTAATTCTTAGCACCAATTTTTGGTCTGTACTTGGTTTTGAATTGCTGTGATCATCATCAAAGAAATTACAGAATGTTCTATGAAAAATGTTTTATAATACAATCACACCAACAATTGTCACTCTTGGTAGCTGAAATGAATGAGACTCAGACAGGAGTGCAAGATGGTTCCGTTTATTCAGCTCTCTCGAAAGTGACTTCAGCAAGGAACGCATCTGAGCTGTCAGTGTCAGAACAGCCCTTTTTATACGTTTAAGGCTCGCGCCTAAAAGAAACGGCCGTGCGTCTTAGCCAATCAGACGCGGCCAAGGTTTATTCATAGTTTAAACAGTATTTACAAGGTATTTTCTTTTACAGAGTTTTACATTGGTTATATACAGACTTAACACCCCTCCCTCATTAGTTCAGCCAACTGTCAATCAGTGAGCCAAGTGACGTAGTCCTCCAATCGATTGGGCCGGCGTGACGTGCGCTCAGACCTGCGCAGATCATTACCGGCTGGTATGTCTATGGTGGAGGTTGGCTCGTCGTTGTCTCCTGTCCGCGGCTGGGCCCAAGTTGGGGCTCTGGCCTGCGGAGACAAGTATGCTGATGGCGCACCGTGCCCAGAAGAGGAGGAAGGCTCGGCGTCGCTGGAGGAAGCATCAGGCCGTGGTAAGTCTTTTTGTAATTCCAAAAGTTCGAGTTGCGAATTAATGTCTGCTTGGGGGGAAGAATTTCCGTTAGCGGCCGGCTCTTCATTTGGTGTTATGCGCCCCCTTAAATGATCGATGTGCCGCCTCCATGTGCGGCCATCTTCCAATTGTACCACATAAGATTTTGGGGCTGTTTGTTGCAATATTTTTCCTTTCAGCCAACTCAACCCCCCGTCAAAATTTCTAGCAAAAACCAGTTGCCCTAGGTACATATTTCTTTCAGGTGCTGTACATGTTTCATTATTTACATTTTGAGTACAATAACGAGGGTGCAACCTGTCCAGTGGGGACCTTATTTTTCGACCCATTAAAATTTCTGCTGGGCTTTTGTTTGTGATGGAATTTGGGGTGATATGCTGCATTAATAAAAATTGATCTAATTTGTGTTGTATTTCCCCTGGGCCTGCCCTGCACAAGGCTTCTTTGGCCACACGTACATAACGTTCTGCAAGGCCATTAACCCATGGCGAGTAAGGGGATGTGAGTGCGTGTCTGACCCCTAAGTTGCTTAAAAAGCACTCGAATTGTCTGGCAGTTAATTGTGGCCCGTTATCTGAAACTAGGATGTCTGGGCACCCATGTGTGGCAAACAAATGGTATAATGCTTTAATGGTGGCACAAGTAGTAATGTTTTGCATAGCAATGATTTCCACCCATCTGGAGAACGCGTCTACCACAATTAAAAAGTTTTGGGTTCCAATAGGCCCTGCGAAGTCAATATGAATGCGGGACCATGGCCCCGTGGGTCTTTCCCATTCCAGAGGTGTTGTTTTCGGGGGATTGGGCCGTGACTCCTGGCAAGGGTCACAGTTTGCTACCCATTGTTCAATGTCCCTATCTAAACCTGGCCACCACAAATAGCCCCTGGCCAACCCTTTCATTCTGACAATGCCTGGGTGGCCTGCATGCAACATACTTAGTACCTTCTGTTTTAAGGTATTGGGAATGACCACCCTGTCACCCCATAACACGCATCCCTTCAAGTAGGATAATTCCAACCTTTTAAATTTAAATTCTGACAGCCCAGTTTCCTCAGAGTCTCCCAACCAACCTTTTTGAATACAATTGATTATTTTTAACAATAGTAAATCCTTCTTAGTGTGCTCAGCCACCTCTTTGGCAGTGGTCAGGCAGTTTTCCTCAAGGTCAATTAGTAAGACATCCTCTGTGGGGGTTGGATCTGAGACTAACTCGGGCATGGGGCATCTACTTAACCCGTCAGCATGATTTATTGATTTTCCCCCCTTGTGTGTTAGATGGTATTGGTATCCTGACAGGAAAAGGGCCCATCTTATTAATCTAGGGGACATGAAGGGAGGAGTTGGTTTATTGGCAGCTAGAAGACCAAGCAGGGGTTTGTGATCTGTTATTAGTTCAAAACTCCTCCCACAGAGATAATAATGGAATTTCTTAACGCTAGAGACTAGGGCCAATGCCTCTTTGTCTAATTGGCTGTAGTTTCTCTCTGCCATGGACAATGTTTTAGAAAAGAAGGCGATGGGGGCCTCTGTATTGTTTGGCATTATGTGAGCTAATACCCCGCCAACCCCATACGCCGAAGCGTCGCACGTGAGCCTTATTGGCAAAGTTGAGCTATATTGAACCACTACGCTTTTAGAGGTCAATAACTGTTTTATTTTATGAAAAGCTTCGCGCTCCATTGTGCCCCAGGTCCAGGGAACTCCCTTCTGCAGCAGTCGGTGTAGTGGTTCTGCTGCCGTTGCCTTCTGTTTAAGGAAGACAGAATAAAAATTAAGGAGGCCCAGAAATGCTTGGAGTTCTGTCTTATTATTTGGCTCGGGTGCTTTGGTTATGGCCTCTAGTTTGTCTGCTGTGGGGTGTATTCCCTCACTGTCTATTCTATAGCCCAGAAATTCTATGCTACTTGCTCCCCATACACACTTGTCTGGTTTTACTTTTAACCCCTTAGCTTGCAGTCTAGCCAATACTTCTCTGATGCGCATGTTTAATTCTGCTTGGTTTTTTCCTGATATAAATATATCGTCAAAATATGGGGAGGTTCCTTTTATACCTGCCAATAATCGTTCCATGAAACTTTGGAAAATACCTGGGGCGGTACTGACCCCGAATTGCAGGCGGGTGCACCTAAAAGCACCCCTATGGGTCACTATGGTCTGGGCCAGGGATGTGGCCTCATCGACCGGAAGCTGTTGGTATGCCTGTGCCAGGTCGATTTTCGAAAATACTCTCCCTTCCCCCAAAGAATGAAGCAATTGTTGGACCACTGGGATCGGGTATGGATGGTGTTGAAGGGCCTTATTGATAGTGGCTTTGTAGTCTGCACAGACCCTTAAGGAGCCATCAGGTTTAACTGGAGTGACAATGGGGGTTTCCCATGGCGCTTGTTCTACAGGGACTAAGATGCCCTGGGCAATCAATTTGTCCAATTGGATGTCTAGTTTAGGCAATAGTGGTAGGGGTACCCTACGAGGCTTAAGTCTGACTGGGGGTACCTTGGAATCTAGAGAGAAGGAGATAGGGGCCCCATTATAGGTGCCCAAAGTAGGGCTGAAAACCTCAGGAAATTCTTGGATAAAGTTAGGAATATCAGGTTCAGCATTTACATGACAAAGACCCAGTATTTCAATTCCCAAAGGAGACATCCATGTTAACCCCAGGAGGGAGTGTTTGGCTCCCTCAACCACAATCAGAGGAAGAAAATATTCACAATTTTTAAATTTCACAGGCACATCTACTTTCCCCAAAACAGGTATGACATTTCCTTGAAAATCCCTTATTATTAAAGTTGAGTTAACAAAATCAGTTTTAAGAAAATTTGGCATATACATTTTGAATTTGTCCCAAGGCATAATAGAATGCTTAGAGCCTGTATCTAATTCTAGGTTACAAGGTTTGTTATTTAAAAGTAGTGAGATGATAATCTTGTTCCCTCCTTTAGCAGTTGCGCAATTTACGTAAGTTTGTGCTTTACCTCGTGCGTAGTCACGGTTAGCGGTAGAGTCGTTTCTGCGATTGAAGCCTCTGGAAAATTTGTTGTCTCGCGGTTGTTGTGCCTGGTTGTTGAAACGTTGTTGGCGGGGTGTAGAGAAGGACTCCTCTGGAAGGGGCGCTCTGCAAGCCTCGGCGATGTGCCCGCGTCGATTGCAGCGGCGGCAAATGGCGTCCCTGAAGGGGCAACGCTGTCGTGGGTGATTTCCTCGGCAACCGGGGCATGGGTTGGAGGGGCGTTGGTATCTGGGTTGTCTGGCTTGCTCGGAAGGCAGCAGGAGACAGGTGTCGTCGTCCGTGGCAGCTGGGCTGAGGTCATCTGTGGTTTCGGCGCGGGAAACAGCAACGGAGATTTTGGAGACGGTGTCTTTCTTTTCGTGTTCCTTGAGTTCTTTGGCGGCCGCGTCAGCTACTTCGGCTGTTTGAGCCAGCTTGATGACTGACTGAAGCGTTGGGTCGTCCTCTGTTAGGATTTTGTTCCGGACGGTCGCATTCTTCATCCCAAAGATCAGAGCGTCTGTGAGGCGAGCTTCTGGGCTGTCAAATTTGCACTTTGACAGTACCGTGCGAAGTCTCGTGGCGAATTGATTGATTGTCTCAGACTCACGCTGGGTCATCCTGGAAAATTGATGTCTGTAGACTACGGCAGGCTTCGTTGGTTTGAAGTGGTTTGCCAGTCTTGCTTGGAGGTCGTCCCACGGAACGGATTTAGCTGGAAGCGGGTCGGTAAGCGTTTGGACGAGGTCAAAAATCTCAGTCCCGCAATAGTTCAAGAAGATCGCCCGCTTCCTGTCGTCTTCAGCTTCTCCCATTCCTGCCGCTTCTAGGAAGATTTCAAATTTCGCCATGTAGGCGTCCCAAGACGACTTCTCGGGGTCGAAGTAGTCGGGAGCCCGGCCGATCTGGAGGTGATTCATGCTTGACTCGTGGATTCTTCGTTCTCTCGTCGCCAGTGAAATGAATGAGACTCAGACAGGAGTGCAAGATGGTTCCGTTTATTCAGCTCTCTCGAAAGTGACTTCAGCAAGGAACGCATCTGAGCTGTCAGTGTCAGAACAGCCCTTTTTATACGTTTAAGGCTCGCGCCTAAAAGAAACGGCCGTGCGTCTTAGCCAATCAGACGCGGCCAAGGTTTATTCATAGTTTAAACAGTATTTACAAGGTATTTTCTTTTACAGAGTTTTACATTGGTTATATACAGACTTAACAGTAGCCAAAGTGCATTTACATAAATAATTCTCTGTATGATTATGTAAATCAGGATTGGTTTGGAAATACAGTAATACCTCATGATACGAACTTAATTGGTGCAAGGAGGAGGTTTGTTAGACGAAAGGTTCGTAAGATGAAACATTGTTTCCAATAGGAAACAATGTAAAGTCAATTAATCCGTGCAACCAAAAAACCCCCCGCAAAAAAAACGGCTTTCGGCAACTGCTGGGAAGCCGCGCGGCTGTTTTAAAAGGTGACAGCCGGCCTGGGGGGCTTCCCAGCACCCCCCCGAACCCGGGTTCGGGGTTTGGGGGGGTGATGTCAAGCCCCCCAGGCCGGCTGCGACCTTTTAAAACAGCCGCGCCGCTTCCCAGCTGTCTCCTGAAGCCGAACGCGGAAGTTCGGCTTTAGCGTTCGGCTTCAGGAGACAGCTGGGAAGCGGCGCGGCTGTTTTAAAAGGTCACAGCCGGCCTGGGGGGCTTGCCAGCACCCCCCAAACCCTGAACCTAGGTTCGGGGGGTGCTGGGAAGCCCCCCAGGCCGGCTGTCACCTTTTAAAACAGCCGCGCGGCTTCCCAGCAGTCGTCGAAAGCCGTTTTTTGCGGGGGGGGGGGGGGGCTTTTGGTTGCACGGATTAATTGACTTTACATTGTTTCCTATGGGAAACAATGTTTCATCTTACAAACCTTGTAGTTGGCAATCAAAATATATACAGTATGCCTAGAACTGTAAGGTATGAACTACATCAAAGATTCATGACCAAGAAGTATTTCCCCCCAGTATTGAAAGACTGGGGAGAGAAGAAATTCCAATTTACCATTTTTTCAGAGAATAAGACACAACGGAGTATAAGACACACCTTAGTTTTGGGGGAGGAAAATAGGAAAAAGAATCTGCTTACCAGATATTCATCTGGCTAGCATCCTTAGTCTGGTCAGCTTCAGCACATTATTTTATCCCCTGGTTAGGGCTAAAAAAAAACCATTCAAAGAGAGTAACAATGAAAGAGCTTGCAAGCCAGTAAAAGCTGGGAAAATCATTAGCACCTGGTTGCGGCTGGAAAGAAACATTCTGAGCAAGTAAAGCAATTAAAAAAGCTACAAAGACCTTGGGCTTGGAAAACATTCTTTGCAGAGAGTAACAATAAAAGAGCTTGTAAGTGGGTAAGAGCTGGGAACATCGTTAGCACCTGATTAGGGCTGGAAAGAAACATTTGGAGCAAGTTAGAGCAATAGAAAAAAATCTGCAAAGACCCAGGTCTTGGAAAACGTTCTTCACAAAGAATAACAATGGAAGAACCTGCAAGGTAAGAGCTGGGAAGATCGTTAGCACCTAGTTAGAGCTGGGGGGGGGGAAAGTCCCCCCCCCCCAAAAAAAAACTACATTCAGAGTATAAGATGCACCGGAATTTTCAGCCTCTTTTAGGGAGGAAAAAGGTGCATCCTATAGTCTGAAAAATATGGTATATTACATTGCTATAAGGCTCCTGCTACATTCTCAGACTGAAGCATATAGTCTTCAGTCAAGTCCTCTATTCTGGAGGGAAAAACTGACTGCTGATTGGCTAGAATTTTCTGGCAACTCTCTATAAAAGTGCTGGCTGTTAGACAGAGCCTTTGCTGGATTGTAAATAGCCAAATAAAGAGCTGTTGTTTTGAAGCCACTTGTGTCTGCCTCTTCCGTTTACCCTATTCAACTGCTCCCACATCTGTGTTTAGAAAATACAGATACTTTGGTATCTCTTTGCAACCATCTAATGTTCACCTAGATTTTTACAGCTTAAATACGGTAAGTGCAGCACAAAAAGGTTTAATCCTCCCAAACCAATTCCTTAATGCAATCACAGATTCACAGAAAATGGGATGGGAAATAGCACCCTGGCTGTGCAGTTAATGCAGTAAGTTCCTTGGAGATTAAGGCAAAGATATGTACTATTTGTAGTCTGTAGTTTGACCTAAGACAAAATGGAAAGACTAATATATATTGTAAAAGACATTCAAACTGAAAGAATTGCTATCGCAAAAGATTCTAAGAGGAGCCTGGGTAGAACTGGGTTCTGCATATGAAAAGTCTTATCAATTCAAGGAGGATTACTCTGAAGTAAAAACCACATTATTATTTATCTGAGATTACAGACTGTTGTCTTCTATTACCATTTATATCTAGAACATGTCAGAACAGAATACAGTGGTACCTCATCTTACGAACGCCTCTTCTAACGAACCTTTCAAAATACAAACCCGGTGTTTAAGATTTTTTTGCCTCTTCTTCCAAACTATTTTCACCTTACAAACCCAAGCCGCTGCTGCTGGGATGAAGGGATTTCTATTTTTTTTCCTTTTTTGAAGAAAGGGCGGGTTGGAGGGGGAAAGAGTTTGCATTAACAAAAGTAGGAGAACAGCGTGCTTGCAGAGGCACTGAAAGGGTGACTTTTGAAGAAAGAAAAGGGAGGGGCAGCTTGGAGGGGGAAAGAGTTTGTATTAACTAAAGTAGGAGAACGGTGTGCTTGCAGAGGCACTGAAAGGGTGTCTTTTGAAGAAAGAAAAGGGAGGGGCGCCCCCTTGCCTTTCTTCCTTCCCACTCACCCTTTAGCCTAGCCTTGCTTCTTCCACCCGCCCCCTTTAGCTGCTCCTCCCTGCCCTCTGTTCGCCTCCCTTCTAAAGTTTGGGATTTTCCTGAAGGATTTGCACGCATTATTTGCTTTTACATTGATTCCTATGGGAAACATTGTTTTGTCTTACGAACTTTTCACCTTACGAACCTTGTCCTGGAACCAATTAAGTTCATAAGACAAGGTATCACTGTATTCTTTATTGGCCAAGCATGATTGGACACCCAAGAAATATGTCTCTGGTGCATAAGCTCTTAGTATACACCCAAGCAACAAAGTGATGAAACATTGGTAAAGACCTAATTGGGAGGGCGTTGCATATTTGCCAGGTTTAAAGAGATCCACTTAGCATCGTTTCTTTATGGTTTCATGACCAGCAGAAGGAATATAAAATCTTTCCTTCTTTGCTTACAGTATTCTTGAATCTTCATTGACTGTCATCCTGGATTATGTTATAGTATTCATCATTTTTCTTGTAATCCTGTTTACTGTTATTAATAATAAGGTTATTATGGTAATTTCTAATATTACCCTGGAATAAAGCCTTATACTGTGTGGTCATTGCTTCCCAATTCAAAAGAACTTCTGGTCCAACTCTGCTGGGCTGTGGACAGACTAATAAAATAATTCACTCATCAGAACAATTGTGATGAGTCATACATGAAATAGTAAAAGTAAGATGACAACAATAAAGCAGAAATATTGGATTACAATGAATGTTGCAAATCTATTTTTTCCTCTAGCTTCTGCTGCAGGAATTGACTTTTATAATGTGTAAATCCATATGTACACAAATGACAGTACAGTATTACAGAATAGAAAGTATTTTCTGCTGCCCCAGTGAATTAATGCTTTTCTTTTTTCAACTGTATTCTTTTAATTTATACTACCCTTAACCAAGTTTTAAAAAGTCTTATTTTTATTTCAATTCATCACATGTACTATTTCCAAAATGATTTCAACAAAATCGTTATAAAATTCATTACATTGTTATATTTAAGTGTCAATCATTGATTGCTGCATTTCCATTTGGAGTTTTGATTTAGAAGCAATGCCAATTTCTATTTCTTGGTTACTTGCAAAACTAAGGACAATCATCTATGGAATAAATGTTGGATGATCATTTAGGATGTAGGAAGCAAAAAACAAATATCTGGTTCACACAAGTGTGCGAATGAACAGAAAACAAAGTTTTCCCTTGATTACAAGAACTTCTATTGGTTCTTTGCTGTCAGAGTTGATAATAGCCTCAACATAGAACCGGATGGAAAGAAGACCTGAACACAGAAAAGACTTAAATCTTTTATGTGGATAAAGTATCCATATCAATTTTCTTCTACATCTCTACTCCAACATTATTCCAAAGAGTTCCACCCAGGAGAAATTTGAGGAGCCTGGCTACTCTAAGAGGTCAGCAAAGCAACTCCTCCAGTACAAAACTGAATTAAAAGCTCATTCTGAATTAAAAGCTCATTCTTTCCAATCTATTTGATTATTGATGGACAAATTGCTCTCACTTGGTCTGATTAAAAACAAACCTTTACTTGGTTACAATATGGGAAAAATTTAGCAAGATGCGTTCATGTTTTGATGAGCTAAATTAATTCTCTTCTTCTTGTTTTTGTTTTCTGATTTTATTCTGGCACAGACAATGATTGTCAGACTTTCAAGCCATCTTTCTTATTATTTGGTCAGTCTCTTCTGCATACTCTCACGCTGGTATTGCTACACGTCTTTAATTAGTTTCAACACAGTCATCAGCTTTGTGATTAGCTTTGCATCTTGAAACACCTGGTGTGATTTCAGAAATTACTTGCCATCTGGCTTAATATCAGATAATTATAGTAACTTAATGGCAGAATTTTAAAAAGGAGCACCATTTGCTGAGACACTTGTAATTTCTTCACTTTAAATCATTCACGCTTATTTACACTAAACCACATTTCAGAATATAGCACATATTGAAGATTTTTAGTTGCAAAACATTACGTTTCTTCTGTGCATGTCTTCTCTGATCAAGCGAAATATTTTAAAATCACACTTTATTTTAATTGTTGGCAGTCCTGTATATCGAAAGGCCTGTACGAATTGCAATTGCAAATTTACAGGAATAATATTTGATAACTTCTTCTGCTTATGAATAAATGAGGCAGCAAAAGTGTCTTGCTTGGCAAGTAAATGGTTAGTCTATGCAGGGGGCTACTTCTGAGGCATAGACATAAATGAAAAGTCTGTCAATGTGGCACAGATGTCTTCTTTCTTTCTTGTAGAATGCAGTGCTGTTAGAGGGCCAAAACAGCTGGTTGATAATATTCAACACAGTGCTATATAAAGAAGTCAGTCTCTCTCTCTCTCTCTCTCTCTTGTTTGGATATATATATGCAGGAGGACTAGCTAAGATATCAGAATATATTGTGGCAATTTACTGAACCAGATAAATGACAGACATGTTTGTATAAAACAATGGTTTACTCTTCAGTGAAAAATATCTTCAGTTTTCTATATACAGGAGCTTTACATCAGCTACATTCAGCTTACTTACAAGTAGATATTCAACCAATCCAGGTTACAAGTCGATACAAAACCAATCCAGGTTTCTTCGTATCACTATCTCAATATCTAATTCATGCTCAGGGGATTTTGCGCATGCGTCGATCCAGATAGATGCACCGAAAGAAAGCTCCCTCATGTGAAGGAGGAAAAGTGAAAGTTAACCCTTGACAACCCTCTCTAGCTTGGTGAATAGTGGATTGAGAGGAAGCGAATTGAATGGAGCTGTTGAAAACTTTATAAAAAAGAGTTAAAAGAAGAAGCAATTAACAGTTTTAAACGTGAGTAGGGAGAAAAGTGAGAACAAAGGAAAAGATGGTGTCTACTTCGGAGCTGGAAGGGAAGATGGATTCATTGCTAACGGCATTTGCCAGCATGGGACAGTTACTCCAAGATATGAAAAAGGAAATATCGGCTGTCGGTGCTGGGGTGGTGGACTTGAAAGAACAGTCCAAAACACAAGATCAAAGAATTGGGAAACTGGAGGAGGGAAAGTCCCGCCAGGAACTCCGCATAATTAACTTGGAGGACAGACAAAGGAGGCCTAATCTTCGCCTGAGGGGATTCCCTAAAGATTTTGCGGAGAATAAACATCTCATTCAAGCAATTTACCGATGGTTCAGTGAAAATAATGTTAAATGTGACCTAGAAGAATTTGAAAGAGCGCACTGGGCTTTTGGATCTCGGAATCGAGCTGATCAAAATGACAATATTGTAAGGTTTATTTCGGAAAGGAGAGCGGCAGAAATATTCAGAGAGTTGAAGCAGATTTCAAACTTACGTTACAAGGCTGTTCCAATACGCGTTTTAAAAGATTTGTCTGCTGAAACCCTCAAGATGAGAAATCAGATGAGAGAAGTGACCTCCCAACTTTACGAAAATGGAATCAGGTTTTCGTGGCGTTATCCAGCTACAGTAATTAAAGACTCCAAAGTTTTCCAGGCGAGATCTTTGAAGGAGGGAAGAAATTTGCTTCAACAGCTGGGAATAGATCCGGAGAGAAGTTCCCAGGCATTGTTATCGAAAAGCCAGCCAGAAGCGGGAAACGGTGAGGCGGGACATGGAAGAAGGGAGGATGACTTGTTTATGCTTCAACCGATCCGTGCAGCAGAACAAAGCAAGGAGGGAAAAATTGCAGCTCTCCAGAAGGAACTGGATTTTCTTCAGGAGAAAGAGAAAGAGAAGAGTTACGTGCCAAAAGAAGAAATAATGAACTGAACTGAGCTGATTTGCTAACATGGTACTATGGTTTTCAACTAATTAATCTCTTTTTTGTGTATTTTCTTGTTTTTTCGCTAACTAATATGGGGAGAAGAGGGAAGGAGGGGGGGAATCTTTTGATATGGTATTAAATGGGGAAAGACGGGGGAGCTTTCTAGTGGAACGCAAATCCAGGGGTGCCTCTCGATAACGAAAGGTTTTTTCGTTGCCTCCCCTTGGGGGGGGGTGCTTGGGAAGAGGCACTAGGGTGGGGATTCATTGTAATTAAAAAGCATTTTTCCGGTAGGCTCTGTTTTGCAGGAGGGGGAAATGTATTTAAAATTATGTAAATGGGTGATGTAGGGTTATTGTCGTTGAATGTAAATGGTCTTTCATCACAGAAAAAACGTTATAGAATCATGAAGCTAGCTAGGGATAGTAAAGCTGATATTTTATTCTTATCAGAAACTCATAAAGAAAGGGAAAAAACAGATAAATTAGTTACAAATAGCGAGTGGCAACAAGCTTATGAGTCGAGAGGGACGGCTAAATCCAGAGGAGTTGCCATCTTGATAAACCGAAGAGTGATATTCCAATTAATTAATATTAAAAGAGACAAAGATGGTAGAATGCTATTTATTAAGGGGAAAATAAATAATAAGCTAGTAACCTTAGCGGTAATTTATGCCCCCAATGTAAATGCAAAACAATTTATAATGAATGTAAAACGGAAACTAGATAATTTTGCGGAAGGTACAGTGATTTTAGCAGGCGATTTCAACTTGGAATTAACAGCAGGGAGGGGGGAAAAGAAAAAATTACATTTAAATAAAATTAATATGACGGATTTACATGAAAATATAGCAAACAGGGACACTTTTTACTCAGCAAGACATAATAAATTTAGTTGTATTGATTATATGTTAATTAATAAGACAGCTGAGGCAAAGCTCAAGATAGTGGAAGTGAAAAGCATTTGGTTATCAGACCACGCTCCATTACTAGCAGTGATCGAGTTAGAGGCTGCCAGGAAACAAAGAATTTGGAGATATAACCCTGTGGTTTCAGCTAATGAGGAAAATAGAATTAAATTACAAAAGGAACTGAATGGATTCTTTTGTATTAACGCAACAGGTGAAATTAAGCAAACAATAGTTTGGGATACACATAAGGCTGTTATGAGGGGTAATTGTATTAGTACTGAAGCTTTTATTAGAAAATCCTGGGAAGTTGAAAGGAAAAATCTATTAAGAGAAATAGATTTAATCCAAGAAACTTTAAAAATTACAAGAAATAGAGATTGGAATTCACTATTATTATTTAAGAAAAAGAAATTACAATTACTTGATGAAGAAAGATGGAATAAAATGAAGATGATTATAAAACAAAGAATTAGGGGATGGGGGAACAAATCAATGAAGCAAATGGTACATTATTTGAAAAAAAAAAAGAGAAATCCCATATCTTTGCCTTAAAGGATAAGGAAGGTGTAATTAAACGTAGTAATGCAGAAATGGAAAAAATAATGAGAGACTTTTATGGGAATTATATAAAAAAGAACACATTACACTGCAAACCATAGAGGTTAAAGAGAAATTAACGGAAGAAGATAGACAAATGCTAAATGCAAAAATTACAAAGGATGAGATATCTAGAGTCATTAAAGGGTTGAAACCTGCTAAAGCCCCAGGTCCAGATGGTTTTACTGCTGAATATTATAAGACGTATATGAATGAATTGTTACCGCATATGGAAAAATTGTTTAATAATGTAATTAAGACTTTTGAAACTCCACAGACGTGGAAAACATCAGAAATTATAACTATCCCTAAGCCGGATCGTGATTTAACTGATCCTAGTTCTTATCGCCCTATCAGCTTATTAAATCAGGATTATAACATATTTATGAAAATATTGGCAAACAGGGTGGAGAATATTTTACCAAAAGTAATTGGAGAAGACCAATATGGATTTGTTAAAGGAAGAAAGATTTATGAACCAATTAGAAACATGGTCAATGTTATACACCATGCTACCAATACCAAAAGAAAACTAAGTATTCTAAAGTTAGATGTGTACAAAGCCTTTGATAAAGTTAATCATGATTACCTATTTCAACTATGTAAAGATTTAAATATGGGAGATTCATTCTGCAGAATTATAGAAACAATTTATAAGGATAATATAGCTCAAATCAGAGTAAATGGTAACAGAACAGAAATGATTAAAATTCAGAACAGAACTAAGCAGGGTTGCCCACTATCCCCAATGTTATTTGTATTGGCAATTGAGACTTTAGCAAATAAAATTAGAAATGATAAGGAATGGAGAGGTTACCAAATAGGAAAATTCGAATTGAAATTAAATTTGTTTGCAGATGATGCTATAGTGATGTCTGAAATCCCAATTGAAATGATGAAAAGAATAATGATATTGCTCCAGGAATTTAAAGATCAATCGGGACTTATGGTTAATATAGAGAAATCTGAGATAATATGTTTAAATACTGGCCCTAAAGAGCAAATTGAGATACAAAAAATATCAGGATTGAAATTAGGTTGTAAAAAAATGAAATAACTAGGAATTTGGTTGTTTAAGAATCCAATAAAAATAGTAATGGCCAACTATAATTTAATATGGAAAAAAATTCAGAAGCAGATAAAAAACTGGAAGGGAAAAAAGCTGGGAAGAATGGCCAAGATTAGGGCCCTTAAAATGATGATAATACCCAAAATGATGTATTTATTTCAGGTTCTACTGGGTATCTTCCCTGGGGCAAAACTAAGAGAATGGGATAGTAAATTAAACTTTTGGATTGAAGGAAACAAAAAGCCTAGAATAAGAAAACATTGGCAGTTTGCACAAGAGAAAGAGGGGGGTTGGGGCAGCCCGTGCTTAGTACTATATAGGGAAGCATTTCAAATAGAAAGATTAATGGAATTACAGTTATGGGGGGAAAAGAAATGGGTAAATTTAGAAAAGGAAATTGATAATTTAAACAATAAAGAGTTATTATTTAAAAATTGGGGTAGAACAGAAATTAGCAATTTAACTGACCCTCTCAAAGCATGTTTAGAAATATGGTCTAAACATGCTTTTTGGCATGTTTAGATGGCAGAGGAAATGTGGAACTAGAATTTCCAAGTTATCAACATTACATGAATTGAATATAGGGGATGATGCTGACTTAAGCAGAATTATTAAAGTATTAAATAGCAAAGTGATAACGAGAATTGAACAATTATATGAGAAAGATGGAAGAGTTAGCAGAACTCGATTGGAATGGTGGATTGGTAAACAGAAATGGCTGCAGATTAATGCATTAAGCACATATTTAAATAAAAGTGAGAATAAAGAAGCTCTTTTACGAGAAGAAAATTGTTTAGAAAAAATAATAAGAGAAAAGATAAATGAGAGTAAAGCACAAGCCGGTAATATATATAGAATGCTATTGCAGATGGAAGAGGAAGTAATAAAAAGTTTCACAAGTTGCTGGCAAAATGACTTACAAATAGATGAAAGTGAAATGAAAGAAATAATAGGAAATATATATAAGATTAAAAATACGAGAGTTAGAGAGATGAGAAGGAAAATTTTACATAAATGGTACTATACACCAGTACAAATTGCACATTTCCAGGGGAAAGAGAAGGGTAATTGTTGGCATGGATGCCAAGAAAAGGGAATCTTTATGCATATGTTCTGGGAGTGTGCAGAAATTCAGAAATTCTGGAATGAAGTACAGAATGAAATTAATAAAATGTTAAACATTAACTGGACAATTACAAAAGAAATAGCAATTTTAATTAAACAAAGGAAACTAGGAGAATTCAAGGAAATTAAATCTGCAGCATTGGAAAGTGCTCAAGCGGTGGTGGTATTAGGTTGGAAAGATTCCACAAAATGGACATTAAAAAATTGGTACTGGTACATGGTGGACCACATACACTTTGAAATTATGGAAATAAGATTAAATAATTTTGATGAGAACAAATTGGAGAAGCTGATGGTACGATGGAACAAGGTAAAAGATTATATGTTGAGTAGAATCTGTGATGTAAATGTGAAAAATAAACTGCAATCACTCTTTTAGTAATATTCGATGCAAGATAGAGCCAAGGAATTATAGATAAACAAATTAAATCCTTTGAATCCTCTTGTATGGGTGGTGGGGGTGATGGGGGGTGTCTTGTTGTTAGGTGATGGGCACATGCACTGTGCACTGTTATATGTTTGTTTTATGTAACTATTTTATAAAATTAATAAAATTTTATTTAAAAAAAAAATCTAACTCATGCTCAAACTGCTCCAGCCACCACCATCAATAGCAAACGACCACCAACCAAACCAACAAGACCAACAACAACCAACAAGGGAATGGTGAGGTTGATCTGCATATTTTAATACTCTGGCCCAATCACATTGCAGTTCACACCCAATGTCTCAGCATTAGCATGCTTACATTCTATCATTTACCTTATATGGTAATACATTTCAACTTTTACCTTATATGGTCCTACAATGAAATATCACCAATGATTGCTATTCCTAACATCTCTCTCTCTCTCTCTCTCTCTCTCTCTCTCTCTCTCTCTCTCTCTCTCTCTCTCTCTCTCTGTATTAGAAATGAACTTCAAGCCACATATTTTATGATTATTTCATTCTCCCCCTTGTGATTAAAGTAAGGAATAAATCCTCCAGTCAGACTTTTCTCTTAATATCTTTGCCAAATGCTATTGTCAAAACAGTACCTTAAGTTATTGTTTCATGTGCTTTTCTATTCTTACAATTATTCAGTAATTTCTGGAAGAATTAATTTCTTTATTCTATATAGACCAGTGGTTCCCAACCTTGGCCACTTGAAGATATCTGGACTTCAACTCCCAGAATTGTCCAGCCAGCAGCCAAGGTTGGGAAACACTGATATAGACTCATAGCAGCTAACAAAAGAAAATACAGATAGTCCTTGACTTATGACCACAGTTAAACCTGTTAGTATGTCTTGGTATGAAACCTTCAACACACATTAAGCAGAGTTGTGGTGGTGTAGGAAATGTGGATTAGCCAGACAATGACTCAGACTTCGTATCAATTATATACAACAATATTATTATTTACAAATATAATACTCTAATAGTTTACAAACCACGCACACAGCAAGAATACAGCTGATGGCAAAATATATCTCTAACGAAGTAACTCCTCCCAAAGGGAACAGTGTTGGTGGCCTCTTATGGTCAACCAGTAATATTTCCTTAAAGGTACAGTTTTTACATTTATACAGACTAACAAAGTTAGCTACTGTATGTCAACACCCAAATAGGCTACGTTCTATATACTAACAAAACCTGAAATTTCCATTGTTAAGCAAGACAGTATATTAAGTGAGTTTTGCCCATCAGTTACTACAACTATTAAGTGAATCTCTGCAATTGTTAAATTAGTAACATGGTTGTTAAGTGAATCTGCCTTTCCCATTTATTTCATTTGTCAAAAGGTCAAAATGTGATCATATGACACCAGGACACAGCAACGATCATAAATATATGCTGATTGCCAAGTGTCTGAATTTTGATCATGTGATTGTGGGGATGTTGCAACAATTGAAAGTGTGAAAAACTGTTATCAGTCACCTTTTTTGGTGCGGCTGTCACTTTGCAAGGTCATTATACGAATCATTGTAAGTTGAACACTACTGATACAATATCAAAGGTCTATTGCAAAAATAAAAAATAGAGACAAGAGTAATAAATTAGGAATACCATTGCCTCCCACACTATTCACAATAATACAATAACAGAATCACCAGGATTGACAGCTGTCAATCAGTCTTAGAAAGCCATCTGGGAAAACCTGGACAAGCAGAAAGGAAGCTTCCAAAGAGCAGTAATTCCATCACACTAAAACTACAAAAAACCATTGATGTTTGACCTCAGCCCTTTTCTTGTCATGGAAGTCATCATCAGCTTCTCCAGAAATCTGCATGTTAGAATTAATGTCCATGTAAGGAGTCAAATCTAGTCCTTGAATTGCACCCAGAAATCTATTAGTAACACACTTAAGGCCTATGTAATAGGTGGAATATGATCATAGTGATACAGACCTTTCTGGATGGTCTTCAAAGGCAGCCTCAGATATCCCTGCAGAAGTCCAAATGATACTTAGTGATAAAGTCATGAGGTACTTTAGCCAAATTATCTTGTCTTAGTATATATTGATTTGTATATCTCCAGTGGTATGCATCACTCTATAATCCTAACAAAGCTGGTTGGCCATGATTTTGAAGCCCTTCGGGAAACTTATTGCCAACAGAACTATAATCAGAAATATGAAACAAATTCCTCCTAATGACCATTAATCCAGATTGAAAATATAGCAAACCTAAATAAATTATGTTCACAAAACTATGGAAAAGAGAAAAACGATGGAAAAGAGCATAACAAGAAAGAATGTTTTTACAAGAAATTGGATTTATTTTGATTGGTTAAATTGACAACCTCTTAAAAAACAAGTAACACAGAAGAACGAACATGAATCTTCTTTCATTCAAAACCTAAAATTGTGGCTGGACTCATAATTCTAGCGTACATTTGTTACATTTATTTATAAAGTATTTTTTTTTAATCAGGGCAATCTGGTCTACCCAAATATGGGATGGAGCATGCCATTTATGCTTTTGCCTTTTAGGCCCAATCCAGGAGCCTTCACATGCAATTGCTTTCGTGACAAACTGTTTTTGTGGTAAAATATAAATTTATCACATTTATTTATAAAGTTTGTACAGTAGTCCCTCGCTATACCGCGCTTCACCTACTGCGGCTTCACTTCATCGCGGGTTTCTGAGGAAGTCGATCGGCAGATTTAAACAGCCCGCCGAACTCGATCGGCAGGTTTAAAAAAAAAAATCTAAAATTGTAAATACTGTATTTAAATACTGTATCTAAAATAAATACTGTGTGGGAAGGGTTTATAAACACTTAAAACAATGAAAACTTACCAAACAATTACAATATAAATACTTAAATAAGTACTATCAGTCGATAAATTCCCCATCGCGGATTTCACCTATCGCGACCAGGTCTGGAACGTAACACCAGCGATAGGTGAGGGACTACTGATATCTCCTTTTTATACAGAAATTCAAGATGGGGGACAATATGTCATTCTTCTTCTTCTTCTTCTTCTTCTTCTTCTTCTTCTTCTTCTTCTTCCGCTTCCTCTTCCTCTTCTTCTTCTTCCTCTTCCTCTTCCTTTTCCTCTTCTTCTTCTTCCTCCTCCTCCTCCAATAACTAGGTTGGACTGAGAAAGAGCACTTGACCCAAAGTCTCCTAAAGCAAGGGTCTCCAACCTTGGCAACTTTAAGACTTGTGGACTTCAACTCCCAGAATTCCTCAGCCACCTGGCTAAGGAATTTTGGGAGTTAAAGTCCATAAGTCTTAAAATTGCCAAGGTTGGAAACCCCTGTCCTAGAGAGCTTATGTGGCTTAGGCAAAGTCTCCTAATCAAATACTCCAGGTATTGCTCTCTCTCTCTTTCTCATACATACTATATCAGTGATGGCGAACTTTTTTTCCTTGGGTGCCGAAAGAGCATGCTTGCATGCTATCACGCAGGCACAAGTGCCCATACCCATAATTTAATGCCTGGGGAGGGTGAAAACAGCTTCCCCACCACCCCAAATTCTGGTGGGCCCAGTAGGCTCGTGTTTCACCCTCTCCAGGCTCCAAAGGCTTCCCTGGATCTGGGGAAGGTAAAAATGCCCTCCCCATCCCCCCAGAGGCCCCCCAGAACCCAAAAATACCCTCCCAGAGCCCTCCCAAATCATCTGGCCGGCACACACATACACGTTGGAGCTGAGCTAGGGCAACGGCTTGTGTGCCAGCAGATATGGCTCTGTGTGCCACCTGTGGCACCCATGCCATAGGTTTGCCATCACTGTAGAAACATAGAAACATAGAAGACTGACGGCAGAAAAAGACCTCATGATCCATCTAGTCTGCCCTTCTACTATTTTCTGTATTTTATCTTAGGATGGATATATGTTTATCCCAGGCATGTTTAAATTCAGTTACTGTGGATTTACCAACCACATCTGCTGGAAGTTTGTTCCAAGGATCTACTACTCTTTCAGTAAACTAATATTTTCTCACGTTGCTTTTGATCTTTCCCCCAACTAACTTCAGATTGTGTCCCCTTGTTCTTGTGTTCACTTTCCTATTAAAAACACTTCCCTCCTGGACCTTATTTAACCCTTTAACATATTTAAATGTTTTGATCATGTCCCCCCTTTTCCTTCTGTCCTCCAGACTATAGAGATTGAGTTCATGAAGTCTTTCCTGATACGTTTTATGCTTAAGACCTTCCACCATTCTTGTAGCCCATCTTTGGACCCGTTCAATTTTGTCAATATCTGTACTGTTTATGACTGGGTTTTTCACAAAGTCTGAATTTTGACATGGATCAGGATAATTTACAGGAGACAATCCATTTAGACTGAACTGTTCCTTCTTTTTCTGGCAAAGTTTCATCACTGATTTGCATCTCTGGTTTACTGATGTTCTGTGAATGAATTGCATCATGGCAATTTCAGCGAATGGGGGAAGGGGAAAAAAGCTTTACCCTTTGCATTGTGTACGAGTGAGGGAGGGAACGGATTGGACTCAGTGAAGTTTATCTTCAACTCGCAGTAATTCTTGAAATCACATCACTGTCAATCACTCCAATCACAAGGCTTGGATAAGTGATGGAATGATGGGAGCAAACAGAGGCAATTATTGGGTATGAGTCAGAGTTCAGGGTAACTAGAGACATTACAAAAAAGGCTAGAGCACTTTAGTTAAATTGCAGGCGCACAGTGGATTAGAGGAAATTTTAGGAACATGGTGGAAGAAATATGAACGCATTATGTTTTTTGAACTGGAGGTTAAATCCTAAACTATAGAACACAGTATCTCTGAATAGCAGCACTGAAAAAGGACAATGGTCTGACAGGTGAGGCATTGGAATTACTGATGCCAGGATATTGTCAAGGTGATATTTTGAGAGAGGAATGTCAGTATACCACTTTGCGTATAAAAGAACTCTGCTTTTCCTACAGAACTAAGCAGTAGGACTTCTGTGATATTATTCTTCAGCAAACAAAACCCACTAAGTTGGCTTGTTAGCACTGATCCAATTTTCCTTCTTGGTCTCTGTCTCTTCCTGTCCACCACAATAGAGGCATATCTCAGAGACATTGCAGGTTTGGAACCACAATTAAGCAAGTATTGCAATAAAGTGAGTCATGTGAATTTGTTGAGTTTCCCAATGCATGTAAAAGTTACTTTTACCTTACCCTGCAGTCTATTAAGGGTGCACTACCATTATGTCTAAAAATGTACATATTTTAATTTTAAAAATACTTTAAATTGGATCACGGTGGATCAAGGTGGTGCCGTGGATATTGCCTATCTGGACTTCAGCAAAGCCTTTGATACGGTTCCACACAAAGAGCTGATAGAGAAATTAGTGAAGATTGGACTTAATCCCTGGATAGTTCAGTGGATTTCAAGCTGGCTGAAGCATAGACATCAGAGAGTTATTGTTAATGGCGAGTATTCTGAGCAGAGACAGATTACAAGCGGTGTGCCACAAGGGTCTGTTCTGGGTCCTATTCTTTTTAATATGTTTGTGAGTGACATAGGAGAAGGTTTGATAGGGAAGTTTTGCCTATTTGCTGATGACTCTAATGTGTGCAATAGGGTTGATATTCCTGGAGGGGTCTGTAATATGGTAAATTATTTAGCTTTACTAGATAAATGGTCAAAGCAATGGAAACTGCAGTTTAATGCTTCCAAATGTAAAATAATGCACTTGGGGAAAAGGAATCCTCAATCTGAGTATTGCATTGGCAGTTCTGTGTTAGCAAAAACTTCAGAAGAGAAGGATTTAGGGGTAGTGATTTCTGACAGTCTCAAAATGGGTGAGCAGTGTGGTCGGGCAGTAGGAAAAGCAAGTAGGATGCTTGGCTGCATAGCTAGAGGTATAACAAGCAGGAAGAGGGAGATTGTGATCCCCTTATATAGAGCGCTGGTGAGACCACATTTGGAATACTGTGTTCAGTTCTGGAGACCTCACCTACAAAACGATATTGACAAAATTGAACGGGTCCAAAGACGGGCTACAAGAATGGTGGAAGGTCTTAAGCATAAAACGTATCAGGAAAGACTTCATGAACTCAATCTGTATAGTCTGGAGGACAGAAGGAAAAGGGGGGACATGATCGAAACATTTAAATATGTTAAAGGGTTAAATAAGGTTCAGGAGGGAAGTGTTTTTAATAGGAAAGTGAACACAAGAACAAGGGGACACAATCAGAAGTTAGTTGGAGGAAAGATCAAAAGCAACGTGAGAAAATATTATTTCACTGAAAGAGTAGTAGATCCTTGGAACAAACCTCCAGCAGACGTGGTTGGTAAATCCACAGTAACTGAATTTAAACATGCCTGGGATAAACATATATCCATTGTAAGATAAAATACAGGAAATAGTATAAGGGCAGACTAGATGGACCATGAGGTCTTTTTCTGCCGTCAGTCTTCTATGTTTCTATATTTCTATGTTTATTGCTTAAAAATGTAATCCTCACCTGTGCCGTCAGGGAGTCACAATCTTTTTGTTGGTAGAAGGCCTTGTTAAAAACAAAAAGCAATATCTGTGAAGTGCCATAAACCAAAGCACAATAAAAGAATTTAAAAAGGCAAACAACAGGAGAGAAAAACAGTCCCTATTTTAGTCTCTAAAATAGTCCCTCTTTTTCTAGAACCTAGAAGTGGAAAAGAGATGGTTTTATTGCTTTTGTTGTTCCCTGATGCCCATTAGATCCTGGCAATAGCAGTGTTTGTGTTGCATGCACGCACCTGCCTGCATGCGTAGAGCCCATGAATAAGAAATACAGCTACTACAGTGTTCAGCCGGGCTCTCTGATAGAAGCCTCCTGAAAATTCAAGGATACAAATTTCACACACACACACGTTTGAAAATTCAAAACAATGTTCTTTATCGCAAAAGTCAAAATAAACTAAGCACTCTTTTTGTATTGCAAAGAGCACTCGTCCCAAAACAACCAGATAGTCTGTACAATTTCCCTTAAGCAGTCATTAAATACTTAGGCAGCAGCTGTGGAGAAACTTCACACACACACACACGCTGCTCTGCTTTGGTTTCAAAGGGGTGAAAAAGCAACAAAGTCCAGCAGACAAGATTCCTGATGAAACCGCAACAGATATTTTTCCACAATGGCCAAACCTGGCTGCTGCTATTTATAGCAGCAGCCCTAATTACTGGAGCCCCTCCCAAACACAGGTGGCCTCCCTTATTTCCTGTAATATGTTCTTATTTGGTCTCTTCTACGCATAATTCTGCGCTTGCGTGGGTCCAACATGTATTAATCTGAAGCTAAGGAAGATAAGGGAGAGTGACTGCCTGGGCTGTGTGCCAAGCCCTCCTCTGCCGAGTCACTCCCACCTTCTTCTTCGTCTGAGGAAACTAAACTCTGAACTGATTCTGTCAGCAATAACTCAGGCCTGTGACATGTTGAATTTTCCCCTGCATCCACCTCCCCATTCCCTGGGACAGGAGCTGGGCCAGAGCCAACCACAACATACAGAAAACAAGGAACAGAGCAGGAGAAGGTTTGTAACATCCCATTTCATTGATTAAACATTTTTAAATGGCAAATAAAATAAAAGTTCAGCAATGCTCATTATAAATCAGCATGTGGGTTTGGGTGCTACTGTCCTATCTTCATTAAACGATAAATATAAGCTGCTCTGGCTCAAAATGTGAAAACTGTTCACATGCAAGTGTTAAACGATTTGAGTATGCGCCATGATGTCACCACATTCGTTTTGTCATCTTGATGTAACCTCAGTGTGCTGTGGATTCAGGTTTTCTAGAAAGAATCAAGGTATCTTATGATTAATGATTAACTATGAGTTATGATTTACGACAGTGATGGCGAACCCATGGCATGCGTGCTACAGGTGGCACTTAGAGCCATATCTCTGGCACCAAGCTGTTACTCTAGCTCAGCTCAAGTGCACATCTTGGTGCCTGCCAGCTTATTTTATGGCTCTTATGCAGGTTATGAGAGAGCGTTTTTGGCCTCCAGGGGGGCAGAGGAGGGCGTTTTTGCTGTCCCCAGGCTCCAAGAAAGCCTTTGGAGGGCAAACAATGGATCTACCCGAAGTCAGGAATGGGCAGCGTGGACACACGAGGGAGCACTGAATATAGGTGTGGGCAGTGAAGGGCTACAAAAATTTTTACTGCCACACTGTGGGCATGGCTTACGCAGAACGCCCTGCATTTTCTTTCAGCATCTTTCAGTGCAAATTGGGTGCTCCTGAGTGGAGCTCCATTTTCACTACCCCACTGCGTTCCCTCCCATCCAGGCAGTAGCCCACCCTGGGTGTGGGCACGCGCATGTGGGCGACAGTGCACATGTGCACTATTTAGGCACCTGACAGGAAAAAAAGTTTGCCATCACTGATCTATTACTTATCATTTTGCTGTTGTAGGTACACTGCGAGCTTATGCATCGGAGACAAATTCCTTGTGTGTCCAGTTACACTTGGCCAATAATTCTATTCTATTCTATTCTATTCTATTCTATTCTATGATATTCCATTCCATTCCATTCCATTCCATTCCATTCTGAGCTTGGATACATTTTTATGCTAGTTCAGTACTTATCTTCGCCAGTACTTTGGTAGGTGGCCTTAATCAGTTGACAAGCCTACTTCTGAGTCTCCTGCTGGTATACAGTTGATGAAGTTCTTGCCTGTCTGGCACTTTGCAGTCTCTCATAATCAGGGTCTCCAGGGAGTATTTGATTTATACCTACATTTTTCTTTTTACCATGGATAAGACCTTCCTTTAGATGATGAGCAACCTACTATTACTGATTATTCAGCTCTGTCTTATAGTTTCCTCTATCTCAGCATAGAAAGGACACTTAGAAATTTTCACTGACTTAGGCAGGAAACGCTGCAGAAAATTTGAAACCCAAGAGATAATTATTTTCTCAAAGAACAGCTCTATACTATACATTTTTAGGGGTTGGTGCCGATGGCATATCTATATATTAAAGTTTTAGAAAGCTTATTAAATCAGTATTTATATTTCATGTCTTTCTCCATAAAATATTCATAAAATTCTCCTCATGGTAGAACAATATGAAAGTATCTTCTGTAAGTTTGGCAAGCCAGTGAAATGAGAATAAAGCAACTTTTTCAGCATCTTATTAATACGATTATAAAATATATAATGAACGCAGAAGATCCTGGCAAATGTGTTCTGACCAAAGTTAGAAATGTTTTGAATTGCTTATGAATAATATTTTATTGATCATTTTAAATATTATTCTGTATTGTTTCCCGTACTAAGAATTTTAAATGAATCTGAATCTAGTTTTCTTTTTAAAGCTGGCATTTGTGCAACAAGAACATCAGTGATATTGAAGTTATCTTCTATCGGAATATTTTCAAACTAGGCTTATCATATTCTTATTTTTAAAGCAATCTAGCATTCCTTATGAATAATTTTGAGGGCAAGTTGCATATATATTTCACATAAATAAATTAATTAATAATTCAGAAATAAGTCATTTATAAATTTAAATGCTTGAAAGATGGTTTCTTTAAAAAAAAAAAAGTTCAGACCAATTAAAAATAGCAGATGATAGAATTTCAACAAAAATTAGCAACAATCCTTAATGCTCAATTTAAAGCATAAATATCTAAGTGCGGTTAGCAGTTGGAGAAAAAAATGGTAGAAAAGAGAAAATGTGACATTAGATTCTTTTCCCATGATGCTTTTTATTTATGCTTGGTAATTATTACTTTGTGTTACATACTCATAATAAAATGTTTTTCATAAATAATTCTATAATCACTGCTATACTATGGAGAAATATTCCAGTAATTATGGAATAAAATGTTAATGCTTTGTTGTTAATAGTTACAAATAATTGGTTTGTGTCAACTTGCTAATAAAGGATAGCTGAAGTTATTTTTAATTCAAATTAGTTTCCATTTCACAAAATCAAACTAGGCTAATGATACAATTGTTTTTTTTTAATCACAGGTGTATACATTTAATTTCTATTTCTACCTTTTGTTTAAGATTTATGTTTATAACTATTTTAGAACTATGTTACTTCCTTGATTAGAGAGAAAGACCACATCTACATTTTTAGATGTAACATAAAATCCGAAAAAAATGAACTAATTAATTTTGAGTTTTATGATTAAGAAGAAAGTAGGTAATAAATAGAGTTTTACTTTTTGTAATCACAAAATAAGAGATAATTCTGTAATCATACTTGTATTTCCTGCAAATAAAATCAGAAATTATTTTATGTATTTTTCTTTTTTCTTTATGCTTTTTGCTTCCCCTTTCTTTCCTTTCTATACTTTATCTTAATTTTTGTTGCTTATCTTCTCCTTAAAACTTTTAATACAGTATATATATAAAAACAGTTTTAAAAGTGCCTTAAGAAGCATCTATAATGCAAACTCTAAAATCAAGCTACCAGCATTGTTGAAGACCTGGACTGTTATTTATTATGAATAATAACATTATTACTGTTAAAGAGCCATAGAAAGATAGAATATAGAATAGCAGAATTATTTGTTTGTTTGTTTATTTATTTATTTGTTTGTTTGTTTGTTTGTGTATCTATCTATCTATCTATCTATCTATCTATCTATCTATCTATCTATCTATCTATCTATCTATTTATCCATCCATCCCAGTGCTTGCTGAGACAGGAAACCCTAGACCACTTCAGACAAATGGTTATCCAACATCTTAAAAACTTCCAGTGTTGGGGCATTCACAACTTCTGGAGGCAAGTTGTTCCACTGATTAATTGTTCCCCTGATTAATTGTTCTAACTATCAAGAAATTTCTCCTTAGTTCTAAATTACTTCTCTCCTTCATTTGTTTCCACCCATTGCTTCTTGTGCTACCTTCAGGGGCTTTGGAGAGTAACTTGACTACCTCTTTTTGTGGCAACCCCTGAGATATTGGAACACAGACATATGCAGAATACAGAATAGACATACTGTATACAGAATAGAAAAACCTGCACATGGATTACCGAACAAATGAAAGTATGGGCTGGTCACAAAGCAAGCAGAACTGACGGCAGGAGAACTAAAGGCAGTGATAGAAAGGATTCCACGTGATATTTACGGACCGTCCCTTGCCGCATACTTCCCAGAGACCAATAAAAGCACACAGCATTGGCCTCTTCCGGGCCCCATCAACTAACAAATGAAGGTTGGCAGGGCCGTGAAGGAGAGCCTTTTCTGTTGCCTCCCCAGCTCTATGGAATCAACTCCCCCCCTGATGTCCGTACTGCTTCCATCCTACTGGCCTTCTGCAAGGCCACAAAGATCTTGCTTTGCCGACAGGCCTGGGCGGGGGCATGGATTAACAACTATCATGGCCAAATCATATGAATGTTTAGCATGCATGTTTTCATGATTGGTTAATTTATGGGTTTTTAAATTATTTATTTATTTATTTATTTATTATTTGGATTTGTATGCTGCCGCTCTCCGAAGGGAATTAGGGTTTTTATAATTTTTTAGATTTTAATTTTGACTTCTTTTCTATTGTTTTGTATTTACATAGTTGTTGTAAGCCGCCCTGAATCCTTCGGGATTGGGCGGCATAGAAGTCAAATTAAATAAATAAAGTAAAATAAAATAAAATAAAATAAAATAAAATAAAATAAAATAAAATAAAATAAAACAAAACAAAACAAAACAAAACAAAACAAAACAAAACAAAACAAAACAAAATAAAATAAAATAATAAAATAATAAATAAAATAAAATAAAATAAAATAATAAAAAGTGTTTACAAAAAAGACCTAAAACAAAATGGGGCAACTTCATTAGCAAATATTGGGAACCCAATTGGCAAAAGAAAACTCAAGACCATATTGGTTGGAAACATGTGGAAGAGCAGTGAATAGAGAATGGCAAGAATGAAGAACATTAATGTTTTATCCCAAGAATTAGGATTATATGCCTTTCAATAGGAGCTGCAGGGCCAGAGACTGCTAATTATTTTCTAGCTTTCCCTTGTGGCATAGACTACTGCTTTGCCTATTAAGGAACTAAAACTATTTGAACTGGGCTGTTCCTTCCTCAACTTTTTGAGTTTTCTATCCAAGCTGATAACTTCTTGTCTTTCCTAGTAGGTGGACAAAAAAACCCCCAACCATTATTCCTAAGCATTCAAGGTCCTCATTCCAGGGATTGCATTTGACCTACTGTAATTTGTCAGAGACTTCATGGCGACAGATGCAATTTGATAGAAATAGTGAGCTTTCAGTTCACTAGTCAGAGGTAGCCTTGTCACTTCCCCCCCACTGGCCGTAATTTGAATGATGTTGAGTCATTTTCCGAATGAGCTATTTTAGCAGTAGCTGCTTAGAGCAGTGCTAATGCCGGATGACAGAGGTTAACAATGGCTGCTTTGTCAAGTGACTGAATCATTTGAACAGCTGCAGTTCCTTGCAGGCCTAGTGGGGCCCCGAGCACTATATTGCTCTTATAACAAATTTGAGCTACACTTGTAAGCCCTTGAAACACCAGAATCATTAAAGTCCATTTCTCCTGTAAAGTGTTAATAAGTCAAGAAATTGTCAGACCATAATTTTAATTTAATGCTGTTTAATATTTTCACCATAGGTATGTATAATAACACAATAGTAACTTGACTAAGTTAGGGTGGAAATATTGCTTGGTCTGAAAAAGTTACTTTAACTTCATGCATGCGATTCACTTTAGCTCTGGGAATTATTGCAGTTCCTCTCTTATCAACATGCTGATTCTATTATGACAGTGATGGTGAACCTATGGCACAGGTGGCACAGGTGGCACAGGTGGCACACGGAGCCATATCTGCCGGCATGCGAGACATTGCTCTAAGCTCAGCTCCAGCACACATGTGCGCACCAGTCATCTGATTTTTGGCTCACATGGAGGCTCTGGGAGGGCATTTTTGGCTTCTGGAGGGTCTCCAGGGGGGAAAGGGGTAGGGCGTTTTTGCCCTCTCCTGGCTCCAGGGAAGCCTCTGGAGTCTGGGAGGGTGAAAAATGGGCCTACTAGGCCCACCAGACGTTTTGGCCTCCAGAAGGCATTGAACATGGGTGTAGACACTTGCGCAGGCATGATAGTGTGTGTGTTTTGGCACCTGAGGGAAAAAAGGTTAGCCATCACTGTCCTATGACCTATGCTCAGGGGTGGGCAGCAGGCAGGATGGGATGGGCTTTATCTATCTATCTATCTATCTATCTATCTATCTATCTATCTATCTATCTATCTATCTATCTATCTATCTATCATCTATCTATCTATCTATCTATCTATCTATCTATCTATCTATCTATCTATCTATCTATCTATCTATCTATCTGACTTGTATGCCGCCCCTTTCCGTGGACTCTGGGCAGCTCACACAATATCAATTTAAAACACAATATACAAAATACATCTAAATCCAATTAACATAAATAATTAATTTAAAATATTCCAGAAAAGTTAAACATTTAAAAATCATTCATTCAAATACACACCACAAACATCCTACACATTTAATGGCCAGAGGCTGAGGTCTAGTGACCCCAAGCCTGGCAGCATAGATAAGATTTCAGATTCTTATGAAAGTCAAGGAGGGTGAGGGCAGTGCGATTCTCTGGGGGCAACTGATTCCAGAGGGCCAGGCCCCCCACAGAGAACGCTCTTCCGCTAGGACCTGCCAAGTGACATTGTCTAGTTGACGGGACCCGTGACCGACCAGAGAGGTAGGAGGAGAACCACCGTAAGACGGTGCCTCCCACTCCCAACCCCTCCAGTCAGTTTTGAACCTGTTCCAGATTTGATTTCTCATTGTGGATTTCAACATGACATTTGTAGTAAGGAAATACTCATCATTGGGATTATGTGCCTTAGGTTCTAGATTTGCACTGAGGTTCATCACATTTTTTTAAATTATTTTTTTTCATCACATTTCTGTATATGTTGGATAATGCATGAAAGTGGATTAAATGGGATAATATGACTTAGCAAATGTCATTGATATTGTAACTTGAAGTGATCCCTCGTATTCTAGTGACAGTTCTGCCAGATAGATGTCTACTCCAAGCACTTTCTAGAATGGTTCCAGGTATAGTTGAAGGCTGTAAAATAACAGACCATTCAAAATCAGCCACAGGTCACTATCATCTTCAGAGCACTGATTCAAGGACTGAACAAAGTCAGCTGACTTAATTATTTCAGACAGCACCAATATATTTCCTGTTGGATTTCATACTGGTAATGCTTCTTGTGTTTTCCTGCTGGTTGAATTCCATTTGCATCATTGTTTCATTTGTCACTACATGCTTCATCTCTAAAGACTTTGATCCAACCAAGGAGCTGCTAATGTTTCAGCAAGAACGCCTTTGGTTTTGCTAATATCATTTCTCCTACATCAAGCCTGGCAAGCCTTGCAGATACTCTAAGGCAGTGATTTGCCCATTCGGCGGTGTTTTGCACTCTGGGGTACCTCCAGAGGGTAAAACAGCCTTCCCCAAGTACATGCGTGCTGGAGTTGACATATGTCAGTGTTTCCTAACCTTGGCAACTTGAAGATATTTGGACTTCAACTCCCAGAATTCATCAGACAGCAAATGCTGGCTGGGGAATTCTGGGAGTTGAAGTCCAAATATCTTCAAGTTGCCAAGGTTGGGAAACACTGCTCTAAGGAAGACTGTAAGCACGTCAGTTTGAAAGCACAAAATAAGATCTTATTTCCATCAAAGAACAATGTGAAAAACATATGCGCTACCTTATCAAGTTTCTGTATGAACACTAACGCACTAGCACATAAATGACACAGAACATTCTCTCCATATTACCTCAAAAAGCTTGGGGACTATAAAAGTCACTGGTTATAAGCTTCTACAATGATTGGATGTGAAAAGACATACTTAGCCATGCAAGCTGGTAGAATATGTACACCTACCTTTGCTGAAAGATTAGGACTTTAAATTCAGGGAAAACAACTGCTGCAAATTTGTTTGTGCTTTTCCAAAGATATTTCCATATACAATTGTTTACTGATTCATTGCAAAAAATACGCTTCATTCTGGCTCCTTTTACAGGGTCTCTTCCGTTGTTTGCATTCCTCGGCTCTTTAAGTCACTGTTTTCTCACTTATTGCCCTTTTCTTGCCTAAATGAAGAACCTTACTTTACCTTGTGTTCTGTCGGGCTCCCTGGTAGAATCCTCCCAAAAATGCACAGGTACAAATTTCAGACACACACACATTTGAAAATTCAAAACAATGTTCTTTATAATGAAAATTCACTTAAACCAAGCCCTCTTTTGGTATAGCAAAGAACACTTGTCTCCAAACAAACTGGTAATTTATACAAGTCCCTTATCAGTTCTGTGATACTTAGCTTGCAGCTGTGAGGCAATTCACAGTCCTTCTTCTTTCACCAAGTGAAACACACTTTGCTCTGGTTTAGTTTCAAAGCGCGGAAAAAATCAGCACACAAAAAGTCAAAGTCAGTAAAGCAGTCACGAAACACAATGATCCGATAATCCTCCACAATGGCCAAACCCACAGGCTGCTATTTATAGCAGCCTCATTAATTACCACAGCCCCACCCAACCACAGGTGGCCTCATTTTCTTTGATAATAATCTCTCAGTTGTTGTTGCCTATGCATCGCTCTCCGCATGCGTGGTTGTATCATTAACTCTTGTTCTGAATCCAAGGAGGAGCTAGAGAATTGATCTCCTTCTGAGCTGTCTGCCACACTCTCCTCCTCCCTGTCACTCATGTCTTCTTGGTCAGAGGAGCCTTCATCAGCAGATTCCACCGGGGACAAAACAGGCCTGCAGCATGTGGATTTCTCCCCCACATCCACAGTCCTTGGGGCAGGAGCTGGGCCAGAGCTAACCACAACACCTTGGTTTTGTGAAATATTTTTCCACAGTTTCCCAATCAGGATTCTAAAATGAGTCCAATTAATCAGAAATTATATATCAATGGAAAGAATAGAAAACAGACAATCCAGAACAATTCAAAATTATAACACACTCAACAAAAAATGGTTTTCTTGTTTTATTTATTTATGCAATCATCCCATTTTATTGAGTAATTTTCCTACTATAAAATAGAACTTCATTTGTTAGCATGTTTCCTCCCAAATCTATGTTTTAAATAGGTATCTGGAAGAATTAAAATAGATTTATTTGTTTTCAGAATAATGAAAGAATTGGCCCTGAGGATCATATAGATGAACTAGTTTCACCAATCCCCCCAATCCTTAATTTTGTATAAAATGAAAAACTGAATATTACATTCATTGCGGAAATGAGACCATAACCCAATACAATGATGTGGCAGCTGCAGTCAGTGTATTTAAGATGAGTCAACTGAGGACAGTATTTTTAATGATGTTACCTTACTACGACTATAGTTACATTCATCATTACAGAAAAATAGCAAAAAGGAAAAACAATGTTTCTGGGATAATAGTTAACTAATCATGGAAGGTGCTGTCATCAAACATCTCTCAAGGTTGAGATTCATGTGTAGTGTTGTGAGTCCTTGACTGTCACAATTCTACATGTGAACTTTTGCTGGGCATGCCTAAGCATTCATCATACATGAACATGGAGGACTGCACCAGGGGGTTTATACTCTCAGCACAGCAGATGGGAAAGTAGGAGAATCAGTTTCTCAGTCATTTATTATAAATATAACCATCTGCCACTGCCCATTCATTCCCATTGTATGTGTATCCTGGATTGAGCAGCCTTTACACATAACTCTGGAAATAAAGGCTAAGATCTTTTTAAACAGAAAAGATATAAGATAATTAGTATGTTTCAGACCACTATGAATAACATAATATTCTCAAGGCCCATCATCAAGATGCATCTATGAGCCCTCAAGATTTATTTTTAGTGAAACTTATTACTGGTAGCCATAGTGAGTAAATAAATTTATTGGAACTCAGGCTTATCTCATTTAATAATTGCAATAACCTTCTACAAGTTATTGATCATACAGGTTGATTTCAATATTTAAATCTAATATATAGACAGATTTCTTCAGAAGGACTTACAAGTTTACAATATAAATAATAATAATCAATGTGCAAATATAATGGTGCTGAAGTGAAGGAAATTATTGGTCCTCCTTCCTTTGTAGTGCCTCATCCAAAATTTCGATGACTCTAGACATGTAAATATCTAATTAACATTCCTCTATATATTTTGAACTCATTTGTCATCATTTTTGGGCATTACATCCAAACTACCACATTAAACACGGCAGTAAAGAAAAAAAGAACAATATTGTTTTTTCAATAATAATACAGCTATTATTACATTGTTGCTTTACATTAAGGATATGAAATCCTACATATTAAGAATCAACTTTTGTTCAGAAAAAAAATAAAAAATAAAAGTCCATAACGAGACAAGGTCACAGATTCTGATTTCTGACACTACTGTTGCTTAATCAATTTATAAATTCAGATTATCCAATGTAACCTCTACAATACATGAAAAATTAATCCTGCTGCAACATCATTAAGTGTTGTACCACATGATTCTTGACAAATGTATCTTTTTCTTTTATGTACGCTTAGAACATATGCACCAAGACAAATTCCTTGTGTGTCCAATCATACTTGGCCAATAAAATTCTATTCTATTCTATTCTATTCTATTTTATTCTTTGGAGAGGCAAAAAAATGTTCCAACCCTACCTGTAGTAATAGAAACATAGAACTCTGACGGCAGAAAAAGACCTCATGGTCCATCTATTATACTATTATACTATTTTCTGTATTTTATCTTAGGATGGATATATGTTTATCCCAGGCATGTTTAAATTCAGATACTGTGGATTTACTGTGGATTTACCTACCACGTCTGCTGGAAGTTTGTTCCAAGGATCTACTACTCTTTCAGTAAAATAATATTTTCTCATGTTGCTTTTGATCTTTCCCCCAACTAACTTCAGATTGTGTCCCCTTGTTCTTGTGTTCACTTTCCTATTAAAAACACTTCCCTCCTGAACTTTATTTAACCCTTTAACATATTTAAATGTTTCGATCATGTCCCCCCTTTTCCTTCTGTCCTCCAGACTATACAGATTGAGTTCATTAAGTCTTTCCTGATACGTTTTATGCTTAAGACCTTCCACCATTCTTGTAGCCCGTCTTTGGACCCGTTCAATTTGTCAATCAGATTTGTCAGCAGCTGCTTAGTTCTGATCAGATACTATCAATGAATTATTTTAAACTTCTGAGAAGAGGAATGAGTTGAGTTACAACTAACACAATACTAATGAACCATCTTGAGTTGTTCTCTCCTTAAAGAACAATTAATCAGTGGAACAACTTGTCTCCAGATGTTGTGGCTGTTCCATCACAGGACGTTTTAAAGAAGATGTTGGATAACCATTTGTCTGAAATGATATAGGATTTCCTGCCTAAGCAGAAGGTTGGACTAGAAGACCTCCAACATCTCTTCCAACTATTTCCATTTCTTGCCTGTTTGAGAGGTTGGGAAGATTTGTTATAAATACTGTAATTCATTTTAAACAGAACCAAAGATTCTGTTTAATGACCGCTTTAAATAAAGTAGTGACTACTTTTATATAATAGAATATCATAATGAAACGGTGGGTTTCCTTTTTAAAATAGGAATATTTTAATACGTGAAGCACAGAAATAATTCTTGACATGAACTATTTTTATGGTTTTACTTCTTTTCCATACAATCACTGCCTTTCATTTCAGCCCTGTCAATCATGGATAAATTTCTTAGAGTATTTAAGCGATATAGTTTGTCTCTTCAGTCAGGTCCTGAAAGTCCTCCCCATCTCCTCATTTGAATCAAACAGATGTCCACAAAAGTATTATTTTTGTTTTGTTGCATGGCACCAAGAGTAGACTGAACAGCAGATGGAGTAAGGCAGCGAAATCCAACTTTGCAGTTGCCACTTTGATGGTTTATAAAGTGATGGACTAGCACTGTTACACTGTAGAAAAAAAATTCTACTTGTGCTACTGAACTCTGCTTAATTGTTGTTTCAAAGTAGCACCCTTAAATTGATATAGTGGTGCCAGATTTAGTGTAATCCACGTGGATTATACTATATATGTCCCCCCCCCAAAAAGCAAGGAAACCACCCCCCCGCAATAATCCAGAACAGTAATGAGCTTTTCTGCTGGAGCCTGGCTTTCTTTTAATTTTTTTTACAAGTGAAGTTTTGTGACGATATTCCAGGGACTGATGTTTTGTTTCTGGTTTATAATGAGGAACTCCTGTTTTATCAGCTGTCATGATACTGTGAAGAAATTCCTCACTTCATTTTTATAGTGTGATAAATGCTGGGAAATTTCAACTTCTGAAACTTTCATTTTGAAACTGCCAGCATGCAAGTAACTCATTATGACAAACTGTACACTACCGGGAAAAAAATCAGTTATGTGACCACACATTCCTGTGAGATGCTGATCTTATCAACATTTGTCTTTTGGATGATCCATGATTATCCTTGATTGGTTCATCAACCTTTCTTTTGTGAAATTCAATAATTCTATGAAACTCATTGGCTGCTGACACAAGTTATCTCCTTAGTTCTTAGGCACAGGATAAAGGACGCCACAGCGGCGCTGCAAGCAAAGGGCGGTCCTTTCATGTAAAAATAACAATGTTTATTTTTACGTGAAGACCTCCCTTTGAAGGAGCTGGGGAATCCCTCCCACGAAGAGATTCCGGGGACGGAGCCTTGACATCACCGGCAGGTTGCTAAGGATGCCAAGGTGATCAGTTCCTAGATTCCATGGAATCCAGGAAGTGATCACCTTGGCGTCCTTAGCAACCTGCTGGTATACATGACGTCAAAGCTCCACCCCCGGAATCTCTTGGTGGGATTCCCCATTCGGGTTCGGATTTGGGTTCGGTTCGGGTTCGGACGAATTTTGCATAAAGTTCATCCGAACTTGCCGAACCCGAACACCGTTGGGTTCGCCCATCACCAATCACCATCTTTATATCTTTTGGCTCAGTAGCACACAATCATGAATATAAAAATTTGGATTTGATAAACACGAATAACATCTTTCCTTACTGTAATTTCCCACCAACTGAAGTAAGCACGGATGTCAAAGAACATATCAGTGTCCCATCTTGTCAGTACTGTGGTACCTCTACTTACAAACGTAATTCGTTCCATGACCAAGTTCTTAAGTAGAAAAGTTTGTAAGAAGAAGCAATTTTTCCCATAGGAATCAATGTAAAAGCAAATAATGCGTGCGATTGGGGAAACCACAGGGAGGGTGGAGGCCCTGTTTTCTATCTGGAGATTCCTAGAGAGGCCCCATGGAGGCTTCTCCTCACTTTTTCTGGCCCTGTTCCCACCTAGAAAAGTTCATAAGTAGAGGCGTTTGTAGGTAGAGGTACCACTGTACCACCATAAGTTGGTGAGTTACAGCATTGAAGGTACTACTTTTTGTTCAGTTTTCATTCTTACATCCTTGTAAGCACAGTTTGCAAATTTAACATAACCTAACAATGTCTATGATACTTATTTCTGTCTACATTCAATTAAAAAAAGGTTGATTTAGGTTGAACTGTTTCTTTATACACACGCATATTTTTATTTTATTTTTTATAAAACCTTTTTAGAAATAGAATATAAAAACTAATCACTCTTCCTTCCTTGTATATAGTTTTGTAAATTTAATAAAAATCATTTAAAAAAACCCAAAAAAACTAATCATGTTAGTCAGACCTGCCTCAGCTTGAGTCTCTAAATAACAATGATCCTTAACACCATCAGATGGAAAAAGGTATAGTTTACCAGAAGCCAAGTAAAATATAGTAGTGCAAGGCCAGAACTGAAATTTTAACACCAGAACCTCAAGTGAATCCCCCCCCCCTGCTTAAGCATTTCCGATTGCTGGTCCCCCACTGTCCAATCAATTTCAAAGATATTTTGGAAGCTCTGATCACAGGCTCACTTGCAGCAGCATTCTACTTATCACAAAGCAACCTTGAAATGCCATCTTAGGAAGGCACTTTCTCTTAACTTTCACTGTCCCTGCAGGCATTTCCCTTCTGTCTCAGCCTCCCTCCAGGGTTTATGGCAGACTGGTATGGAAGTGATTGCAGAGAGCAGGCCTGAAGTGGCAGTTCTGACACATACAATTGCATATAAATTAAGGAAGCAAAAAAAGAGAAACCAAAAGCACAAGAAAGAAAGAAAATATTCAAAGCAATGGTTTCCAATATTCTTCACAGCAGTTATAAGTACAATTATACTTTAACCTCTCTCCCTTAGAATTATATCATACTTTTTTCTATAAACTATAAACCACAAGTTTTTATTTTTTTTAAAAAAAATTATTTCATTTTACATACGAATTCTTAAGAGGTATTCTGCCAGCAGTATATGTAGATAGTGTCTTTTCTCTAATTAAAGAAGTTACTTTATCTCTTTGTCAAAATCTATTAATTTCACCAATCATTGTTCCATAGTGGGTCGTGCCAAATCTTTCCATATCTGTACATATCATAATCATGTCATAAACATCTTTCGGCTGTGACGAGGGGGGCATTTGCCCAGGTTCGCCTGGTACACTAGTTGCGGTCCTATTTGGAGGCTCGACTACTGTAATGCTCTCTACATGGGGCTATCTTTGAAAAGTGTTCAGAAACTTCAGATCGTGCAGAATGCAGCTGCGAGAGCAATCATGGGCTTTCCCAAAAATGCCCATGTAACACCAACACTCCGCAGTCTGCATTGGTTGCCGATCAGTTTCCGGTCACAATTCAAAGTGTTGGTTATGACCTATAAAGCCCTTCATGACACTGGACCAGATTATCTCAGGGACCGCCTTCTGCTGCACGAATCCCAGCGACGGATTAGGTCCCACAGAGTGGGCCTTCTTCCGGGGCCCAGGGGAAGAGCCTTCTCTGTGGTGGCCCCGGCTCTCTGGAACCAACTCCCCCCTGGAGATTAGAATTGCCCCCACCCTCCTCGCCTTTCGTAAGCTCCTTAAAACCCACCTCTGCCGTCAGGCATGGGGGAACTGAGATATTCTTTCCCCCTGGGCCTCTACAGTTTATGCATGGTATGTCAGTATGCATGTCTGGTTTTTATAATAAGGGTTTTTAGTTGTTTTATTATTGGATTGCTGTATATTGTTTTTATCATTGTTGTTAGCTGCCCCGAGTCCACGGAGAGGGGCGGCATACAAATCCAATAAATAAATAAAATAAAATAAATTAATTAATTTCACCAATCATTGTTCCATAGTGGGTAGTGCCAAATCTTTCCATATCTGTACATACCATAATCATGTTGCAGTAAAACCACAATATACTGAAGCATGATATACTGAAGCATGATGAACTATTTGTTTATGGCAGTGTAGGTCCTAGTATGTTTAATATCTCTGATGCTAAGTGTTATTTGTATGCCGTTACGTATCTTTATATCTGAAATATAACTAAAAGAACAGTACAACTTTGCAAGGTAAATATTGTCCTCAGTGAATACAGATGGGCAAATACTCTCAAGTGATGCTTGTTATCTTTTAAGTAGAGTAGTAGCAAAGAAGACTCCTTGGCTTTAACTAGGGTTATCCCAGGGAAGAAATATTGAGTTCATGCATTATACCATATTTTACTTTTAACCTTAGTTTCTTGAATGATTTGCTGTGATTGAACACTAAACCATAATGTATCTTATTGAATTTTGGATGACATAAGCTTCTGTTGCTTGTTTGGCAACCAGACAAATGACAACTTAGTACAATGGGTAAACCAAATAGTTTAACCAAGATTAACAGAAACAAATCCTGGTTTCTGTCAGAGTAAATCCAGGGTCAGAAATTGGGCTTACTGGTCAATTGCCAAGTATTGTTCCAGAAGTCCATAATCATGTTCAAAAACAGCAATTAAGATTAGCATCTGACATGCACTGTTGACCAAATAAGACCAAAACATCAGCTAAATACTTGGAGGGATTGAAAGCACACAAACTAATTTAGTAGAAACAGGAGAGCAATTTTGGAACAGCAGAAAAGTGATAGAATTGCTGGTTGGCTAAGCAAAACTTTCTATAGTTTGAACAACAGTATTTGAGGTTGCAGTTGCCAAAATCTTATTGGAGTTGACTGGTTTATAAAGTATTGACAAATTTAGGCAGCATATTATAGCATCAACAATATGCTAAATAATCCTGTTAATTGAAGATTATGGCAGAATAGCAATCTTGATGGTTTTAAGAGTTAAGTTACTGTATGAAAACTTTTAAAATGTGGTTCTAGCACAGGATCAATATGGAAATGGACAAATAATGAATAATTTTGTAAACAGTAAATACATTTTAATGCATGGGTATCAAACTCACAGCATCACATGATGTATTGGAACTTTCTCCCCCTTTGCTAAACTGGATGTGGGCATAGCTAGTGTGTGATGCAACAGGTCCGCTTGGTGGGAATTTGATAGCCCTGTTTTAAGGCATTCTGAGAGCTCTTATTGGTCTAATTTTAAATAATGTTATTAAACCACCATGGCAAACTAAACCCAAATAAGCCACCTAACCTTTAATGTAATAAGAGACACTATTTTATTATATATTACTGGAAATGATATTGCTACTACCAAAGGAAATACATTTCACCTTTGATATAAGGATTTTTAAATATATTTTGCAAGTCTATATTCTTTAGGTGTCAGTTAAGATAAAGTCAGTCTTGAAGACATCTTATTGTTTAAAACGCCTAGTCTGGGGACTTGAATTATAATGGCCTGTCTATATGAATTTATGCTTCTCCAATCTGGTTTTGGGTCAGAATGATATAGCTCCATGATCCTGCTTTATATCTGACTCCTATTTCCATCTTAATGCTCTGACATTTAGATTATTTATCTCTAGGCCTCCATTCTTCTTTCCCTTTAGAGTCGTCAATTCTTTGTTCCCTGCTAGCTGCTCACCTGTTAAAGGTTATGCCCTATAGTTATATGCATTGCTACTGATATCCATTTTTTAAAATTCTCTTGGCCATTTTGGTTTAGATCAGTAGTTCCCAACATGGGGCCCATGCTCCACAGGGGGACAATTTGCTTTTTAATGGGGGCAATTGGAACCTTCTTTAAACCAGGTTAATGGCCTTTTAGGCTTCCTCCACTTGAGTAGGAGTTCACTTTATTAATAGTAAGAATTATATGTCATTGAGGAGGGGGGGCATAAGAGGCTTAGATGGGGCATGGCCAAAAAAAGGTTTGGAACCAACCTGGTTTAGATTCAAGGATCTATAAACGTTTTGTTTCCCCTGGTTCCTTGTGATTGGCATCCCACAAACCTAACTATTAAAGTACACATTTCTCATGATCAATAACTAGACACAAGAACAGTTTTTCCCCGAACACCATCACTCTACTAAACAAATAATTCCCTCAACACTGTCAGACTTTCTACTAAATCTACACTTCTATTATACTAGTTTTTCTCATCATTCCTATCACCCATTTCCTCCCATATTGACTGTATGACTGTAACTTGTTGCTTTTATGCTAAGATTTGTATTAATATTGCTTCTTCATTGCTTATTTGACCCCTATGACAATCATTAAGTGTCGTACCACATGATTCTTGACAAATGTATATTTTATTTTATGTACGCTGAGAGCATATGCACCAAGACAAATTCCTTGTGTGTCCAATCACACTTGGCCAATAAAAATTCTATTCTATTCTATTCTATTCTCCATAGTGGGTGGAGCTAACATCCAAACATGGGATGACACTGTCCATTCAGCCAATGAGGACTGAGTCTGTCAAATTGTAGATCTTGGCCTCTGCCTCAATTTCCCCCTCTTTGACTCAGTCCTCAGTCTAACAGGACACGTGTATTTCAATCTCCAATCTTGAGATATCATCTCCATGCTTTGGAATCAAGATTATGAAATTTGTGAGTTTCCCTCACATGACTCCTATCAACACAGTTCAGAGTTGGTGAGGTTGAAGGCAGCTCAGAGCTTTGGCTCTAGCTGCTTCCTTTTGTTGAGCCTTCAACTGAGGGCCACCTAATGATTGAAGGGTGGGATCCTTCCTCTACTGGCCTTTGGAGCTTCTAGCTCCAACCTTGTAATTATCCAGCTGCTCTGAGGCATTGCATGTCTGGCGCAGATATTTGGCAAGCTTAACAAGTTCGTGCCTTACAGCTAATTGCCATTTGAACTGTTAGTACACGCTCTGCCTCTGTGAGACTTTTTCCTCAGTCACAGGAGCTAACCGCTTGGATGACTTCCGGTCAGAAAAACCTAGGGCCCTCCTTCCCATAACAGTAAGGGCAGGCAGCTTGGACAAACATAGAAGCCAGCAGGAACTTTTTCACTCGAAGTGGCTAGTTGCCTTAGCCCGTTAAAAGGAGTCCTTTGGCTCCACCCATTAACTTTTTCTGTCCCCACTGGCTTGGGTCTTTCCAGGCAGGGATTGACGGTCTGAGCTAGCCCCAGTGAGTCCCTCTTGTCTGTCATTTGCGATGATGATTATTGTGACCCTCCTTGGCTGGGCATTTATATCCCATAAAGGGCCAAGGCAGTGGCCATTTTGAATCCTTCAAAGGATGGTACGTGAGGCGGTGGCAGTGATGGGCTCCTACGGGAATGGTCAGGAACGCAGTTCCGGTAGCAAAATTTGGAGCTCCACCCCAAAGCACCCAATTTGCACTGAAAGATGTTGAAACAACATACTCCCTGTCATAGTTCCCTCTAAGCTGAGCAGTGAGCAATCGCTCACTTAAAAATCATCATCAACTCAGAGTTTTCCAAACCTGCCCAGAAGCCGAGAGGGAAAGAATGAGAGGGAAGGAGAGAGAGAGGAAGAGAGGAAGAGAGAGAAACAGATAGAAAAAAGAGAGGAAGGAAAAGAGAAAAAAAATGGGAGTAAGGAAGAGAGAAAGAAAATCAAAATATAGTTTGAAACTAGCTCAACTATTTAAGTGGCATTTTGATATTGATAGAGTTGCCCTATTATGAGCTCACTGTTATAGACACACAGTACTGTACAGTATTTTATTTTGAAATTCTCTGAGGCAAAACAGGGTGGTTTTTTTAATTTGTTTGTTTGTTTGTTTGTTTATTCATTTATTTATTTGTTTGTTTGTTTGTTTGTTTATTTATTTATTTATTTATTTATTATTTCTGTGCTGCCCAGTCCCGAAGGGACTGCCGCTCAGACACTATACTTTTCCGCCCACCCCCCCAAAAAAATTAGAGGGAACACTGCTCCCTGTACCTTTTCAGGAGAGGGTTTTTATAGCAAGATTTCTCTGGATGTTTGAGATGGATAGTTTCAGTCCCTAGCAATGCTATGCCTGATTACTCTTGATGTACTAAATAAGAGCATGTGGCATTAGCAATGGCCAACACTTTGATCTCTGCCTGGAAACCTACTGTCAATCAGTGCAGCAAATGTTAAGGTCTTATTTGTTTGTTTGCTTGTTTGTTTCTTTGTTTGAGTTGAAAGGGACCTTGCATGTCATCTAGTCCTTCCCTTGCTCAAGCAGGAATCCTACACCACCTCAGTCAGATGGCATTCCAATCTCCTCTTGAATATGTCGACCATTCAGTGCATTCACAACCTCCTCTGGCAGACCATTCCCTTGGTTGATCGCACTCACTGTGTTAGTCTGCAGCTGTGTCACTCTTTATTTAGGAAATAAATGAACTTAATTCCCAGATCTAACTATAGAGCTTCAATGGCGCAGTGGTTAGAGTGCAGTACTGCAAGCTACTTATGCTGATCACCAGCTGCCAGCAATTTGACAGATCGAATCTCAGTAGGCTCAAGGTTGACTTAGCCTTCCATTCTTCCAAGGTCAGTATTGTGAAAACCTCCGGTGCCCAGCTCTCCTTTTCTCTGTCTTGCTTCTCGGCCTCTTTTTTTTATTTGCATAATTTATAATAAATTATAATAAAGCCAAGAGGAACTGCTGCAGACACATTCCACCCGGTATGGATTTTAAAAAGTTTTTTTTTTAAATGAATTAAAAGTATAAAATATTTTGTTAAAATGTTAAAATGTAAAAATGGAGTTAAAAGTTTAAAATAAATTAAAATTAAATTTAAAATCTAAAAATATAAATGAGTTAAAAAAGAGAACCTGTTTACTTTTGGAGGAGCTCTTTAGAGTCAGTGATGCCTGTCCTCCATCTTTGCTCCTCCCGAATACCTCCAAGGTCAGTAAAAGGACCCAGATTGCTGGGGGCAATATGCTTACTCTCTGTAAACCTCTTGAGAGGGCTGTAAAACACTGTGAAATGATATATAAATCTAAATGCTATTGCTATGCTATAAATACATGTGTTAAATCATCTTTTTACGTTCCCTCAAAAATTATGAATGTTTTTTGTCAGGAGCAAAAAGGTTATATGGTTGAATTCTGGATCCTTAGGTTGGCTAAATCCCTTTGAGACTTCATCAGAATTAAGATCCTTATGCTCACAAATATTATTTGCTGTTGTAGTATAGGCTCCATTCACAGAGCTTAGTGTATAATGAGTTAGCAAATTTCATAGACAAATATCTCAATGCCTGTGGTGAACAGCTGCTTTTTCTTCCTCTGTGACTGTCTCTTCTTCCTTTCTCTTTATATAAATATTACCTTACAACATTTAGATTGTCTTGTGACTTGCTGTTGACAGACATGATGATTACAAAATGCTATTTTTTCAGGGATGCAGTCTATATACTGAAATGTTCATACTATATTTGACGTCAAGCAGAATGTAATATTTTCTTGTTCCTACTAGCTGTGGATGCTTACTCAGCTTGTAAACTGCTATTGTGTTTCTGAGGCTATCCAATGAATTACTACTTTTGACATTTATTACATGCATTAACACTCATTTACCGATCATTAATCAGAAGTATCAGATCTATACTTCTCAATCATTCTAAACCTTTCCTTTACTAGTTGGCTGGAATGCTGTTATTTTTAAAATCTCAACACATATCCAGTAAATTTTAAAAGAGCCTGCAATCTTGAAATGCCAGTCCCCTCTTTGTCTTTAATTTATAGTCTGTGGTTATGTTTGTGTCAGATCTTGGCCATTACCAATGTTCAGATGCTGAATTATGGTGTCATAAAGTCTGTTGTTTTGTTGGGCCATTAGATTAACATGAAAAAAAATTACGGTCTTTTTTTCTGAATTCATTAGTTTCAGGGTAAATAGAATATATCAGCAAGCTTTTAAGAATAGCCTGAAATGAAAGTGCCTATCTCGTGGCTAGCAAAAGATATTTTCTCATTATCATGTTATTGTTTTCTACTGTTGTATTGTTGTTGTTCTATTGTTGTTGTCCTGCCAAACCACAGACTGAGGGTCACAGACAAAATCAATAAGGCATTGGTTACCTTCTGTTGAAGCTGTACATATAGTATGAATTAAAAAAAAGTGTTTTGATGGGCACAGCTGTCTTCTTAAACTTTTTGACTCTTTTTGACAGGTGGAGGCAGTGTTCCCTCTAATTTTTTTTGGGGAGTGGGCGGAAAAGTATAGTGTCTGAGCGGCAGTCCCTTCGGGACTGGGTGGCACAAAAATAATAAACAAACAAACAAACAAACAAACAAACAAGCAAATAAAAAACCCACCCTGTTTTGCCTCAGAGAATTTCAAAATAAAATACTGTACTGTGTGTCTATAACAGTGAGCTCATAATAGGGCAACTCTATCAATATCAAAATGCCACTTAAATAGTTGAGCTAGTTTCAAACTAGATTTTGATTTTCTTTCTCTCTTCCTTACTCCCATTCTTTTTCTTTCTCTTTTCCTTCCTCTCTTTTTTCTATCTGTTTCTCTCTCTTCCTCTCTTCCTCTCTCTCTCCTTCCCTCTCACTCTTTCCCTCTCGGCTTCTGGGCAGGTTTGGAAAACTCTGAGTTGATGATGATTTTTAAATGAGCGATTGCTCACTGCTCAGCTTAGAGGGAACTATGGGTGGAGGCCCGACTGTAACCTCCGGACTGGTTTGTATGGAATGACAGGCCTGCCGAGAAATAGGAAGGCCAGTGGCGGTTGGAGAGAGACATTGGGTGTGGTGGAGAGCCGGGGCATTACGGTCCTTACTGGGAGGGGCAGATAATGGCAGGAGCCAAAGGGTAGGACATTCTCGGGGAATGAATGTCACTCGTTGAATGTCCCTGGTCCAGTTGGTATCTTTTCCTTGTGTTGCAAACCTGAATCTCACTATCATGTTGCACCATCAATTTATATTTCAGCAGATTGCATCAGAGTTACAGAAGAGCAAGCCATGGTTGCTCTTTCAATCCTGCTCTCTCAGATCCTATCTACTTTTTATATAATATATGTTTATTAGTTTATCAAAGCATGAAATACAAAGAGAAATTTTATAAAGTAATAAAAAACTTGGGTGGTGGGGAGAAAATAGAGAACATTTCCACTTGACCCTCGGCTGTTTCACCTGTTTATTTCACTAGTTTGGTACAAACAGTGATGTACCAAACAGTGTCAAAGAATTTACTCACTTTTCATTTCTTTCCCTTTTTGCTTTTCCCCATTTTGTGCTGTGTCTATTACACCTCTAAGCCTAGGGCAATTTTAGTAATGTTATCATTAGAATCAGAAAGTAGAAACTATCAAAGTTCTATCTCTCTGGAGTGTTGATGCAATATAGGTTAAATAAATGAGTTTCTTAGATCCCTATGAAAATTACAATGGAAAAGTAAATGAGTGATGGTCTTAGTTTCTCCTGAACTGCATGGACAAGTCCATTCAAGTAAGCGAGTTTTGGAGCATCTACAAAGCAGAAAAACTGATGCCAGATATTCAACCTAGAGAAAGTGAGAACTGTCAAATATTAGGTCATATCCTGGTGTTGCATGGAATCCTATTTTTTCATTAGTTATGCCATTGTTCAGTGTCAGTGGGATGAACTGTGTGTGCTAGGATAACATATTTTGCAACACAATTAAAATATAGGCCACTTCCTCACCAATGCAATTCATTTTTCTGCATTTCTGCCATAAAGAGAGACCACTAAATTTTCCTAATTATTTGCGGTTCTCTATATGAAAAAAACTAGGCAGGAATTTTTAGGCCTGTAAGCCTAAAACAAGCCATTGTGTGTTATCCAAAGTCCATTGTGTCACAGCATTTGGGTTGAATACTTGGTAGTGTTGATAATGATGACTGTAATAACAGCAACTTAAAGGAGAATTTCAGTTATTCAAAAGACCCAGTTCTTCCCGTTGGGAACCCTTCTATCAATTTTCTTTCTTTACAGTAGTTTCTATCAAAGATTTTAGATCTATAGACACATGTAAATTTGATAATTATTGTTAACCCTCTGATGTTCTTTTGGGCCTGTAGCAAGCCTATGAGAAGGTAGCTTAAGAAACATCTTTCATCACATAACTAGGTGAACAAGTATTGGCTTGTTCTGTTCTATTACGTTTCTGAAGTTTTCCTATGGAATATTGTTCGCTGAATGAAAAGAGGAGGAGGAAGGAAAGGGGAAAAAAAGTATCTTTTGTGTAGTCCAAACCATGTAGAAATAAATATTCCCATGAAGCAGAATATGGTTATAGAGACTATATTTTGAAAAAAATAGTATTCAGTCCAGTGAAGGGCTACCAAACTTTTTACTACCACACTGTGGGTGTGGCTTATGCAGGATGCCCTGCATTTTCTTTCAACATCTTTCAGTGCAAATTGGGTGCTCTGGGGTGGAGCTCCATTTTTGCTATCCCACTGCGTCCCCCCCCACTTGTGCAGGCAGCAACCCACCCCTGGTTAGGGCACATAATAATTCAACCCAGTGATGGGCTACCAAAATTTTTACTACCACACTGTGGGCATGGCTTATGCATTTTGTTTCAACATCTTTCAGTGCAAATTGGGTGCTCTGGAGTGGAACTCCAAATTTTGCTACCGGAACTGCGTTCCTGACTGTATCCATAGGAGCCCATCACTGATTCAGTCCAACTCTTAATTACTTTTCTGAAAAGCCCTTCGTCCTAGTAGGTGGAGCTAGCCTCCAAGGATGGGATAATACCACCCTACAGCCAATCAAGACTGGGCCTGATTGGAGGCTTGGAGGCTAGCTCCACCCTAAAAGAAAGCGCATTATCAGGTAGGTCCAACACCCCTTTTCATATGGCCATTTTTCGCTAAACAACAGAATAACATCAGGGAATTTCTCCCAGCATTATTTTCCCTTTATCCAATGAGCAAACTAAAGGTAGCCTCTGTTGTACCAAAAGAACACTTTTATTTAATTAGTACCTCTGGAATTTGGTTCAAAGGTGGTTCATTTTATGGCAGATTTTGGCAAGTACTGTATATTCTTTCTGGTTTTATGAATGGAACTGATTTCAGTAACATCCAAATAGAAATACTGTTCTGTTGTTCCTTTCAGATTATAGCTATTCTGAGAGTTTTAGTATGCTAGCTTTGAATGTGCTCAGCAACCAAAAAACTTATGTAAGGCTGGGTTACAATAATAGCTTGAAATCCTTTGAATCTGTAACCCCTAGAACGGAATGGCCAAACTAGGAAGTAGATCTTTGTGAAAAGCTTCTTTTATTTTGCCTGTAAAATACCTCTAGGTGCTGAACCATTGAAGGCTAAGAATCTGTTCTCTGGCCTTAAAGTTATCTCTACATGTGGCAGGCAGACTGAGCAGGCTTTATTTTATAACATTCTCTATGCTGAAATGGCAATACATTTTGAATGTATAATATGTGTTACTGAAAGTATATGCTATAGGTATAGGACATACTTGGGCTGTAATGCAATTGAAATTTAACCCAGTACTGATCCTTTGGAGTATGCTTGGCTTTGGTATTTGTGTATGGAAAGATAACAAGGAGAAATGCCTGCTCCTGGTTCTGCTGAAGCAAGCAAATCTGTCAGCAAAAGGCCAGTATTAGATTTTATTCATTGTGCTTGCCAAATTCATCTCTACTTTTATTAATTTAATGCTTTTTTTTTGCAGCTTTTGTTCCGTAGCTTTCTGAATAAGAACATTATTTCATATCTTTAGAAGAAAACGTTTCAGAAAACTTTTGTTAAAAATGAAAGCTGGAAAATTGGAAAATGCTTCCCTGTTATGACTGAGGATATAATCTAGCACAATGCATTAACAATTGCTTACTGACATAACATAAAGGGAGATGTAATTACCTTCTGTTTGCTACATAAGCTGCTTTGGACATGTCCCCTCCTCTCCAGTTGCCAGGAACTGCCCTCCGTGGATTGGGCTGCAGGAGGCACTGGGCATCGACCTTCTGCAGAGACATCTGTTGACTAATGCCTGACTAGCATTTTATGAACCTCATGTCATGTATCATGGTTGCTCCTTATACAAATGGGATTAGTAGCGTTTGTTTCTGAAAAAGCAGAGTACTTAGTGCAAAATTCAGATTGAGTGATCCCTAGGAAGAGATAGGAAGGATATAGTGATATATCCTTCCTATCTTCCTATATAGTGATATATCCTTCCTATCTTGTGGGCAATACTTAAACATGATTTAAGTATTGCCCACAAGATCATATGCTGCAACATCCTACCAGTCAATGACTACTTCAGCTTTAACCGCAACAACACAAGAGCACGCAACAGATTCAAACTTAATAATAACTGCTCCAAACTTGACTGTAAAACTATGACTTCAGCAGCCGAGTTGTCGAAGTGTGGAACTCATTACCAGACTCAGTAGTGTCAACCCCTAACCCCCAACATTTCTCCCTTAGTCTATCCACGATTGACCTCTCCAGGTTCCTAAGAGGCCAGTAAGGGGCGTACATAAGTGCACTAGTATGCCTTTCATCCCATGTCCAATTGTCTTTCCTTTATCTCATATATCATATATATTTTCTTCCATTCATATATCTTCTCCTCTATTTTTACATATTATCTTTATATATATATTACTTCATGTCTATTCTCTTCCATATGTATTGTGTATTGGACAAATAAATAAATAAAAAATAAATAAAATAAATATAACGATATAGTTGACCTCACCAGGTTCCTAAGAGGTCAGTAAGGGGCATGCATAAGTGCACCAGAGTGCCTACCGTCCCCTGTCCTATAGTCTCTCCTATATCTCCTATATCTTTTCTTCTATCTCTTCTATCTCACCTATCCATCATCTATCTATAATATGTCTTTTATGTCTTACATTTTCTGCTATTCTCTCTCGTTATATTTTACTCCTATATTTCTCTTCTATAATCTCTTTGATACATTTGTCTTGTATATATCCTCTATAGCCTTCATTGTGTATTATTGTGTATTGGACAAAACAAACAAACAAACAAACAAATAAATAAAATGTCTGAAGTCACATTTGAAACTTAGCTTTTCTAACGTTTCTGGATGTCAATTCTGGGTATTACTCCAGAATTAAAGTGTGCAGGACCACTGTCATTTAAAATGAGAACAGGATTGTGCTAGGTGTGAGCTGCCCCGAGTCTACGGAGAGGGGCGGCATACAAATCTAATAAATAATAATAATAATAATAATAATAATAATAATAATAATAATAATAATGTATGTGCAGAGCAACTCTTGAGTTATACAAGGACATGCACATAGAAATAAGATAATGTAGTAGATATGAGTAATTATCCAGTTACACACACAGATATTTTAAAGTGCATATAGTATTTACTTTAAGAAATAGCACAGTCCAAATAAACAGTCCAGGTCATACATGTTCAAATCAGTCAATCTCTAGAAGTACAACAATCTTCTTACCAGTTTGTCTTTGTCATATACATTCAACAAGAATATTACAGCTTACAAACACATCAGACTATCTGAGAACATAACAGAGCATAATATAGGGATAACTATCAAGTCAAAGAGTCAATCAGAATGAAACAACAGAGAGAATAAGCCATGAACTCTAGCTCCCTCTTATGGCAACTTGCAATATTTTATTTATTTATTTATTTGATTTTTATGCTGCCCTTCTCCTTAGACTCAGGGCGGCTTACAACATGTTAGCAATAGCACCTCTTAACAGAGCCAGCATATTGCCCCCACAATCCGGGTCCTCGTTTTACCCACCTCGGAAGGATGGAAGGTTGAGTCAATCTTCAGCCAATGATGAGATATGAACCGCTGACCTACAAATCTACAGTCAGCTTCAGTGGCTTGCAGTACAGCACTCTACCTGTTGCGCCACCCCGGCTCTTGCTGCAGCTAATCAGAACATAGCACACATTATAAAGCTATATTACATCAATACAACTATACATTGTTGGTTGGCTTCTTTATATATTACCAACCCAGTACTAACAAGGTGGATTCAAACCTTTCCAGTAGTCTGCCTCACTATACAGCAATGGGATGCATCAGGGCCATTCATTCATTCATTCATTCATTCATTCATTCATTCATTCATTCATCCATTCATTCATAGTTTGTGTTGGAAGGGACACTGTGGGTCTTTTTAGTCCAGCCTCCTGCTGGTGTAGGAGATCCTACACCGTCCCAGACATATGGCAGTCCAGTGTCCTCCTCTTTACATTTTTCATAGTTAGCTGTGACAGGACCAATTCCTAGATGCCTGTGCTTTCATCTCATAGGATAATGCACAATGCTCTTCTGTATCATGGTGGCAGGGAAATTGCTATGGACATGGCCATAAAAGTGCATTAGAAACAGTCATCTTTCTGATCCCAGTGTTACATGATTTTCCCCTAGAGTAATCATGTATAAAAGATTATCACATGCTTGTTGTTATGTTCTTAAATATCTAATTATAATAATTAGACAGAGGCCTGAATGACAAAATGAATACAGCCTGCCATGTCAGGCGCAAAAGACCATGTGTGATGACCCAGGGCACGGCACAGAAATAACACAAACAGCTGGCAGTTCAAACAGACCCTTTATTGCTCCAAATCTCTGCAAACGCTCCCACATTACTGGCAGGTCCTAAAGCAGAGTGAGAACAAACCCTCACACAAATCTCCAAAAGCCTCTGGCTGCAATTTGCCCAGTCCAGCACTGTCTTCACCCAGGCTGCACGGCAATAAATCCCAAATGTATTTGCTAAATAAGAGCCAAGCAAGGTGTTCAGGGAGCAGAAAATCCAAATAACACCGGGGAACAATTTGTAACACAATTTCTGTTGAGTTTGATTTTTGAGCTTTTTCATAGTTAATTAGACATGCTGGTTTCACAACTGTAGTTAGTTTTCTTCTACCACGTCAAGATTTTTCTCTATACCTTATACATATAATATATTGTTAATTAATTAGACAACATGAGCAAGTAGGATGCTTGGCTGCATAGCTAGAGGTATAACAAGCAGGAAGAGGGAGATTATGATCCTGCTATATAGAGTGCTGGTGAGACCACATTTGGAATACTGTGTTCAGTTCTGGAGACCTCACCTACAAAAAGATATTGACAAAATTGAACAGGTCCAAAGACGGGCTACAAGAATGGTGGAGCATAAAATGTATCAGGAAAGACTTAATGAACTCAATCTGCATAGTCTGGAGGACAGAAGGAAAAGGGGGGACATGATCGAAACATTTAAATACGTTAAAGGGTTAAATAAGGTTCAGGAGGGAAGTGTTTTTTAACAGGAAAGTGAACACAAGAACAAGGGGACACAATCTGAAGTTAGTTGGGGGAAAGATCAAAAGCAACATGAGAAAATATTATTTTACTGAAAGAGTAGTAGATCCTTGGAACAAACTTCCAGCAGACGTGGTTGGTAAACTCATAGTAACTGAATTTAAACATGCCTGGGATTAACATAGATCCATCCTAAGATAAAATACAAAAAATAGTATAAGGGCAGACTAGATGGACCATGAGGTCTTTTTCTGCCGTCAGTCTTCTACGTTTCTATGAGCATGAAATTGCATTTTTTACATAGCCATCTTGCTAACTTCTGGGAAAATCTCGGTGCAGTCAGTGATGAGCAGGGTGAGCGATCCCACCAAGATTTGAAGGTCATGGAGGTATGGTATCAAGGTAGATGGGATGTACATATGATGTCTGACTATTGTTGGAGCATCAACAAAAGTGAGAATGTCCACAAATTAAACACTCCAGTAAAAGCTATAAGCAAAAATATTTACCTTAATATGCATAATTACCGTTCGATAAAAAAACAACTATTTAACTTGCAGTAACTATTATAGCGTTTGTATGAATAAAATTATTCTTTGAAAACAGTATATTTCGTAAGTTTTTATTTTACTTTCCTTTATATGCACAATTTATATGACTTTTGAGGGTATCCTGTAGCTTAAAAAGTTGTGATAGACAAAAACTGTGGTTATTTTTGGATCCAGAGGCCAAAAGATAGTTGAAAACAAGTCACAGATATAAGACAATGAAATTGCTGTTCCCCAGTGTAATTAGTCCAGAACACCAACAAGGAATGCAAAGACTCTTGGCAAGTTTGAATGTTGGTACACTGACTCTGCTCTTCCCCAGTTTCCTCCAAGGCCAAAGGAGCTGTCAGATCTTGTTCGTGCTCATCTTCTGCCACAATCAGACTCCAATGGGGGCATGACACTGTGAAGGTTCTATTAAGTGATTTATTGCTAAAAGCCTATGTACAGGAATTTTTGCAACTAATGATCAGTTCCTAGTTAAAGTTAGGTAAAAGTCAATGTCAAAGACAGGGGGAGAGAAGTTGGACGTAATTTGTTTGTGGCTACATAGGGATTCTATGCCGATCCCTCTTTTCACTCTGTCCACAGGCTCTGCCATTCCTAACCCTAACCGTTACATGATGGTACTTTAAGACTAGACTGTGGTCCCCATAATAGACTACTGTTTAATTTGAATAGATTATCATTAGTGTTGGGAGAACTGAACCCGCACAATTTGGGTCCTTACTGAATTTTGTGGTGTTCGGCATGCCGGACCCAAACCCGAATTTTTTAAAAAATTCATGATTTAGTTCGGCGTTCATGCCGAACACTGCGAAAGCCACCGCCCGGCTGTCATCTGCTGAGAAGAGGAGGAGCCGGGCGCCAGTGGTGGCGGAGGAAGGTGAACACTGGGGAGCTGTCAGCCGGTTGGGAGGCTGGGAGGGAGGCACAAAAGGAGCTGGGGAATTCCACGAAGAGATTCCGGGGCGGAGCTTTGATGTCACATATTTATTTATTTATTTATTGGATTTGTATGCCACCCCTCTCCGTCAGGTTGCTAAGGACGCCAAAGTAATCACTTCCTGGATTCCATGGAATCCAGGAAGTGATCACCTTGGCATCCTTAGCAACCTGCTGGTATACATGACATCAAATCTCTTCATGAGAGGGATTCCCCAGCTCCTTCAAAGGGAGGTTTTTTCATGTAAAAATAAAAGTTTTTATTTTCACGTGAAAGGACCTCCCTTTGCTTGCGGTGCTGCTGTGGCGTCCTTTTTTGTACAAAATAAAATTTTTACATGAAAAGACCTCCCTTTGAAGGAGCTGGGGAATCCCTCCCACGAAGAGATTCTGGGGGCAGGGCTTTGGCGCCACAAACTGTTCAGGTTCGGGTTCGGCCGAATTTTGCACGAAGTTTGTCCGAACTTGCCGAACCCGAACACCGTTGGGTTCGCCCATCACTAATTATCATTACACAACACACCAATCACTGTTAGTTGTCCTAGAAACCCTTTATTACTCTGGGTAATGAAAATTTCCAGGGGCAGTGCTGTTAGATTTAAAATCCTTTAGATGCTAGAACACTAGAGATTTACAGACTTCTCTAAGATTTGTTTTTCTCAGAGCAGTCAGGCAGAACATGTAGGCAATTTAGGTGATCCTTTGAGACTGTAGTTTTGCTATCTTTTACTTTAACTAAGCAAGAAGCTTTGTCTTACCAGGAAAACTGTCTCTTTGCTGCTGTCTTTCTATAAAAAATATGTACTTTTTACGTTCAAACTAGAAATGAACCTCTCAAGTTCTGACTTGATTCAAATGTACAATGAAATTTCCTTCAAATGTTTATTTCTTAATTATTAGCCCTGGAAGAGAATGAGTGTGGTTTTAGAAGTGATTGAATAAATATAAATAACCTGTTATTCTGGTGACACTACTCCGATAACCAAAATGACAAAGGATCTGAAAACCCTACTACTAAAGTCAGAGCACATTAAAATAAAAGGGACTAAAATAAACAAGACCAAACCAATGACTAGCTTCTAAATGTTATTTTGCAATCTTTGGAATTGGTGCAAAATGGTTGTTCTGAAAATTAATCAAGAATTAACTAAGTATTTGGACTGGGTATAAGCAACCTATTTAATCAGTTTTCCACAAACCCATGCCCTATAAATGTTTTGAACAACAATACCCATCATCCTACCAAGCAAACACATTGGTGGCTACATTGATAGGAGATACTGATATCAATTAATGGTATCAGGCTGCACAAGGCTACTCTAACTGCCCTTTTGTCAAATGCATCTTTTATTCAGGTAGAATATTATTGGTTCAAGAAATTGGATATGCATCACATTGCTTTGATTGTGGTCAGAATTTCTATTTTGTTTGTTGATTTTGACAAAGCTGTGTTGTCTGCATTCACTACAGTGTCCTTGCTTGAAAAGAAACTTTTTAACAGCTAAACATTGGTGAAATTTTGCCAATAGCTAGGAAAGCAATAGATTGGTTCTTCCTTCCTTACTGTTAATTCATTCACCATAGGCAATATTCTTTTCTATCATTGTAATACAAATTATTGCAGTCCCTGGAGAGGGGTGGAATATAAATCCAATTAATAAAAGTCAACCCTCTGTTTGCTGAATTTTGAGCTCCACAATTGGGCAGTACACTTTCCATGGAACAAGATAAAGATATTATATTGACTTAATTGTAGATAGCAAGGAAAAAATATGGCAGATTATTATGTGAGTACCCCATGGTTTTTAGTAATATATGAATTCCTGGGTAGACATTCTATTCTTAAGTTTGCCCATCTTCATTTATCCAACCACCATCAGCATTTGCTGAACAAATGGAATTGAAATCTCAATGGATTTATTGCATTCATTATATGATCATCAGTAGGTAATTATTCTGTGTTATGATACAGATGGTTAAATACAAAATTAGACAATATATCCTTATGGAAAAGGTTTCCAAACTGCTACTCATGACACCTCTAGAGATTCCAAAAATGATGTCACAGCAAAGTCGTTAAAATTCCATTTATTATGGATTTTTATGTATTTATTATTTATTAATTGGATTTATATGCCACCCTTCTTTGAGGACTTGGGGCGGCTCACAACTTATAAAATAAACAATACATAATGTAATCCAATTAACTAATTAAAAATCTAGAAAACTGCCCCAAAACCATAAAATAACCAATCATTCCATTCACTCCACATTTTCTCAATGCATTCATTGGGCAGGGGACAAAGATCTAATGGTCCCAGGCCTGGCGGCATAAATGAGTCTTCAGACTCTTACGGAAGGCAAGGAGGGAGGGGGCAGTACGAATCTCCAGGGGGAGGTGATTCCAGAGGGCTGGGCCCCCCCAGAGAAGGCTCTCCCCCTAGGTCCCGTCAAACAACATTTTCTGGTTGATGGAACCTGAAGGAGACCGACTCTGTGGGACCTGACTGGTCACTGGGATTCATGCAGAAGAAGGCGGTCTCATATGTATTCTGGTCCCATGCCATGTAGGGCTTCATAGGTCATAACCAACACTTTTAATGATGCCTTTGTGAATTGATTGTCATGTTCCAGGATGCCAGGGTTCACAGTTTGAGAACTATGGCCTAAATGTGTAGTGATGAATAAAATGGTTATTCCCATTCAGAAATTTCCGTTTTTTGAATGGAAATAACAAGGTGCTTTAGACTCATACTTGGTATTAACTAAAGATAGTAATGTAAATTACTGAACTTTGCATGGGTGAGAGAAAAAAGACAAATTATGTAGCTCCAGCTATTTATTCTATAGGTAGATAGATAGGTATAGAATGGTAGATCCTATAGGACAACCACCATGGCAAACAACAATTTTGGAATACACAGTCCTAATCAAGATTTAAAAGTTAAGCACTGAAAGTCTGCATTCTGTTCCATTCCCCAATTTTTAACATTTCAAGTACTCTCTGTGTTTCTGTGAAAGCATTTGAGAAAAATTGGAAATATTTTAATTAGAAAACAAAATGGGGGAAAAGGGTTCCATCACTAGGCTGTGGGATTTAGATTTTTTTTTCTATGATACACTTAAACCCCAAGATTAACAGGTCACTTTTCTGCAAATTGCTCTGGATTTAAGAAATGTTTCTAGCTATTTCAAGGTGTGATCTTCATGTTATTATATATCCTGGATGTCAATACTGCTCATTTTGGAGTCTCTGGTATAGAGAGATATGATTTTGAAATGGTGGCAGAAGAATTAAAGAGGATAAGCCAAATTGTTATGTATTATGACAGGATCATATATCAACTTTCTACCTGATATAACACACTCCTAATAGAAAATTATCATAAGCAGTTAGTTTAATAGGGAAAACGTATACATGAACTTCTGCTAGTTCAAAAAGATTTTATTTTAATACATAGAGTCATCAACAAAGGTTTGACAACTATATGCTACATGAATAAATATGGTTCAGATTTAGGGAAGAGCCTGAAAAATATTACTATGTGTTCATGCCTTTTGCAATTATCTTTAATCAATTTTTAAAATATATTATACTGAACTGAATAGATTACAAAAAAAACATCCTTTCACTAGCACTTCAAAATCTTGTGCCTATACCATGCAGAAAGTTATTCTAGATTTTTTTTTCTCATTCAGCTTGAAGAAAAAGAATTTGTTTTCAAAATACCTTATGAAGGTGAAGAGAATTTTTGAGAAAATTGTGAAGAATCCCTGTACTGATTTATTTATAAGATGGCAGAAAACTATGTGAAGGTATATTCTTTAACCATCCAGTCATTTTCAATGATATGCAACTTCCCTGGAGAATGGATTCTGAGAGAATGTTTTTTTGGGAATGGGAAGGATGAGTGGTTCATGGTGATGGAAATATGTGTAAACAAGACAAACAGTAATTTGTCACTCAAAAAACTAAAATGCCACCAAGACAAAATGGAACATAATATGCTGAGAAGTAGGCAGAAAAACATTTGTTTAAATGCCGTTTAAATTGCCACCAACAATCTGGGTCCTCATTTTATCGACCTTGGAAGGATGAACAGCTGAGTCAACCCTAAGCCTACTGAGATTCGATCTGCCAAACTGTTGACAGCCAATGATCAGCAGAAGTAGCTTGCAATACAGTGTTCCCTCGATTTTTGCGGGGGATGCGTTCCGAGACTGCTAGCGAAAGTTGAATTTCCGCGAAGTAGAGATGCGGAAGTAAATACACTATTTTTGGCTATGAACAGTATCACAAGCCTTCCCTTAACACTTTAAACCCCTAAATTGAAATTTCCCATTCCCTTAGCAACCATTTAGATTATTACTCACCATGTTTATTTATTAAAGTTTATTAAAAAAATATTTATTAAAGGCGGACGAAAGTTTGGCAATGACATGTGACGTCATCGGGTGGGAAAAACCGTGGTAAAGGGGAAAAAACCTGCAAAATATTTTTTCATTAATATTTTTGAAAAACCGTGGTATAGACTTTTCGCAAAATTCGAACCCGCGAAAATCGAGGGAACACTGTACTGCACTTTAACCACTGCATCACCAAGGCTCTCACTGGATCTCTAATTTTTATTGGCAATAAACCATTTTAAAATGCTGGAATTACTGGTCAGAATTTTGATTATTTGTTTCAATAAATACAAACAGAACTTGTTAGAAGTGCTCCATTCCATTGTGTTCTTTTAAGTGCTTGGTTTATAGTTACTTAAGGAAAACTTAATGAATGTTTTATAGGAATCAGCTAACATTTGTTAATTAAAACAAGATGAGGTTGGGAGAAAATTGATTCTACTTGAGCTTTATCTAATAGTTCCTGCCAGACTGATGATGGAATTAGAGATGTTCCTTAATATACCATAATCAGCTTTCATCAATTCTGGAAAAGTGAATGGGAAAATGATGCCAGAAATGAGTTTGGGATCTCTTTTAACAACCTCACATAATGTATTTGTCTTTGCAAATGACTCCTGTTTTTTAGCAATAGAACCCTATTATTCTGCATTTGCTTATATGCTGAATAATATCATGTCTGAACCAAATATCGCTATGTCTTATATAGGAATTTCATTCAGATAAGGAAACAGAATAGGCTCTCATTTCCGAATAAAGGTATCTCCAAGGTCCCATCACAAGGCAGTTGGTAATTTATATCACAACTCTTTTCATTCGGTTCTGCCAAATCTGGATCATATTTTTTTACTTTTACCTACTTGACAACAATAAACAGGTTGACCAAAAGCAGAACTATGCCATTGTTTATTGTTTGAATTTGAAACAAGGGAAATGAATTGTCATTAAACTCCTTTTCAACAGAAATGTTGATTGCATTTTTCTCTGTGAAATGAAAGGCAGATTAGATACTGTTATGTCTGGGTTCCCCCAGACGTCAACACCAACTAAAAAGAGTAGCCAGACACGCTGGTAAAAAGCAAAGTCATTTTATATCTTTGAAAACAAACACAGATAACAAAAACTGTTCTTACAAACTGGAATGCTATGAAGCTTCACAGAAGAGTCACGACAGCCAGACAATACAACAGGCTTCTTGCTGGCACACACACCACTGTAGATAATAAAACCCACGCCTCCCCCAAGTTTTCAGCCTTCGAGGCCACAAGCCAGAATCAGAGACGCCAAGGATCGAAGCAAGGTCACAGGACTCCCAAAAGATAACTCTCCACAATACAGGAAGGGCGGGCCTGCCTTTTCAACCTTTCTGAGGAGAACCACACCCAAACCCAGCTGTTGCCTATTAGGGATGGAAATACCTGGCTAATTGTCCCCTTCGTTGTGCTGCCCTTCTCTGCCTCATATCTATGATGGCTTGTGCGTTCTCATCTAATGATTCCAGGCTACTCGCTGGGGAGAGCACCCCCCCGGGGGTCTCAGGCTATTCTCCCTCCTCCTCGTCCTGACATTCCTCTTCCCCATCTGCCTGGTCCTCCTCCTCCTCCTGTTCCTCGTCCTCCTCCTCTGAGCATGGAGCCGGCAGAGTTCCAGCCATTCCCCGAGGAGCCTCAGACTGAATCACAACAGATACTTTAAACATCAGCTTCTTTAATCTGCTTCTTCCAGCCATATGAGAATTATAAAAGCCTATCCTGAACTATAGAAGACATTTGCAGAATGAAAGATAGAAACAAGAAGGAGCACAACAATAACTAATTCAATTATTTAGTTTAGTGCTGAAAATTACTGGTGAATGATAAATAAAAGTCATCTTTCTCATTAAAAAAAAAAGAAGATAGAGTTTGGACTATAAAAACAAAGAAACTAGAAGAGAGAGGGGCACCTGAAAACTGATTAATAGGTTTAATTATTGAAGGAAAATATTGCTATTCTGATTATTTTCAGATATTTTTATCCACATTTTAGGACTGTATCTAAAACATATTTGTAACGCACCAGATTGGACAAGGCAGATTTCCATGTTGTGGCTGCCTTTCAGGCTCTTTTTATTCCGATAATATTTCTGTAGAATTTCCCAGTACAATTCTCAATTGCCAGATAAAGCAATGAACTAGCTTTTGGCAGAAAATCTATACTGTCACTGTATCAAACTTGGGAGAGCTATAATGCAACAAGCAAACATGTTCATTGCTTCTGTGTTTCATTTGCCCTCAAATGAGTGTCTACAGTAGATTGGTCACTATAAATTTCTTTTTTTTTAAAAAAATTAGTTTTTCATTAGACATACGAAGACAAACAACATTAAACATTCAAGGAGCTACCATTGCTCCACTTATCATAGAAGTCTAACTAGTACATTAAAAAAAATGCCTAACTATAATCAGATCAATTCAGAGATATAACACTCACACACTATATTCTTATTAAATTTAATTCTGTTGTTTATAGGTTATAGTTTATATAACTTTAATTAATTTTCTTGTCTATAGAATATAAAATACTTAAACTAATAATACTATATAAAAGGATAATACTTTAATATTAGTAATATTGCAAAAAAGCTCTCTGTTTATATTATTTTTAAACTATTACATTCTATCTATTACTGTCATATTTTTTAATTAATTAATTAATATTCACTTATTTAATACAACTAAAAGAAAGAAAGAAAGAAAAAGAGAAAAACACATTATCATATTAATTTCTAAGTATTCTTTCATCTATACATACCATTAACCTTCTAATTAATAAATTCAAATAATTATAAATTCTTACTTATATAATTTTACCGCTATTTTTAAAATTCCACCAAATATACCCTTTGTCCCATATTTTATACAATTCTGTTTCAACTTGATGGTTCAAACGTTTGTCATCATATCTAGTTCTGCAGATTCCATAATTTTTTTAAATACTTCTGCATCTTTTGGTCTTTCCTTTTCTTTCCATTTCTGTGCAAAGGTAATTCTTGCCGCAAATAATATATGTATTATTAAATAATAAATTTCTAAGCAAAAGATCAGTTCTATGAAAGAAATGAGAAAATATTTCTGTTGCATTTCCAAACAATATAATGGAAGAAAAGAAAACATGAGATAGGAAAAAAAAAGATACTGAATATTTGCTAAGCTTGTATTTTTCTTGTGTATAAGGAAAAATGAAACTGACCTTCTGTGAGTAAAAGGAATATTCCAGCAAAAGTTAAGAAAAAGGAGGAGCTAAGAAACATTAGTTCAAGACACAGACAGACTAGTTCAAAAGGTTACCTGCCAGAGGCTGCAGTAATGATTTTTTTAAAAAATTGGAATGAATTCATATCCATTCCTTTCAACCATTTAATATAGATTCATATTTATCACATCCTACCTTTTTTTGGTCTTTAGGTTTCAATAAAAAAGCATGTGGGTAATTTTCAAGAAATATCTCTAAAGAAAGAAGAATTAGTTCAGAAAATATTCTAATAGAGCTATGGGGGCACAGTGGTTAGAATGCAGTATTGCAGGCTAACTCTGCCCATAGCTAGGAGTTTAATTCTAAGCTGCTCAAGGTTGACTCAGCCTTTCATCCTTCCAAGGTCAGTAAAATGAGCACTCAGACTGTTAGGGGCAATAGGCTGACATTGTAAACCACCCAGATAGTGATGTAAAACACTACGGGGTAGTATATAAGTCTATTGCTATTGCTCCTCTTATGTGTGGGGTTTGTGTGTGTGTGTGTGTAGTAAATTGTATTTACCCGGCAAAAGTTTTTTTCCCCCTAATCTGGGATTAGTAGCAATAGGCAAAATGCTATTTCATAAAGCTCAGTTTGGACCGGGAGTCACTGCTCACAGTCACTCATGCCCTCATCACCTCGAGGCTCGACTACTGTAATGCTCTCTACATGGGGCTACCTTTGAAAAGTGTTCAGAAACCTCAGGTCATACAGAATGCAGCTGCGAGAGTAATCATGGGCTTTCCCAAATATGCCCATGTTACACCAACACTCCGCAGTCTGCACTGGTTGCCGATCAGTTTCCGGTCACAATTCAAAGTGTTGGTTATGACCTATAAAGCCCTTCATGGTACCGGACCAGACTATCTCAGGGTCCGCCTTCTGCTGCATGAATCCCAGCGTCCAGTTAGGTCCCACAGAGTGGATCTTCTCCGGGTCCCGTCAACTAAACAATGTCGCTTGGCGGGACCCAGGGGAAGAGCCTTCTCTGTGGCGGCCCCGACCCTCTGTAACCAACTCCCCCAAAGATTAGAATTGCTCCCACCCTCCTTGCCTTTCGTAAGCTTCTTAAAACCCACCTCTGCCGCCAGGCATGGGGGAATTGAGATACTCTTTCCCCTTAGGCCCTTACAATTTTATGCATGGTATGTCTGTAATGTATGTTGGTTTTACAATAGGGGTTTTTAACTGTTTATATTGGATTGTCATATGCTGTTTACTACTGTTGTTAGCCGCCCCGAGTCTACGGAGAGGAGCGGCATACAAATCCAATCCAATCCAATCAAAATCAAATCAAATCAGTTGTGTGTATGTCTTTAGCCATTTCTAAGAGGTTGGACCATTTAGTATAATGAAGAAAAAACTCAGAGTGGTTTTCCTTAACCTCTAGGCAATGTATCCTCATTAGCCCAAGAAGACACAACTGTTTTTACAGCCTTTTTTAAAATGAAAAATTTAGTCAAATGACAAAAAAAAAAATGAATTGGTGTAAAGGCACAGTTTATAACTCAGATAGCACATCCTGAGGCATTTGCTCCGTTCCATCAGCACGTCATAACAAATACTGCATTTCATGTTTATTAATGAGAGATTAACATTAAGGTCAGTGTGTGTTCTACATCCTGTAAGATTTTGTTGATTTCTGTCTAAACTCTGAGCTGATAGAAGGTGGATCAGTAGGGAGAAAGTGGAAAGAAAGTCAGAAAGTAAATTAGGACAGATTGGATGGAAGATAAATTTGTCTTATTTTAGCAGAAAGATTTGTTTTGTGTGCTGACTCTGTCATGCTGTGCTACTAAAATGGTAACATTTTTTTGTCGGTTCACTCAGAGGTCTTCCTAAACCACCACTTCAAATTCTTCACCTATGCATTGGAAGGGCGGAGAGGGAGGGGAGAGAAGTGAATGGAGTAACTGTGACCAAATTTCTTCTGGGGAAGTGTTGTGGTTAGCTCTGGCCCAGGCTCCTGCCCCAAGGACTGTGGATGTGGGGGAGACATCCACATGCTGCAGGCCTGTTTTGCCCCTGGTGGAATCTGATGATGAAGGCTCCTCTGCCCAAGAAGACATGAGTGATAGGGAGGAGGAGAGTGCGGCAGACAGCTCAGAAGGAGATCAATTATCTAGCTCCTCCTTGGATTCAGAACAAGAGTTAATGATACAGCCACGCATGCGGAGAACAATGTATAGGCAACAACAACTGAGAGATTATTATCAAAGAAAATGAGGCCACCTGTGGTTGGGTGGGGCTGTGGTAATTAGTGAGGCTGCTATAAATAGCAGCCTGTGGGTTTGGCCATTGTGGAGGATTATCTGATTGTTTGTTGTGTTTCATGACTGCTTTACTGAGTGACTTTTTGTGTGCTGATTTTTCCCTGCTTGGAAAATAAACCAGAGCAAAGTGTGTTTCACTTTGTGAAAGAAGGACTTTGAATTGCCTCACAGCTGCAAGCTAAGTATCACAGGACTGATAAGGGACTTGTATAAATTACCAGTTTGTCTGGAGACGAGTGCTCTTTGCTATAACAAAAGAGGGCTTAGTTTAAGTGAATTTTCATTATAAAGAACATTGTTTTGAATTTTCAAACGTGTGTGTGTCTGAAATTTGTACCTGTGAATTTTTGGGAGGATTCTACCAGAGAGCCTACAGAACAGGAAGAAAAATCCATAAATGGATTATGCAGTTGTGACTTTGAATTAATAATGGCACTTCCTAATCTCACTGCTGTTGCAAATGATGATCCTAACGACTATAATGGCAACTTCTGCCATTTTGCACTTTTTGTACTTTTTTGAATTGTTTAGGGCAGAGGTCGGCAACTTTAAACACTCAAAGAACCATTGGGACCAGTTTCCTACAGAAAAGAAAACACCGGGAGCCACAAAACCCTTTTGACATCTAAAATGAAGATAACACTGCATATATCATTTTTTAAAAAAATCTTTATGCTACATATATGAAATCAACGAACTGCTACAGAGAACTCACATTTTTATTTCTGCATGCAACAAAACGATTTTGAACTCCGAAAAAAAAGGGGTCAAAAAGCTCAATAAAACTCACATTTTGCGGGGTGCCACATATTGGCAGTTGTGATGCATATCTTGAATGACAGGGATCCAGAGCAGAGGAATGAAAGAGTTACATGCGACTCCAGAGCCACAGTTTGTAGACCCCTGATTTAGAGCATTATGGGAGAGAAAATGGCAACTGCTACTTCATGCTTATCAATATGTTGCATATTTTTTCATGAACTATTTTAGATTGAAAGCTGTTAGAAAAGTCCAGAAGACTGTAAAACACTCCCCATATTCTCCAGCTAAATGTGTTGGAACATTTCTGTATACACTGGTTTTCAATTCCGAGAAAACCCCACATAGAATACAATAGAATAGAATTTTATTGGTCAATTGTGATTGGACACACAAGGAATTTGTCTCAGTTCATATGCTCTCAGTGTACATAAAAGAAAAGTCACATTCGTCAAGAATCAGGAAGTACAACACTTAATGATAGTGCAGGTAGAAATAACCAATCCAATCATATTAGGAACTAGTCAATATAAATTGTAAGGATACAAGCAACAAAGTTACAATCATACAGTCATTTGTGGCAGGAGATGGGTGATGGAACAATGAGAAGATTAATAGTAGTGCAGGTTAATAAATAGTTTTATAGTGTTGAGCAAATTATTTATTTAGCAGAATGATGGCATTTGGGGGGGAACTGTTCTTGTGCCTAGTTGTTCTGTGTGCAGTGCTCTATAGCGTCATTTTGAGGGTAGGAGTTGAAGCAGTTTGTATCTAGGATGTGAGGTGTCTGTAAATATTTTCACAGCTCTCTTTTTGATTTGTGCAGTATACAGGTCCTCAATGGAAGGTGGGCTGGTAGCAATTGTTTTTTCTCATGTCCATTGGCTGGTAAATTCTGGAAACAATATCATCTACCCACCTGACCAGAAGGTATGGAAAAAGTAGGCTACATTCTCCAGGCCTTGTGTTTACACTAAACTCCCTTGATTTTGTTAATATCCTTTCTAGTTAAGGCAGATATAGATACAGATAGCAAGAATCTCCAGTATGTTCTTATAAAGAAACAAGTTGCTATCAGAAACTCTGTTTTCTGTGGAAGTCCAAGCATTGAGAGCCAAATAAAGCTTTAGATTGCAGGGGTCCTCATACTTGGCAACTTCAAGATTTGTGGACTTCAACTCCCAAAATTCTTCAGCCACAAGTCTTAAAGTTGCCAAGTTTGAAGACCTCTGCTTAAAATGATGCAAAGGTTGCCTCCTGTATAAAATAGTCCTCAACTTGATCTGCAACCAGCATAAGTTTATTGTCTGGGTTTTCTCCACAGTTTCTGGATTTGTCACTTGATTTTTTTTCCCCAGGGGAAAGATCTCTCAGGGAAGAAAAAGCTGACAATTTCTCGTATACTGCTTTGCCTAGAGTAAGCATAAGGGTAACAGGTTATGTACTGTAAATGTATGAATAAAAGTAAATTCACTATGCACATCAATAATTAATGATATTAAAAGAGAATGAATGGAGAGATACCACCAATGGGAAAAACAGTATATAAGTTAAACTATATATAAAAAGAAATGGATTTTTCTGCCTAAACCTCCCAAGAATACATTGTATAGTAGACATCCTTTTTAACAGATAAATCAGAAATATGGGCTGTTGAATTAGCTAATCAGTCAATGATAGTATTTCCATTTCGTTTTGATTTGGTCTATATCATCCATCATCACAAGTTTTTGATGAAGAAAGAAAATACACTTTTCCACTAATGTGGATAGGGGATTTTTTCCCCTTTAAAGCAATAGCTATTTTAGGACATATATTTTTCAAGTTAATTTTCTAACTATTTGTTTATTTTGAAGCTTCAAGTTACTGTTAATTCCTGGACTGGTCTCTGTAGTTTTCTTGGTAAGATTTTCAGAAGTGGTTCACCATTGCATTCTTCCTAGGGTTGAGAAGAATGTCTCCCAATCTCCCAGTTTCTAGCCTGCTTTCTTAACCATTACACCAAACTGGCTCTCACCTTCTTTAATTGTACTCTATTACAGTATGTAAAGACACATCCTTCTGTTTCGACTCCTAGAAAAAGCAAGCAAGCCAACCAACCAACCAACCAACCAACCAACCTACCTACCAACCAACCAACCAACCAACCAACCAACCTACCAACCAACCAACCTACCAACCAACCAACCAACCAACCAACCAACCAACCAACCAACCAACCAACCAACCAACCAACCAACCAACCCCATTGGAATACAAACTGGAAAAGTGTATAGCAAAGGGCTGTAATTAAAACATATCTTTGGTGATATTAATCGTAAAACCCAACTTATTTGCTTCTATCATAATTTCAGTCTACTAGGGACAGATTCTTTTTATGGGAAAATGCTATATTAAAGAGGAAAAATAAGAAATACCATGAATTAAAGAGTATGAAAAAAACCTAGTTAATTATGGAAACTGAATTACTTATAACAGTGGTATTTGGATGAATGGTGGGAAAGGAGAAATCCAAGGTCACATCTTATTCACGGGTAATTATGTTCTTTCCATCAGCTTATCTCATGGGATTGTTGTGAAGGTACAGTGAAATCTAGACTGCATATGTTTCGAAGTCAGCATTGGAAAGTTCTTTGCAAAGGAAATGAAAATACTAAAAAATGCAAATGCCAGACCATTCAGTGGCATTTATTTTATTCAAAAAGAATAAAGGGTGAAGAGTTAGCAAAAAAGAAAAAGAACTGATCATTCAAAGTGAAATGATCAATAAATGTGTTTACTTAGTTAAGTTGATTTGATTTCTCTTACAGTTTACACATTTTTGTAAAATGGTGCCAGATTAACTTAATCCACGGCCATCACTTTCAGCTTCCTTAGGTACTGGTCGGTTGCTTTTTATAGCTTTAGTACTTCGTTAGCTTAATTAGTTCACTCTCCTGCATGTAGACATCATAGAAATTATTTTTTTCTCATGTGTATTTGTTCCTGCATTAACAGATGTCTTAAATATTAGTAAGGCAATATATTCTTCTTTCCCATAAAGAATTGGGTGTTTTCATGTCGATGAAAGCTAAAATTGTATTTTGGAAGAAATGAGTAGATCGCATGCCTTATCCACAACAAATAGATTATTTATATAGAGAAGCTAAAAGTAAGACTATCTTCTTTTCATTATATTCTGGGAAGAAGGAAGGGATTGTCTCCATCCTTTTCATCTCCGTTATTCCTGAATTTCCTCTCTCCCATTTTAGAATTATTCTCCAATCCTTCCCCTTCTTGACTAATGGTAGGAAGAGAGGGGATGTGACCCCTTAATATCCTTTGTCAGAAGTCCATCTATTTTGTAATTTTTTCCTTTCATTTGAGGGTGAAGCAATCTGTGAATCTCACCAGTTATAATATCTTGTATTCAGTCAAATCCTCTTCCCCTAAGACTTGGAGTTGATGATTTTCTTATGAGTATTCTGCCAATGAAAGAGGAGGGATGTACTGTAGATACGTTGTCTGTTGGCTCAATGGAATGAGCAGTCTGTGTGAATATTCCCATAGGCTGTTTCAAGAGTCCAAAATATCCCCTACTTCAAGCTCTTCTTCCTCTGCCCAAGTAAGAGGGACAAGTCAAGACAACAACAACAACACAAGAGCACACAACAGATCTAAACTTAATATTAACTGCTCCAAACTTGACTGTAAAAAATATGACTTCAGTAACCGAGTTGTCAAAGCGTGGAACTCATTACCGGACTCCATAGAGTCATCCCCAAACTCCCAACACTTTACCCTTAGATTATCTACGGTTGATCTATCCAGATTCCTAAGAGGTTAGTAAGGGGCGAGTACTAGAGTGCCTTCCATCCCCTGTCCTATTGCTCTCCTATACAGTATCTCCCATTCCTTTCTTCTATTCCTATATCTCTTCTTCTATTCTTTCATTGATATGTTCTATTACTATATCTTCTTTTCTATTCTTTCATAGATATATTTTACTATGAGTATCTTCTCTATAACCTTCATCATGTATTTTACTATGTGTATGTATATATATCACATGGTTTTTTGGTTTTTTTTGCTGAATTTGAAAATTAAGGGAGACTAGGATAGATCTATTTCGGCCTTATTTTGGCCTCATCAGCTAGCCATACCCACTGGGACTTGAACCTGCAACTTTTGCCTTGTAAGGCAGAGAATTATCCTCTAGGCTACAGTATCCAATCCAATTCACTAAAACTCTCATTGTGTATTGGAATAAATAAATAAATAAATAAATAAATAAAGTAAACAATGGGGCAAATTTTCTCATCAGTTGAATTTAGATTCTTTTACATAATATTTGCCAATTAAAATACCCTCGAAATCTGCCCTGATGTGTACTTTCTCATGGATTTATGGCAGTCTTTTAACTAAAAGGAGAAAGTATTAAACTATGTACTCAAAATTCTAGTAGGAGACTGAACATTATAAACCTTTAATTTCCATTTCATCAGATGCTCAGGCTTAATAGATTGCAATTTAAAAAGGTAGTTGTGGGATCGCTAGAGATTAAAAAAAAAACCTCTCTCCCAACTTAGTAATTATGTACAGTACAATCTATGATAAATTGATTTAAATTGGGAAAGTTGTGTTTCAGAAGAGCATAAAAATGCTGTTATTCCTTAGTTTTTTTGTTTAAGTGTGTTATTTATTCTAATTACAATCAAAATAAAACCTAAATGAAGAGCTTGCAAATATCTAATTTTAACTCTGCCCCCCTTTATTAATAAATAGGATGCACTTGCCTCAGCGTATAAATCATGCAGTTAAGGTCATTCTGAATTAAATATCACAAAAAGCGGGGATGCAAAGTATAGCTGTTTAAAACTAGTTCCAAATTAAAGATGTCAGTTACTGTCTGCATTTAAGAGTTGAGTTTCAGAGTCTGCAAATTATTTATCTGTAAAGAAAGAGCCACTCAAGGTATTTGATAATTTTTGGCCTACAATGAAAACTGGACAGTACACTCATGGATCTGATCACAGGATTCCCATACAGCTTCACCATTTTGGAGGATATTGATTTGTTCTCTCCCAATATAGTTTCTGATTGTGCTCGGGACAGAGATTGTCTAGATTAGATTAGATTAGATTAAATTTATTGGATTTATATGCCGCCCCTCTCCGCAGACTCGGGGCGGCTCACAACAATGGTGAAGGACAATACATAGTAACAAATCTAATATTTAAAAATCTAGCTTACAGTTTTAGATTAAAAAGTCCAAAAAAGAAACCCCAATATATAAAAAACAACACACAATCGAATCATACACAAAAACTACATGGGCAAGGGGGAGATGTTTCAATTCCCCCATGCCTGACGGCAGAGGTGGGTTTTAAGGAGTTTACGAAAGGCAAGGAGGGTGGGGGCAATCCTGATCTCTGGGGGGAGCTGGTTCCAGAGGGTCGGAGCCACCACAGAGAAGGCTCTTCCCCTGGGTCCCGCCAGACGACATTGTTTAGTCGACGGGACCTGGAGAAGGCCAACTCTATGGGACCTAACCGGTCGCTGGGATTCGTGCGGCAGAAGGCGATCTCGCAGATATCCTGGTCCGATGCCATGAAGGGCTTTATAGGTCATAACCAACACTTTGAATTGTGACCAGAAACTGATCGGCAGCCAATGCAGACTGCGGAGTGTTGGAGTAACATGGGCATATTTTGGAAAGCCCATGATTGCTCTTGCAGCTGCATGTATTATTTATTTATTTATTTATTTATTTATTTATTTATTTATTTATTTATTTATTTATTTACTTACTTACTTACTTACTTACTTACTTATTTACTTATTTTCTATCTATCTATCTATCTATCTATCTATCTATCTATCTATCTATCTATCTATCTATCTATCTATCTATCTATTTGATTTTTATGCCGCCCTTCTCTCCTTAGACTCAGGGAGGCTTACAACATGTTAGCAATAGCACTTTTTAACAGAGCCAGCATATTGCCCCCACAATCTGGGTCCTCATTTTTTACCCACCTCGGAAGGATGGAAGGCTAAGTCAACCTTGAGCTGGTGATGAGATTTGAACCGCTGACCTACAGATCTACAGTCAGCTTCAATGGCCTGCAGTACAGCACTCTACCTGCAGCGCCACCCTGGCTCTTATTTATACCATATAACAGTTGTGTAAAATGTTTCTCAACCTTTGTGACTTTAAGATGCATAGATTTCAATTCCCAGAATTTCCCCGCCAACATTTGAAGTCCACATACGAGGGTCGCCCAGAAAGTAATGCACCACATTTTTTTCTTCAACAGTTATTTATTGAACACAATGAAACTTACACACAAGAAAGAATGATGTTTCTTCCACACTCCCTATTTTTCCACGTAATCTCCATCCCATTTTATAACTTTCTTTCAGTGAGACACAATGGTGTGTATGCCCTGTCGGTACCACTCTTTGTTCTGGTCACGAAGCAATTTCTGCATTTCTGTGCGAATCACCTCTAATGGCCTCACCCTCTGGGCCCAGTGACTAACCATATTTCTGTTGACTGCAGATTCTCCATAAACTGAACACAAACATTTGTGAATGCTCCCAACAGTTTCTTTCTCCACAGTGAGAAATTCAATGATGACACGCTGCTTGTAACGTACATCACTTACAGATGCCATATCAAAACACTGCTGCAGCTACGCTATCTGTCTGAAGAAACACAAAGCTTACACGTGCACTCCTGAAAATTCAAATAATGTACAGTATATCTAAAGTTCCGCGCATTCCTACCATTACTGTAGGCTGAGTAAAAAAAAAATGTGGTGCATTACTTTCTGGGCGACTCTCATATCTTAAAGTTGTTGAGGTTGCATGGAATGCATCTTTGTTTTTGTTTTTCAACTGTTAAGTAAAGATTTTGTGAACCAGAATGGGAGAACAATGATAGTAGCTCTATTGTTACCAGGAATGAGGCATTGTGCTAGATGAAAAGGCATCGGACCAGAATACCTCCGGAACTGTCTTCTGCCACATGAATCCCAGCGACCAATTAGGTCCCACAGAGTTGGCCTTCTCCGTGTCCCGTCAACTAAACAATGTCGGTTGGTGGGCCCCAAGGGAAGAGCCTTCTCTGTAGTGGCCCCGGCCTTTTGGAATCAACTCCCCCCAGAGATTAGAACCGCCCCCACCCTCCTTGCCTTTTGTAAATTGTTAAAGCCTGCCTATGTCACCAGGCATGGGGGAATTAAGATACCCCTAGGCATATATAGTTTATGCATGGAATGGTTGTGTTGCATTGTTTTAATGTTGGGGTTTAAAATGTTTTTTAATATTAGATTTGTTATACTATGTTATTTTATTGTGAGCCGCTCCGAATCCATGGAGAGGGGCAGCATACAAATCTAATAAATTAAATTAAATTAAATTATTTTGCCCTCTATTTTTTTTGCCAAATTTCTACATAAAACTAGTATGTCATATGGAGATGTAATCCAAAAAAAATTACTGATTATAGATAACCTTAAAATGTATTAAATAAGTAAACAAATACTTCTTATATCATCTAATCTCAAGGAGGTGATGTAAAAAGAATTTGGGAGTGAATGATCACAAGTAAATGAAATCTTTGCATGGTAACACTGTTTGGTGAACGGCCTTTTTCCTTTGAAAGTGGTGGACAAACATTTCATTGTAATGGGGCCATTGTGTATACAGAAAAATGACATTTAAGATTATATTTAGTGTTGGGCGAACCCAACGAAGTTTGGGTTCAGCGAACTCACCCGAACTTTGCCATAAAGTTTGGGTGAGTTCGCCAAACCCAAACCCAAACCCAAACCCAAACCCAAACCCAAACCCAAACCCAAACTTTTTCTTGCAGCAAGCCACTGTGGCATCGTTTCCTATAAAAATAAACAAGGAGGTGGGGAATTCCCCACCTCCTTTTGCTTCCTTTTATTTTTACAGAAAAGGAAAAGGAGGTGGGAAATCCCACGATGGGATTCTGGGGGCGGGGCTTTGACATCACGGAGACTTCTTCCTCCCCGTTTTGGCCGGCCAGGAAGTAGTCTCTGTGACGTCAAAGCCCCACCCCTGGAATCCTTTTGTGGGATTTCCCACTTCCTTTTGCTTGCAGCGGCGCAAGTAAAAGGAAGTGGGAAATCCCACAATGGGATTCCCCACTCTCTTCCCGAGGGGCGGCGTTTCGCGGTGTTCATCTGAACCCGAACCCGAACTTTACCCAAAGTTCGGGTTCAAGTTCGGCATGCCAAACACTGCAAAGTTCAGCATGAGCCCGAACTTTGCAGGTTCGGTTCGCCCAACACTAGTTATATTATTTTAATCCAAGGAAGAGAGAATTGGGAGTGTAAAAAATAGCTGTTGTTGATTAAAATATATATATACAGTGGATTCTTGCTTCCTCCTAAAGAGACAGATATATGATTTGAAGGCTCTACTGGATACAGCCTTTATAAAGGAGACACCAATAATACCTTTCTTAGAAATACAGCTTTGCTGTTTCACAAGTAGTAACCTTCTCTAGAGAACCCGTATCTCAATTCACCAGTGCATGCTTGATAACTGTAATATATTGTTCAGAAACCACAAACCAGAAGCAATAAAGCTTGCTAGTTTTTGGTTCCTGCTACACACACCTATTGCATGTCCCAGTCATATTAGCAGTTTATTAATATGTGGGACAGGATACACCCTAGTATGGTGCCTTTGTCTCTCTCTCTCTCTCTCTCTCTCTGTTTTCCTTTTATAGCTGTAGGTCATTCAAATAACCAACTGCTCTCACATAAGTCTTTCAGAGCTTTAATGTCAGCTTTATAAGCCTTTCTTTTTAGCCCATCAATATAGAGCTGTGGGATTAGCCAGCATTAGAGATAACACTCTCTTCCACACCACCCCTCGGTCTTTGGAATGTTAAGGCTTCCTGTTTGGTGAATTTTTAGTATATTCTAAAGGCATTTTTGCTTTTCGTTGGTGGTTGTGATTGACATTTATGAGTTCTGTGTCTGCCTAGCTGCATTCTGAACTTTGTAGATTTTATAGATTTCTTGCTTTCTGGCGATTGTGATTTACTTATTCAAATCTGTGTTTGGTTAATTTTTACATGCTGTACTTTAAACTAAGGATTTATCTATGACGGCTGTTATTTTGTGATAATTTATTTTATATTTTAATTACTTTTTATTGTTTTAAAATTGCTTATGTATTCTGCATTTTAAAGTAGAATCAAACCTACTAAATATATTTAACAGCTTCAAATCATTGTTGCTAGCCCTTATTTGAGTATCACTGCCAGAGGTTAAAGAAAGAAGTCCTTGTTGGCTAAACTACCATGGAACCAAATGCACATAAACCTTGAGATATTGCCTGGTACTTATTTTATAGCATTGTTCTTTTCTGAAGAAAAAATATTTTAATAAGGAAAGATTTTGGCTTTCAGTCTCAGATTCCTGACCACTAGAACATTCAGGAATGAGTCAAGACAATTTAGCAACTCTTGGATTTGGGAATTTGAGGTAGAAAATGAGTGTTTAAACACTTGCAAATTTATTTATTTATTTTGTCCAATACACAATGAGGGCTTTATACACATAGTAAAATACATGATGAAGGTTATAGGAGATACTCATAGTAAAATATATCTAAGAAAGAATAGAAAAGAAGATATAGTAATAGAACATATCAATGAAAGAATAGAAGAAGAGATATAGGAATAGAAGAAAGGTATAGGAGATATAGGGGACGGAAGGCACTCTAGTGCACTTGTACTCGCCCCTTACTGAACTCTTAGGAATCTGGATAGGTCAACCATAGATATTCTAAGGGTAAATTGTTGGGGGTTTGGGGATGACACTATGGAGTCCGGTAATGAGTTCCATGCTTCAACAACTCGGTTACTGAAGTCATATTTTTTACAGTCAAGTTTGGAGCGGTTAATATTAAGTTTAAATCTGTTGTGTGCTCTTGTGTTGTGGTTGAAGCTGAAGTAGTTGCCGACAGGCAGGATGTTACAGCAGGGCCACCATCAGGAATTTTGGGGCCCCATACAGCCTAAGTGTCTGCCCCCCCCCCTGGCCATTTTAAAACTACTGCCCCCCAAATCCCGTGCCATGCCCACCATGGCCACACACCCTGGGCAAGCCCTCCCCCGGCCCTCTGAGGTCAAACACAGCCCTGATGTGGCCCTCAATGAAATTGAGTTTGACACCCCTGGCCTAGAGGCTAAATCCTATGAACAAGGGCTAAGAGAATGAGTATGTTTAGCTCAATAAATAGAAAACTGAGGGGGAATATAATAGTAGTTTCCCAATCCTTAAAGGGCTGCCACAGAGCAGATGGCATCTATTTATTCTCCATGCCACCTGAAGGTAGTACAAGAAGCCATGGGCGGAACCTCAGCAAGAAGAAATGCAATCTGGAAATAAGGAAAAACTTGGGACTGGGCGGCATAGAAATAAATAAATAAATAATAAATAAATAAATAAATAAATCCCTTCTTTTTTATTAAAAGAAATTAATAGAAACATAGAAACATAGAAGACTGATGGCAGAAAAAGACCTCATGGTCCATCTAGTCTGCCCTTATACTATTTCCTGTATTTTATCTTAGGATGGATATATGTTTATCCCAGGCATGTTTAAATTAAGTTACTGTGGATTTACCAACCACGTCTGCTGGAAGTTTGTTCCAAGCATCTACTACTCTTTCAGTGAAATAATGTTTTCTCACGTTGCTTTTGATCTTTCCCCCAACTAACTTCAGATTGTGTCCCCTTGTTTTTGTGTTCACTTTCCTATTAAAAACACTTCTCTCCTGGACCTTATTTAACCCTTTAACATATTTAAATGTTTCGATCATGTCCCCCCTTTTCCTTCTGCCCTCCAGACTATACAGATTGAGTTCATGAAGTCTTTCCTGATACGTTTTATGCTTAAGACCTTCCACCATTCTTGTAGCCCGTCTTTGGATCCGTTCAATTTTGTCAATAATAATTAAAAAAAAAATCCATTACTATTAAAACTAAAACAACCAGCAAAACTATTAATAAAAACAGGTGAGGGCTGGGTTTTTTTCTCTGTTATTATTTAAGTGCTTTTACCATATGCTTTAAATCAAGAATCACTTCTCTCTCTGTTTCTCTCTCTTTTCTGTCATTCTCTGCCTCAATCATTTTCTCATTTCTCTTTTTTTCTCCCCTTTTTTCTATCATTTCTCTCTCTCTTCCTTCCACTCTTCTCTCTCTCTCTTTCTTCCTCTTTCACTCTCTTCCTTCCTCTCTCATCTCTTTCTTTCTTTCTCTCACTCTCTTCCTTCCTCTCTCATCTCTTTCTTTCTTTCTTTCTTTCTCTATCTTTCTTTCTTCCTCTCTCTTCCTCTCTTCCTTCCTCTCTCATCTCTTTCTTTCTTTCCTTCTCTCTCTCTCTTTCTCTATCTTGCTTTCTTCCTCTCTCTCACTTTCTTCCTTCCTCTCTCATTTCTCTCTCTCTCTTTCTATCTCTCTCTCTCTTTTTCTATCTTGCTTTCTTCCCCTCTCTCTCTCTTGCTTTCTTTCTCTCTCTGACTCTCTTCCTTCCTCTCTCATCTCTCTCTCTCTCTTCCTTCCTCTCTCATCTCTTACTTTCTTTCTGTCTCTCTTTCTCTCTCTTGCTTTCTTCCTATCTCTCACTCTTCCTTCCTCTCTCATCTCTCTCTCTTTTCTTTCTCTCTCTTTCTCTCTCTCTCTTTTTCTCACTTTCCGTCTCTTGTTTTCTTTCTCTCTCTCTCTTGCTTTCTCTCTCACACTCTTTCTCTCTCTCGTTCTCTTTCTCTTGCTATCTCTTTCTCTCCCCCTATTTCTCTCTCTCTCTCTCTCTCACTTTCTCTCTATCTTGTTCTGTCGTCGCTCTCACTGTCTCTCGTTCTCCGGAGGCTGGTGAAAGTAATTTTCAATGTCAGGTGCGCGGGCTGACGCGCGCTCTCCCCATCCCCGTGCTGCCAGCCCAACCCGGAAAATTCAAAGTAAGAAAAACCTTCGCTCTTACTTTGAATGTTCCGGGCATCCTGGCAGGCACGCCCGACATTGAAAATCGCCTTCGCCGGCCGGCGGCCCCCGCTGTGAGAATGCCTGCAGAGAAGAAAGAGAGGCGGAGCGGGCTGGCGGGCGAGGGCAGCGGCGAGTAGCCACGGGGGCATGCGGGGGCTAGAGGCGTGGGGGGGAGGGGCGGCCGTGGCTTCGTGCGCGCCCTTGGAAAAGGGTGCGCGGGGGGGCCTTTTGGGGGATGCTGGCGCACGCGTGCGAAGCCTACAACTTGCGCTTGTGTTAAATTTTATTTCTTTCCTAAGCAGCCTTCTATGTAAAAAAATCCATTTGGGAATGACTCATTCCCAAATGGATTTTTTTACACAGAAGGCTGCTTAGGAAAGAAACAAAATTTAACACAAGCGCAACTAACACAAGCGCAACCGCCACCCCGAAGGGGCTCCTACCTTCGCCGCACGCTTTATTCTGGGACTGGAGGACCGCGCTGCCAAAGGCTCCATTGGGGCTTTGAGTCCTGCCTCGCGAGGGCCAGAGGGCCCGCCTTTTGCATTGGTGAGGCAGGTGGCCAGCAAGAGAGGGCCGGTACTGCGCATGTGCAAGGAGCTGCTCACTGGGCACAAATTACTGTAGGCGCCAGGAGGCCGGCGGGCAAAACCGGGGCCCCCTCATTGTTCAATTTGGCCGGGCCCGTGACGCGACTCCCAGTAGTACCGCCCTATCGGCGGCCCTGCGTTACAGCATATGATCTTGTGGGCAATACTTAGATCTTGTTTAAGGCGTCTTAGTTCTAGACTTTCTAGGCCCAGGATTGAAAGTCTAGTCTCGTAGGGTATTCTGTTTTGAGTGGAGGAGTGAAGGGCTCTTCTGGTGAAGTAACTTTGGACATTTTCAAGGGTGTTAATGTCCGAGGTGTGATATGGGTTCCAAACAGATGAGCTGTATTCAAGGATGGGTCTGGCAAAAGTTTTGTAAGCTCTGGTAAGTTTGAGACACTAATATTATACCCAAATTCCTCTGAAATACATCCTAAAACTAGTTCCCATGCTTTTGGAATAAAGTCTCTACAACAAAGAGCCGGTACAACCCTCAAACCATTGAAAGATACACACTTCTTTCTTAAATTTCAAGAGCCCTTTGGGAAATGTCTAATTTCTTTTAAAGTAACCAAGAAAGGTCTAAGTGTCTGAATTGCATGTTTTCTTATAATAATTAGAATAACATCACCTAGCTAGAGACTGCGACTAAAGAAGAAAATAAATAATGAATAATGGTAGAAGGAAAACCAATAAACATTTAAAGTCATATTCTTTAACATCAATCCTTCATGAGTGAATGCCCTAACTAATTTTCATGATACAAGAATAACCTCCCAAATTATTCCTTGTGCCTGCAATAATAGCTCAGTTTAAATTAATGAATCATGTACCAATTATTTTTAACAGAAATATAACTAGGACTGATTCACTGGTTTTATGTGAGTGATGATTGTGAAACAGAATGCGTGACTGAATTCCAAAGGGCCAGATGTGTGAAATGTTTAAAACACCTGTTTATATCTTTTACATGAAATAAAAAGAAAATGTCTGCAATTGGAATAACGTACAAGATAATGATGAAACACATGTATTAAGGCTGATCAAATTATCAGTTTTTAAATAGATCCAAGGAACATTGTATGTATATGGCATATATCTACCAATGCAGTTTTGTAAACAATTGATAATACATCTACAGTTTGGGGTGCTGAAACTACTATGGCTTTCAAATTGTTTTGGAAAGACATGTATCCTTCTCAACTATGGTGAGAATTTATATGGTACTGCTGTTAGCTGAAGTTAATCTTTCTGGAGAATATAGCCCAGCCTAATCACTGGGATCAGATACTTGTACTTCATAATCAGGTACAAGGAAGCACGGGTCTTCACAATTCACATAGATATGGTGAAAAAAAATCTGCTATCTTGAAGCAATAAAAGGCCCTATTCTTCAGGTACAAGCTAGATGTAACTGAGAAAATAGAGTCATAACCCCATGGATTTTTCCAATTGTGTAAGCCATATAATATTTATTATGGTTAGGTTAGGTTTATTGGATTTATATGCCGCCCCTCTCCGCAAACTCGGGGCGGCTCACAACAATAATAAAAAACAGTACAGTACATAATACCAAATCCAATGCCCACCCATCTAGTTACAATTTAAAATTAATAATCTCATAAAAACAGTATATATAAAAAACAGGCACACAGTCAATCAATCAACAAAACAACATGGGCAAGGGGGAGGTGTTTTAGTTCCCCCATGCCTGACGGCAAAGGTGGGTCTTAAGGAGTTTACGAAAGGCAGGGAGGGTGGGGGCAATCCTAATCTCAGGGGGGAGCTGGTTCCAGAGGGTCGGGCCCCCCACAGAGAAGGCTCTTCCCCTGGGTCCCGCCAGACGACATTGTTTAGTCGACGGGACCCGGAGAAGGCCAACTCTGTGGGACCTAACCGGTCGCTGGGATTCGTGCGGCAGGAGGCGGTCCCGAAGATATTCTGGTCCGGTGCCATGAAGGGCTTTATAGGTCATAACCAACACTTTGAATTGTGACCGGAAACTGATCGGCAGCCAATGTAGACTGCGGAGTGTTGGAGTGATATGGGCATAATTGGAGAAGCCCATAATTGCTCTCGCAGCTGCATTCTGCACAATCTGAAGTTTCCGAACACTTTTCAAAGGTAGCCCCATGTAGAGAGCGTTACAGTAGTCGAGCCTCGAGGTGATGAGGGCATGAGTGACTGTGAGCAATGACTCCCGGTCCAAATAGGCGCACCAGGCGAACCTGGGCAAACGCCCCCCTCGCCACAGCTGAAAGGTGTTTTTCTAATGTGAGCTGTGGATCGAGGAGGACGCCCAAGTTGCGGACCCTCTCTGAGGGGGTCAATAATTCCCCCCCCAGGGTAATGGACGGACAGATAGAATTGTCCTTGGGAGGCAAAACCCACAGCCACTCCGTCTTGTCTGGGTTGAGTTTGAGTTTGTTGACACCCATCCAGGCCCCAACAGCCTCCAGGCATCGGCACATCACTTCCACTGCTTCGTTGACTGGACATGGGGTGGAGATGTACAACTGGGTATCATTGGCATATTGATGATACCTCACCCCATGCCCTTGGATGATCTCACCCTGTGGTTTCATGTAGATATTAAATAGCAGGGGAGAGACGACCGACCCCTGAGGCACCCTACAAGGGAGAAACCTCGGGGTCCACCTCTGACCCCCCACTAACACCAACTGCGACCGACCGGAGAGGTAGAGGAGAACCACTGAAGAACAGTGCCTCCCACTCCCAACCCCTCCAGCCGGCGCAGAAGGATACCATGGTCGATGGTATCGAAAGCCGCTGAGAGGTCAAGGAGCACCAGGACAGAGGACAAGCCCCAGGCCCGGGCCCGCCAGAGATCATCCATCCACGCGACCAAAGCAGTTTCCGTGCTGTAGCCGGGCCTGAATCCAGACTGCTGAGGACCTAGATAATCGGCTTCATCCAAGGACCGCTGGAGTTGAAGTGCTACCACCTTCTCGATAACCTTCCCCATGAAGGGATAATGTTTGACATTACTATTATATGGATTACTTTTTTGTTAAAATAACATAAGGGCCCTTTTTAGAAGGAGAATGAAGGTGGGTCTATCAAGTAAGCTATGAACATATCCAAAGAATACATTTTGAATGGTGAGAATCGTAGGGTCAATGTAATAACATTTGGTGAAAACAATGAATCTTGGTATCCACATTTCATACATTTCCAGATATTATAATTATTACAAAATATTGTTATTACAAAATTAGTCAACCAGCAAAATGTTGTGGATATAATTTACTTGGACTTCAGTAAGGCATTTGATTAAGTTGACCAAAATCTACTACTTGATAAGATAGAAAAATGTGATTTGGACAGCATCGCTACCTGATGGATTTGCTCTTGGCTGACTAACCACACTCAATATGTAGTCCTTAATGGAACTGTATTTATATGGAGGGAAGTATGCAGTGGGGTACCCCAAGACTTTATCCCAGTATTTTGACCAGTATTCTTCAATATTTTCATCAATGATTTAGACCAGTGTTTCCCAACCTTGGAAACTTGAAGATATTTGGACTTCAACTCCCAGAATTCCCTAGCCAGCATTCGCTGGCTGGGGAATTCTGGGAGTTGAAGTTCAAATATTTTCAAGTTGCCAAGGTTGGGAAACACTGATTTAGACAATGGGATAGAAAGAGAATTCTGTGGAAATAAGCCAATCTATGTTTTGAAGTGGCAGAACCACATGCAGAGAGCAGGATAAAAGACTGAACACCACTTTCACAGTTGAATTGAATCATTGCAAGGGAAGCTTCTCTGTCTTTCATTTGAACTTCAGTCAACTATTTTACACTGTATTAGTCTTATGTAGCACAAAGACACAGTGATTCAATAACTCTTTCAAAATTAAGCAGTTTATTGAACCAAGGAATAAAAGATCCAAGAGAACAAAACTGATGTGTCTCTTTCATGATGGTATATAATAAAGAGGAGCATTGCTAGAATGACCTTGGTTTTAAACATGGTCACCTTTAGTTGTGAATGAATGGAGCATAGAGACAGTAAGTTTTTTTATTTTTTTATTTTTGTATTTATTCATTTGTCCAATGCATAAATACATAGGCAGAAAATAGACATGTGATAATATATAAGAGAGTGAAAATGAACTTAGAGGAGAGGATATATGAAAGGAAGAGAATATATAAGATAAGTGAAAGAAAGAAAGGAAAGACAATTGGACCCTAAAATCCAAAAAATTTGGGAAACAATTTACAAATGGTTAAAGGAAATCACGAAGGAGGAAATAGAGTACTCACCGGAGGGGATGCTACTCGGAATTTGGAAAAAATCTTACTCGAAACAAACCCTTTTTTTAGTGACTCACATAAATACAGCTACAAGAATTGCAATTGCGCAAACATGGAAGAACAAACAGACCCCCAATATAAATTTAATAATAGAAAAAATATATACATGTGCAGAAATGGATAAATTGACAAACCTACTTAAGGGAAACAGAATCAACGAATCTAAAAGCATGTGGAACAATTGGCACGAGTGGATTCAAAGGAAAAGATTTGTATAACCTTATACAAAATAGCAGTACAAACCTTAAAAAAAAAATATGAAAATACCATTTGAATGTTTTTACCCTGTTTTGCATTGCATAGTATTAAGTTATTATTATCCATATAACAACTGTAACCGGTAAAAAAGTTGGATAAGACCTGTAAACTGTATAAACAAATTGTGATATATGTATCTATAAAACAATAAAAAGATTTGCAAAAAAAAAGAAAAGAAAATGAACTTAGAGGAGAGGATATATGAAAGGAAGAGAATATATAAGATAAGTGAAAGAAAGAAAGGAAAGACAATTGGACAGGGGACGAAAGGCACCCCAGTGCACTTATGTACGCCCCTTATTGGCCTCTTAGGAACCTGGAGAAGTCAATCGTGGAGAGTCTAAGGAAGAAGTGTTGAGGGTTAGGGGTTGACACAATTGAGTCTGGTAATGAGTTCCATGCTTCGATAACTCGATTGTTGAAATCATATTTTTTACAGTCAAGTTTGGCGCGGTTCGTATTAAGTTTGAATCTGTTGTGTGCTCTTGTGTTATTGCGGTTGAAGCTGAAGTAGTCATTGACTGGTAAGACATTGCAGCCTATGATCTTGTGGGCAATACTTAGATCGTGTTTAAGGCGTTGTAGTTCTAGGCTTTCTAGGCCTTGGATTGTTAGTCTATTTCCGTAGGATATTCTGTTTCAAGTGGAGGAGTGAAGGGCTCTTCTGGTGAAATATCTTTGGACATTTTCAAGGGTGTTGATGTCTGAGATGTGGTATGGGTTCCAGACAGATGAGCAGTAGTCTAGGATGGGTCTGGCAAAAGTTTTGTAGGCTCTTGTGAGTAGAGTGAGGTTGCCTGAGCAGAAGCTGCGTGGGATCAGTTGTCTCAAACTTGAGGGTGCTTCAAAAGGTCCAGCCTTGCATTCTTAATGTTTTCTGCAGAATTTCACTGCTGGCAAAATACACCTATTGCCATCACTCATTCTTCCCATATTGTTAGGTTCTGTCCAGGGGCGGATTGCCATTACTGCTGCTACTGTTGTGTTGCATGCGCAGCTTCAGTCCTCTTGTATGCATGTGCATTATGCATGCCAGTTCCAGCACATTTCTGCTTCTGCGCATGTGCAGGAAGCAAAAATGCACTAAAATCTCATGAGGGGATATGCTTGAAAGAGAGATTTTGCTGATTTTTTTTTTTGCTTCATGTGCATGCACAGAAGCAATAAAAATCACCAAAATCTCTCTTTCATGCAAATATATGGGGGGGGATGGAGGCACCCATAGGTCTGGCACCACAGCAGCTGCACGCAAATAGTGCAATCTGGAGGCCACTACTGGTGCACCATTCCCAGTGAAGGGCTACCAAAATTTTTACTACCACACTGCGGGCGTGGCTTATGCAGGACGCCCTGGATTTTCTTTCAACATCTTTCAGTGCAAATTGGGTGCTCAGGGTGGAGCTCCATTTTTGCTACTCCACTGCGTCCCCCCCCTGTCCAGGCAGTAGCCCACCCCTGACTGTCCCCTACCATACCACAGCTTACAAAACTTTTGCCAGACCCATCCTTGAATACAGCTCATCTGTTTGGAACCCATATCACATCTCAGACATCAATCACCCTTGAAAATGTCCAAAGATACTTCACCAGAAGCCCTCCACTCCTCCACTCGAAACAGAATACCCTACGAGACTAGACTTTCAATCCTGGGCCTAGAAAGCCTAGAACTAAGATCTAAGTATTGCCCACAAGATCATATGCTGTAACGTCCTGCCTGTCGGCAACTATTTCACCTTCAACCACAACAACACAAGAGCACACAACAGATTTAAACTTAATATTAACCGCTCCAAACTTGACTGTAAAAAATATGACTTTAGTAACCGAGTTGTCGAAGCATGGAACTCATTACCGGACTCCATAGTGTCATCCCCAAACCCCCAACACTTTACCCTTAGACTATCTATGCTTTACCCTCTCCAGATTCCTAAGAGGTCAGTAAGGGGCGAGTACAAGTGCACTAGAGTGCCTTCCGTCCCCTGTCCTATTGCTCTCCTATATCTCCTATTCCTTTCTTCTATTCCTATATCTCTTCTTTTATTCTTTCATTGATATTTTCTATTACTATATCTTCTTTTCTATTCTTTCTTAAATATATTTTACTATGAGTATCTCCTCTATAACCTTCATCATATATTTTACTATGTGTATATATATACAGTATATATATACCCACTAAACCTCTCATTGTGTATTGGACAAAATAAATAAATAATAAAATAAATAAATACCGGTAGCAACCACTACTGGTTCTGTCTCTCCATTTATGCAAAGAACGGAGAAGAAAGGCAAGGCAAAGGACTAGCAACCAGCCTCTGCAGGCCCTAACCTTGGCTTTCCTCTGCTATCCAATGCTTCCTTTATGATTTTTCCTTTTTGTAGCAAAGAAAAAGAAAAAAAAATTAAAAACAAAATAACCCCTAGCTATTGAATTGTGGTGGAAGGTGGCATGACCTGTTGATTACAAAAAGGAGGAACTTTCCAGTCACAGGAAACATGGGTTTTGATGCTCCCTTTGGAACAGAGAAGGGGAACACTGAAAAACCACATCTATTATTGTTCCTTCCACCTGGCCCATAGAAAGGCAATAATGGCTACTTTTACATCTGGGCCAAAAAGGGCTGGAGTCCAAGGAGTCAATGTGAACACATTGAAGTTTGAATTAAAGCTGACAGCAGGCTATTTCTCTGCCAGCATCTTTTCCATCCAAATCTATATTCACTATCCCATCCTTTAGGCACAGCACATTTCACAGAGACCAAAAAGGAATTTTGTTTGTTTAGGACCATCATCTAGAAAGCTACATGACATGTTTTCTTCCCCCACCTTACCAAGGAGCAAGTCTATTAACAAATTAGGAGGTCTACGGTAAAGGGATGATCAATCTGGCCTTCGCAGCAAGAACATGTAGGTGAGACATAGCAAGGGACGTAGTCATCAAAAGCGTGAAGAAGGAACAGATCCATGGGAGTTAGATGTGGAAAATAACCTTGGATTCAAACTTTCAGGGTGTGAGAATAGTGTTCCATTATTCTGGGTGTAGATATCAATCTAAGAAACATAGAAACATACAAGTCTGATGGCAGAAAAAGACCTCATGGTCCATCTAGTCTGCCCTTATACTATTTCCTGTATTTTATCTTAGGATGGATATATGTTTATCCCAGGCATGTTTAAATTCAGTTACTGTGGATATCTACCACGTCTGCTGGAAGTTTGTTCCAAGGATCTACTACTCTTTCAGTAAAATAATATTTTCTCATGTTGCTTTTGATCTTTCCCCCAACTAACTTCAGATTGTGTCCCCTTGTTCTTGTGTTCACTTTCCTATTAAAAACACTTCCCTCCTGGACCTTATTTAACCCTTTAACATATTTAAATGTTTCGATCATGTCCCCTCTTTTCCTTCTGTCCTCCAGACTATACAGATTGAGTTCATTAAGTCTTTCCTGATACGTTTTATGCTTAAGACCTTCCACCATTCTTGTAGCCTGTCTTTGGACCCGTTCAATTTTGTCAATATCTTTTTGTAGGTGAGGTCTCCAGAACTGAACACAGTATTCCAAATGTGGTCTCACCAGCACTCTATATAGCGGGATCATAAACTCCCTCTTTCTGCTTGTTATACCTCTAGCTATGCAGCCAAGCATCCTACTTGCTTTCCCTACCGCTTGACTGCACTGTTCACCCATTTTGAGACTGTCAGAAATCACTACCCCTAAATCCTTTTCTTCAGACGTTTTTGCTAACACAGAACTGCCAATACAATACTCAGATTGAGGATTCCTTTTCCCCAAGTGCATTATTTTACATTTGGAAACATTAATCTGCAGTTTCCATTGCTTTTACCATTTATCTAGTAAAGCTAAATCATTTATCATATTACAGACGCCTCCAGGAATATCAACCCTATTGCACACTTTAGAGTCATCGGTAAATAGGCAAACCTTCCCTACCAAATGTTTCCCTATGTCACTCACAAACATATTAAAAAGAATAGGACCCAGAACAGACCCTGTTCTGGGTCCTATTCTTTTAGTGTAGTGAAGTTTTAGAATTTGTCAAATATGTTACTTCTACCTAATAACAGTAAATATTAGGAAACTTCAGCTTTATTTTTATGAGAGCTATGTAGAAACAGATATTTCTCATATCACTTGTAGCAACATCATCTGGTTATCTTTATTCTGCTCACATTTCTTATTGTCAGCTTTTCCAGAAAAATAAAGTTAATGCTTCAAAATACACATTCCATTAATTTTTTTCCCCTGTCCTTGGTTCAAGGATATTTTAATTATAGCCTTTTGGGATTAGTTACGAATATTTGGTATAGCTAGGCTTCATTTTGTTCTCCATTTTAATTTAGCTACAATTGAATTTTCTTTTTTAAAGATCAGATATTATAAAGTGCACTTTACTGCAAAAAAAAGGTTTTGTTTTTGAAGAAAAATACTGTTAGATGACATGTGGTGAGGTAGTGCACATAAAAAAACATTACAAATGTTACCTTGCTTGGACAAATGCTTTGGTTTTATGTACCAGGTGTTAGACATGTAGAAGAATTGACATTAATAACTTTCACAAACAAGTCACATATTCTGTGTTTTTAATCTCTGTTGTAATTCATAAACTGAAACAGCAGAGTGTATTTTTGATGTGTAGAATTTTTTTATAAAGTAGGAATATGAAATTGGGTGAATGAGGTTTTTTTTCTTGTTAGTGAAAACTCTGAAGAGTATAGTTCTCTGAAAATTGTAACCAAATATTAGTAAAAGGAATCCTCCCTCCCTCCCTCCCTTCCTTCCTTTTTTCCTTGACTTATCCCAAAAGACAGTAGTCGGTGAATTGGTGACTAGAATTTCACCACCCTCTAGGGCAAACCTGGGCAAGGGGCAGCCCGTGGGCCGCATCCTGCCCACCTGCTGTTTGTGACTGGCCCGCCCACAACCCACTGCGCAGTCTTTTCCAAGACTGGGCAGAGGAGTAAGTGGGGGAGCAGCAAAGAAAGTGTGAGGAAGTCTTCCGCCTGCGAAGCTTTTTCCTTCGCAGGCAGAAGAGGCGCATGGTGGGGCGTAGAAGTTCACCCTGAGGCAACCCTGAGGGAGGAGGTGGGGATTGCGCCCGGAGGAGGTGGTGAGCCCGCTCACTTTTTTCTTTTTTGGTCATCAAGTTTTTGACACCTTGCTAGATGACTGGTGGTCTTTGAATATTGCCATATCTTAAAAATGGTACAATCTGTAAAGAAGTTGAAAAACTCTGTACTTGAAGACCTCCAAGGTCCCTTCCAATAGTAGTAAGTTGCTACTGGTACAGTTGAGGACAGCCCACTGGTAATACAGGGTGTGCTGCCTGTGGAGCTTTGGTTCTCTTGCGTGCATGCCTGAACATCCCAGCGTATTTTTGCTTCATGTGCATGCGCAGAAACAAAATCTCATGAGGGGATATGCGCGTATGAGAAATTTCAGCAATTTTTTGCTTCTAATGTGGAAGCAAAACCTCACGCATGTATGTATCCCCTCATTTCAGCACATTTTAATTCCTGCTCATGCACACAAAGTACAGATTATGTAATGGCGGATTGCCATTGCCACCGGTAGTGGTGGTCATGGCAATCTGCCCCTGTCTTCCAATGCTGTTTATGCCTGTAAAATCAATCAATGGATTGATTTCAAAGATCTCTTGTATAAAGTGAATACTCCTGTATAAAGTATATAAAGAATTCCTGTATGAAGTGTATACAGAATTCTCCTGTATAAAGATCTCCTGTATAAAGTGTACAAAGATATATATTGGGTGTTGTGGTTAGCTCTGGCCCAACTCCTGCCCCAAGGAATGTGCAGGTGGATGTGGGGGAAACATCCACGTGCTGCAGGCCTGTTTTGCTTCCAATGGAATCTGCCGATGAAGCCTCCTCTGACCAAGGAAGCGTGAGTGACAGGGAAGTGGAGAGTTTGGCAGACAGCCCAGGAGGAGATCAATCATCTGTATCATCCCTGGATTCTGAACAAGAATTAATGACACATCCATGCATGCATAGAGTGATGCAACAACTGAAGGATTATTACAAGAGAAAATGCGGCCACCTGTGGTTGGGTGGGACTGCTGTAATTAGTGCTACAGATAAACGTGCAGCCTGGTATTTTAGCCTCATGGCAGTTTATCTGATTCATTGTTTCGTCAAGATCGTGTTTTTTGTGCTGTTCAAGATTGTGTGTGGACTCTCTGGACTTTAGAATTGGACTCAATTTCCCAGTTATTGGGTGAGCAATTGGATTGCATTTAACCTGTGCCTTGTGTGTACCAGAAAATCCCTTTGACATTTAAAAAGGGAGCTGTTTCTGTTTTTCTGTTTACAAAAACTTTTGGGTTTTCCTTTTATTAGTCTTCCTGGACTAATTACCATATAATTACGGGCGGTTGAAACACGCCGGCAGAACATTGTGTGTGTGTAGGTGTGTGTGCTTGTTTGTGTGTGTGCACATGCAAGTCTCTGTCTATTAATCATGCTGGGGGGAAAATGATAACCCTGCTGTTTTAACTTTTTTCCCCCCAATATTTTTCTAAATGTGAAATGGACTTCTTTAAATGGGAAAAATGGTGCATAGACATTGATGATGCAAATTACTGTGATTTTATTCCTTACGTTGAAAAAAACCCAGCGATGTAAAAAATATTGCTAGAAATGGTAAAAATGATTTAAAATACTATTGCTATTTTATATTAAGGTTAGGGGCTTGTTGAACTTGTTTTTTATGAGTTGAACTTAGACTTTAATGTTTGTTTCCTGCTTTTTTTCTGGAAATTCAATAACTCTGAAGTAGGAGAGCTTGTGGTTTTCTGCATCCTCTAGTCCTGCAGGGCGAGATTTGCAGGCTTCCATATTCTTCCTTTTTCCATTTTTAAAGTTTCCTCTCCTGGGGCAAGGTATGAGATGAAAATTATCTGAGGTCAGATAAGGAGCAAACTTCAAATTTATCAATTTAAAATTGCTAGGTTCCCAAGGTTTATAATAAAATAAAGAAATTAGAACAAGTCCCGATCCTTGTACTTACCTGAATTATTACTATGAGACAATGGTATCAAGTTATAGAATAAATAGATGGTGGTAGAAATGCATATAGTCAAGGCTATGGTTTTCCCAGTAGCAATGTATGGCTGTGAAAGTTGGACCACAAGAAAGGCTGAGAATTGAGGCCTTTGAACTATGGGGCTGGAGAAGACTCCTGCGAGTTCTTTGGAATGCAAGGCGAACAAACGGTCCTAGAGGAGATTAACCCTGACTGGTCTTTAGAAGGCCAGATCCTGAAGATGAAACTCAAATACAGTGATATCTCTACTTAAGAACTTAATTTGTTCTGTGACCAGGTTCTTAAGTAGAAAAGTTCTTAGGTAGAAGCAACCTTTCCCATAGGAATCAATGTAAAAGCAAATAATGTGTGTAAACCCATTAGGAAAGAAATAAAAGCTTGGAATTTGGGTGGGAGGAGAAGGAAGAAGAGGAGCAGGACAGTCGCTGCTGAAGGAAGAAGGTGAGGTGAGGGGAATCAACAAAGTCCAAAACTTTAAGGCTTAAAATAAAAGAGGGACTCTGAGGCAGCGCCCAGAGAAAGGAAAACGCTCTCTTCACTCTGGGCTGCCCAGAGCGAAGGGAGCATTTCTTTTCTCTGGGCGCTAACAGAGGTTTATTCCCTCTCCAAGTGCCCAGAGAAAGGAAAATGCTTCGTTCGCTCTAGACTACCAAAGCCTCCTTAAGCACCACCGAAAGACTTCTCTGGAAGCCCAGAAAAGCCCGAGATGGCTAGGATTAAAGGGGGAATGGCAGGAAACTGGCCGGGCCTTCGTGCCAGTCTCAAATTTCCTGGGAAATTTTTCTGGGCTTGAGTTCTTAAGTAGAAAATGGTTTTTAAGTAGAGGCAAAAATATCTTGAACACCCGGTTCTTATCTAGAAACGTTCTTAAGTAGAGGCGTTCTTAGGTAGAGGTACCACTGTACTTTGCCCAGGGAAGGAAGGACTCACTAGAGAAAAGCCAAATGCTGGGAAAGACAGAGAGCAAAAGAAGAAGAGAACAACAGAACATGAGGTGGCTGGATTGAGTCACTGAAGCCATCAACGTGAGCTTAAATGGACTCTGGGGGTTGGTAGAAGACTGGAAGGCCTGGAGGAACATTGTCCATGGGGTTGCGATGGGTCAGATACGACTTCGCAACTAACAACAACAACAGAATAAATAGATAAGATACCAAACTCATATATTAAACAATTAAGAACATAAACATGTGGTCTACCCTTAAAGCTTTGAGGATATAATTATAATCATTTTATGCTCTCATCTTTTACTATAATTCCTGTAACATTTTCAGAATTTCTCATTATACGGTTATGAGACTTTAAGCCAAATTCAAAGGAAAAGAAGAAAGAGATCTTCTTTGGAATATACCTTGATGGAGAGGGTAAGCATTAATATCTGTGATTTAGAAGTAGACTAAATCATATCAATATAAAACTTAGGGAAAATCCAAAATAAGTCAAAAAGCTATCTCAGAACTTCAAAGAAGCTGTATCAAAGGATTTCTCAGCATCCTAAGAAATTATAGCTGCTGGGTCTAATCTATTTTGAATTAAAGCTGGATCTGTAGAGCATCATTGATTAAAAGTCTGATATCGTCAGAAGTTTGACAGCCCTGCATAAAACCAGCCTCAGCTGGATCCTTAATAGTTCAAAGGACTGCTGTGGTTTAGGGGCTAAAGTGGTTGTTAAAATTTTAGCATCCACTTTTATCAAAGAAATCCATCTATAATTAGAAAACATAGTAGAATCCTTGCTGTTTAGGCACAATAATGGTAACTGTCTCATCAACAGCAAGGGAAAACGTTACCATTTATTTTCAGTAGAATAAGAGATTAGAAGTCCAATGTTTGCACCAATCCAGTATGATACAATCAGAATAAGGAGTCTTCCCAATTTCAACTGTAAGAATAGTTTACTGTTAGAAACTATGAAGCTGATGTGATAATTCACCTCAAATAAATTATTTGCTGGTATCCCCTAGCAAATCAGATATGTAATTTAATTTCTATTTATATGGAAAAAAGATGTTTCATAAACGATTTCTGTTTATATGGAAAAAATGATTCTTCAGATTCATAGTTCCTGATAAATCTGTTCATTGTCATTAAATAATATTTACTATCTCACTGTTTTGCCAAGTGTCAGAGCAGTGAACAGGTGCCCTGGCAATTTGCTCCTTTGGCTCCAGAGACAATAAGCACATCCAGTGAATAAAGGGATTTTAACCTTTGTTATTAATTCAAGCAAACAGATTGGAAAGCCTAATGTAAAAAAAGTATAGAAAGCATATAGACCAGTGATGGGGAATCTGTGGCACAGGTGCCACAGGTGGCACGCCAATCCATACATGCCGGTACATGAGCCATTGCCCTAGCTCAGCTCCAGCACACACGTTCGCACCAGCCAGCTGATTTTTGACTCACATGGAGGCTCTGGGAGGGCTTCTTTGGCTTCCAGAGGGCCTCTGAGGGGATGAGGGAAGGTGTTTTTGCCCTCCCCCAGACTGGATCCGAGGGGGAAGACAAATACCTGACAGAGAATGGGAGAATGGCTCCATTGGCTGTGGAGAAAACTGAGGAAGGGCAAAGTCAGGCTCGTCAGAGCAGGGGAGAAGTAGAACAAGGGAGAGGGATTTCAGATGGAGACCAAGGCTCACCTCCTCCTCATCCTACGACACCCAGGGAAGAACAGAGAAGAGAGCAACATGGGTTGAAGGGCTTACGAGGGAGGGAAGGACCCAAATTCCCTTCACAAGGCACACCTGGGGATGGAATTTAAAGGAGATGCAAATGGGATGTGGTTGTCGGGAACATATACTGAGTTCATCTCATGTTAACTGCTTTTTATGAGTTTCTGGCATCCTCCCAATTGGTTAGATTTACTGCTGTGCTACTTCACTTTTGTAAGTCTTTATCTTGCTTGCCCTGCTGCATTAATTACCTTAACTTGCCTTGTTGGATTTATAATTGGAATCTTTCTGCTTATAACAATTGGATTGGAGCAGACTATACAGTATCTATATCTACACACACACACAGACAGACAGACAGACAGACAGATAGACAGATAGATATATGTAGATATAGATATAGTCTGCTTATAGCAATAGCACACACATGCACGTACGCGCGCGCACACACACACACACACACACACACACACAGAGTTATAGTTGATATATTTATAGTTATAGTTAGTTATAGTTATAGTTTCATCTGATCTGGTATATATGAAGGATAGATAAAAATAATAATAATAATAATAATAATAATAATGATAATAATTTATTGGATTTGTATGCTGCCCCTCTCCGCAGACTCGGGGCTGCTAACAACAATATTCAAGAGAATTTTAATGTAGTTTTTTTGGACGTTTTTGATAATATATCAAATATATCTTAATATATCTTAATATGGCATCTTATCTCAAATACATCTTAATATGACATCTTATTATACAGTTTTATATAAATGTTTAAGTGGTACTGATTGTAACTTGTTTCCTGCTTGATCCATCCTTTTCATGTACTCTTGCTGAAGTTGTATACACTTCAACTGAAAGAAACCTGAATATTTTATAAGTCTGAATTCTGAATAAGGATGGTTCATATTGTATTACCAAGCCTGTAGCTATTATCTCTTATATGTAGATATTATTTCTGGGGCATAGCATTAATCAATTTTTCTTTATAAAATGAATTTGATTTAATTTTTATGTAAGATTAAAACTGTGTTTTTACCAATGCCTTATCAAACATGTTGCTACTGCTACGGCTACTGCATAAACAGTACATAAACAGTACCTAGCCATTAGACAATCCAGAGATATAAAAACCACTTAAATGTTGCTATTATCTATAAGTACAGTACTTTGCATTTTTGCAGCTAAATATATTATATGCTATTCTCTATTGCTACTGTAATATATTTTAGACTTAATGATTTTGAAAAATTTCTGATAATGAGTCACTATTGCTGATTTTTTTTTTATTTCTACAAATAAGTATAGAATAGAATAGAATTATTTATTGGCCTAATGTGATTAGATACACAAAGAATTTGTCATTGGTGCATATCCTCTCAGTGTACATAAAAGAAAAGATACATTTGTCAAGAATCATGAAGTACAACACTTAATGATTGTCATAGAGGTCAAATAAGCAATGAGGAAGCAATCAATATTATTATAAATCCTAAGGATACAAGCAACAAGTTACAGTCATACAGTCATAAGTGATAGGAACGATGACTATGGTGGACTTTTATGCTGGATTCATAACAAAGCTAACGGCAGACTTACACTGTTTATTTATTTATTTGCTAAGATCTAATATGCTGTTTGAATGCAGTGAAACTTTGAGAAGCTTACTGTTCCTTCTCAGTATTAAGAGAAAAAAACAATGAAAATAAAAAAGAATATAAGAAAAAAATTAAAAGAAAATTGAAAGAAAAAACTCCAATATAACAACATAACTGTAACTCACCCCCGGCTCCAGGGGGCAGCTCCCAGCGCAGGGGCTGGGGAGGAGGTGGAGTTCAGGGCGGAGTAGGCCGATCCTGGGCCTGTCGCCCCCGGCTTCAGGGGGCAGCTCCCAGCTCAGGGGCTGGGGAGAAGGTGGAGTTCAGGGCGGAGTAGGCTGATCCTGGGCCCGTCGCCCCTGTCTCCAGGGGGCAGCTCCCAGCGCGGCGGCTGGGGAGGAGGCCAATGCCTCCTCCAATGCCGCGCGGGTGTCTATCATGAGGGGAAGTGGAAGGACATGGTAGGAGGTGGGCACAGCCGATGGCAGAGCCGAGGAAGCCGGGGCTTTCTCCCCTGCTGACAGCTTGGGAGGGGCAGATCAGCTGTCAGTCGGGGAGAAACCACGCCGGCTCTGCACCAGCCTGAAAAACTCTGGGCTATCGTTAGGATTTGCCTGCGCTCCAGCGCGCTGCGCGCCTTACAGAGAACTATGACTGTAAGTAGTTATAACTAAAATCATAGCAAGTAGCTGAAGATTACTGCCAAAGCAAATGACACCTATTGTTTCAGCATCACCTTCATGGCTGAGTTTATGGGCTTCACCAATTAGTTTTCAATGTTTTTCCAAGACCAATAAAAAGTAAACAGGATTCTAGACCATCCTCTGATGTTTTGCTCCTTGTCACATTCCATTCATTTATCAAGCTGGTCATTTAGGAAAACAGCAGGCGTCTACTTAAAATTGGCTGATAATTGCTTTTTGCTCAATGACTCAGCCTGTCAGGAAGCATGTTTTATTATTGTGACTTTCTATTTATTTCAAGCTGTCTTTAAATGTGCTGGGATAAGCATGGAAAATAGAGCTGATATAAGTTCCTATTTGATTTTTCTCCATTGTCCCTCTCTTCCTCTTTTCATCTCTCTGTTTAGACAGGATAGAGGAAGGCCCTTCCAATGTCATTTTCATCAAGGCTGATGGGCAAGATAGCAATTATTTGCTGCCTGTTATCTGAGAGTCCATCAATCCTCCCATTTGGCAGATGATCCAATAAATGTCAGGAAGAAATGTCTTGACAGTTTGTGATGCAACAGAGGGATCAGAGGACAGTATGGGAATACGAGATTAAAGGTCCTATCAAATCATTCCAATTGCCTGGGTAATTAATATAGATTTCAGACATAAAAATGGAAGGTTTCAAAATATCTTGTCTGGGAAGGACATATCAACACTCTTTGAAATTTCCAAAAACAGAAATGAAAAATTGTGCACACAGAAAGCATTGCTTGTGAATTATTTTCACTGAGATGGTACAGTATATAGCTAGTCTTTGACTTACAACCACAATTGAGCCCAAAATTTATGTTGCTAACTGAGACATTTGTTAAATGATATTTGCCCCATTTTATGACCTTTCTTGCCACAGTTGTTAAGCTGTGCAGTTATTAAGTTAGTAAAATGGTTGTTCAAATGAATCTGGCTTCCCTATTGACTTTGCTTGTGAGAAGGTTGCAAAAAAATGATCACATGACTCTGGGACACTGCAAATTTTGATCACGTGACCAGAGAGTACTGTAATAGTGAGAAGTGTGAAAAATGGTAATAAGTCACTTTTTTTCAGTTCCATTGTAACTTTGAATGCACTAAATGTTTGGGGAAGAAATCACAGAGTCAGGTAGTGTATTCCAGGCGTTGACCACTCTGTAGCTGAAGTCATATTTTATGCATTCTAAATTTCTCATGCAACAGTGATGTAACCGAAGAAGTTGGAATCCTATGAACAATTTTTATGGACAAGCAAAAAAGGAGAATCTAAACGTCCTTAAGGAACAATTGTTTTGACCACATGGGCACATTTTCACCCATTAAAGTACGTTAAATAACTCATTCCAGATAATTATTTGGAAAGAAATTGAAGATAAAACTCATTTCCACATTTGCTCCAGATATTGGAAATAAGGAAATGTACTAGTGTAGAATTATTATTATTATTATTATTATTATTATTAGTAGTAGTAGTAGAAGAAGAAGAAGAAGAAGAAGAAGAAGAAGAAGAAGAAGAAGAAGAAGAAGTAGTATTAGTAGTACTGGTGGTAATAATAATAATAATAATAATAATAATAATAATAATAATTTATTGGATTTGTATGCCGCCCCTCTCCGCAGGTAGTACAGTGATCCCCCGGTTATTGCGTCCCCGACCATTGCGAACAGGGTAATTTGCGATTTTTCAACCCGGAAGTAAACAACACCATCTGCGCATGTACGCCCTTTTTCTTTCTATGGCCATGCATGCATAGATGGTGGAGTTTGCCGGGCAGATCAGCTGCTGGGCGGCTTCCCTGGGTCTTCCCCTCTTGCCGGGGTTTCCCCTTTGCGTGGGCGGCGGGGAAACCCCAGCCCCGCTTCCCAGCTGAGTGGCGCGAGCAACGGCATGGGCGGGCGAAGGGCGGGCGGCGCTGGCTTCCCCTCAGGAGACGCGCCTTCTCTCTTTTTTTTCTTGCGGCGAGCCCGAGCCATTCCTCTCTCGACCGCAGCCGAGCTTCCCTCGGCCCCCTTTGGCCCCGTCGCCTCCTCCCTGCCTGCGAGACTCTTCTTCTCCGGCTTTCGGAGCTCCTCCGCCGTCACCCGGCTTCTGGCAGAAGCCTTCTCTCTTTTTTTTCGTGCGCTTGGCGAGGAAAAGCAGGCGGGGAGGAGGCGAAGGGAAGCTCGGCTGCGGTCGAGAGAGGAACGGCTCGAGCTCGCCGCAAGAAAAAAAAGAGAGAAGGCTTCTACCAGAAGCCGGGTGACGCCGGAGGAGCTCCGAAAGCACTAGCGGTGGCCGGACGAGCGGCGGCCGCACCAGCAGCGGTGGCACGAGCGACGGGGCCAAAGGGGGCCGAGGGCAGCTCGGCCGCACCAGCAGCGGCGGCACGAGCGGCAGCGGCACGAGCGGCGGCCGCACCAGCAGCGGCGGCACGAGCGACGGGCGGACGAGCGGCGGGCAGGCGGGCGGGCAGGCGGCTCCTCAGCTGTTGGTCGGGGGTCTTCCCAGGTGCGGAAGTAAAAAACACCATCTGCACATGCGCGGCCATGAAAAAAGGGCGCGCATGTGCAGATGGTGTTTTTACTTCCGCAGCGCTACTTCACGAAAACCCGCTCGTTGCGGGGGGTCCTGGAACGGAACCCTCGCAACGAGCGGGGGATCACTGTAGTAGTAATAGTAGTAGTAGTATTTAGAGACCTCATTTGCCTTCAAATATTCATTATCCTTACACACTGATAATACTTCATCTTATCACTCATCTATCAACTTGATTTCAATCCCAGGTCACTGAAGTGATACAAAATTCAGATGACCTCACTAGCCAGCTAAGATGGTCTGAGCCAAGATTTTCTTGATCAAGGTTGGCTGCTTTTTTGCTGCATGAACCTAACGTCTTTCTATTCTTGAACTTGGTCCAGGACTTAAAGGACAAGCTAAACCACAAGGCTAAATTATAAAAGAACTTGCTTAGGAAGAAATCAGCCGGATAGCATAATTAATTACCAAATGTTAATCCTATTTCTTTCTAGTAAGAAAAGTGTAGAAATATATTAACATTATAAAAGTTTGGGGGGTTTTCTCCAAAGGGAATTGTTTATGCTAGAGCATTAAGTGTTGTATTTTAGTGAATGTTTTGGATCTAAGCAGCAACAGACTAGAAATAAAAACAATTGGTAGCTGAAACATTTATCAGTGTGAGGATGATGCTCCACAAAGACATAGGATTTATGAGTTTATGAGCAACCGAGGCACAAAGAAAACTTTTAATAACAGCAAACGGCTTGACTAATTAAGACTAGTGCAAAGATCTGCTAAGTTTGCAGCAGATCAATAATGCTCCTTAGCTGAGAGGATAAGAACCAGCCAGAATCCCTACCAACTTTATCCTTATTTTTAATGACCACATTGCAGAAATAAAGGTTTTGTAGCATACAGTGATTTTCACAGTAATTGCTTTTGCTATGAATATTTAATCAGCATAAGAATGGGGAAATTGCTATTATATAAATGTGCTTTACATTTACTATCCAAAAAGGCCTCAAGTGCTATTATATAAGTGGTTTTTATTGTTTACAACTGAACTAAATAAAAACTGTGAGTATCTTCCAGGGAAATTTAGGCACACTTTAGACCTACTGAATTAAATGAAACAGAAGCATGCGAAAAGAAACTCATTAGGTATCCTTAATTTTCCATGGGTTGCATTTATTCAGGAAGCAGAGAGACTCCAAGAGTCTCCCCCGGCCATATCATCTTGTGCTAATTGTCCCTCGGTGGTGGTGGAGTGTCCTTCATACTGGTAATATTATATTATATTATATATTTATTATACATATTTTATATTTATTAGATTTGTATACTGCCCCTCTCCGTGGACTCGGAGCGGCTCACAACAAAATAACACAGTATAACAAATCTAATATTAAAAAAACATTTAAAACCCAACATTAAAACCATGCAACACAAACATTCCATGCATGAACTATATATGTCTGGGGGTATCTTAATTCCCCCATGCGTGGTGATATAAGTGGGTCTTTAGCAATTTATGAAAGGCAAGGAGGGTGGGGGCGGTTCTAATCTTTGGGGGGAGTTGATTCCAAAGGACTGGGGTCGCTGCTTTGCACACACGAAAACCTGTTGGAGGCAACATCTCCAACCTTGAGTCTGAGAAGCAAAACATCTTGTGAAGGTGGTGCTGTGGATATTGCCTATCTGGACTTCAGCAAAGCCTTTGATATGGTTCCACATAAAGAGCTGGTAGATAAGTTAGTGAAGATTGGACTTAATCCCTGGATAGTTCAGGGAATTTGCAGCTGGCTGAAGCGTAGACATCAGAGGGTTGTTGTTAATGGTGAGTATTCTGAGCAGAGCCTGGTTACAAGCGGTGTGCCACAGGGTCTGTTCTGGGTCCTATTCTTTTTAATATCTTTGTGAGTGACATAGGGGAAGTTTGGTAGGGAAGGTTTGCCTATTTGCCGACTCTAAAGTGTTCAATAGGGTTGATATTCCTGGAGGCGTCTGTAATATGGCAAATGATTTAGCTTTACTAGATAAGTGATCAAAGCAATGGAAACTGAATTTTAATGTTTCCAAATGAAAAATAATGCACTTGGGCAAAAGGAATCCTCAATCTGAGTATTGTATTGGCAGTTCTGTGTTAGCAAAAACTTCAGAAGAGAAGGATTTAGGGGTAATGATTTCTGACATTCTCAAAATGGTTGAACAGTGTGGTTGGGCGGTAGGGAAAGCAAGTAGAATGCTTGGCTGCATAGCTAGAGATATAACAAGCAGGAAGAGGAAGATTGTGATCCCGCTGTATAGAGCACTGGTGAGACCACATTTGGAGTCTCCGGAGAGGGGCGGCATACAAATCCAATAAATAAATAAATAAATAATAATAAATACTGTGTTCAGTTCTGGAGACCTCACCTACAAAAAGATATTGACAAAATTGAATGGGTCCAAAGACGGGCTACAAAAATAGTGGAAGGTCTTAAGCATAAAACTTATCAAGAAAGACTTAATGAACTCAATCTGTATAGTCTGGAGGACAGAAGGGAAAGGGAGGACATGATTGAAACATTTAAATATGTTAAAGCATTAAATAAGGTTCAGGAGAGAAGTGTTTTTAATAGAAAGGTGAATACAAGAAGAAGGGGGCACAATCTGAGGTTAGTTGGGGGAAAGATCAAAAGCAACATGATAAAATATTATTTTACTGAAAGAGTAGTAGATGCTTGGAACAAACTTCCAGCAGATGTGGTTGGAAAATCCACAGTAACTGAATTTAAACATGCCTGGGATAAACATATATCCATCCTAAGATAAAATACAGAAAATAGTATAAGGGCAGACTAGATGGATCATGAGGTCTTTTTCTGCCGTCAATCGCCTATGTTTTTAAGTTTCTATCTTCAAAGAAGAAACAGAAAATCCAGTTGCCTCTTGAATAAAGCTCCTTTGGGACAACTATGACCTGGATGACTGAGAATCTCCATAGATAAGGAGTGCTGGGTGCTCTGAGTTTGGTTTTTTGCTTGCAGACATTTCATTACTCCACTAGGCAATTTATTCTGAAGTAAAGCACCAAGATCTCTAAAGACAGTGAATGCCTTTCCAAAAAGCCAGGATGTGTTTTTAATCTGATGCCATATGGCTGAAACAATCCATACACCAACCTTTGCCATCATTGTGCCATGCAATTGTTTTGTTATTATCCCCAGTTAAACTGACTCTGGCCCTGCTGGTTAGGGATTGTGACTGCTGTAGTCTAATCCATCTGCGGCACATTTGGGAAGGTTAGCGCGCTGCAAGTTCTTACAAAAATAAATAAATAAATCACGCCATCAGGGGCTTTGAGATCCCGTCTGTTATTCATTAGTGCTTAAGATGCAATCCCAACTGTGTGATAAAAAAAACTTTGAGAAGATCTGCAATGATATATTTACATTGCAATTCTATACTCAATTTTTTGAAGGCTAACATTCATGTGTGCCGTTCTTGTGATGGATTTGATAAATATAATCTTTAGGAGTATTTCAGTGACTATATTTCAAACATTCATTTTTAAGTCGATTTGTTTCCCCAGTGACACATATGTGTGTTGGCTACTTTTTAGCAGTGTTCAGTTTGAGTTAGATATTATTTGAGATTGTTAGAGTGACTTGATGGAAAGAAGAAATGTTTATCATATTGTAAGCTGCATATTATTTTTCTTCACCCTTTAACTAATTTTTTTTGCTCTAATTCTGTTTTGCCTCTTGCACTTCCCCCCCCTCTTCTTTTCCTTTAATAATTTTCCTTTATAAAAATGGGGGGGTGCATAAGCCAAAAATGGGATATTTGGAAACAGAAAATGGGGTTCACGGAGGCAGTGATAAGTGGTGGCAGTGGGCAGTGGCGGCGATCCCTGCAACCTAGAACAGCTGATCAACAGTATTTTGGGAAGCTGATCCAACCACCAATCAGCTGCTCATGCTAAATCAGGCTATGCTGAAGCCGACCAGGCTGTTTGCTGTTTGCTGCAAGAAGGCAAATTGCTGGGAGGCAGAGCATATTCTATTTTCATGTTTTCCGCCCCAAAAGCTAGGTTTATCTTATGGTCCAGAGAATCTTATATAGTGAAAAATACAGTGTTTAATATTTTATTATCTTAATCCAATATATTGTGAGGTACCACAGTCCTCTTAATAGTGAGCAGACTAAATATTTTAAGTATTTAAAAATAAATATATTTCTAATGTTGTTATTTTGGTGTCTGATGGCAGTATTATGGGCACTAGGATGGTCAATGCTAGGAAAGGATGAGTAATAGAATTCAGAAATCTTGCTTTATTTGTTTATTGTAATAAAAATAACAAAGAAGCCTATAGTACTTCTTCAGCTTAATTTTTTTTTTTGCACAGGGCTATTTTCTGTGAATCAAAAAGGTAGGCTCTTCTATCACTTCATACTCACCTTGACTTGCTAAAGTTCTTGGGTGAGGTGGCCCAATACAGTTTTATGTAGCTAACAGGTACTGTATATTGCACTGAGGGCATTTTCAGGGGATGAGGTCCACTCATAGATTCCCATAGGAGATCTAGCCAATGAAATTCAAAGTAAGCTGGCCTATCCATTAATGCAAGGGTGTCAAATTCAAGGCCCGCAGGCCAGATCGGCCTATAGGGTGCTTACATCTGTCCCACAGGGCTGACCTGGAAACAGCAAAGGACTGGTTCATGAAAACAGAGTTTGGTAGGATTGTGTGTGGCCCTCTCCAGCTCCATTATCATTGGCAAAGAGTTTCAGGAGGCTGTCACAGCCGAAAATGGATATCGGGAGCCCATTTTTTGCTGGCAAAGCACAGGCACCCCTGACATGAGTGATGCCAAGCTGACCATGCCCACCCTGGCCACAACTACCCCAGCCTTTTAAGTCAAGCATAACCCTAATGTGGTCCTCAATGAAACCGAGTTCAACATCACTGCATTAATGAATGCAGTTCTACTTTATCCAATGAATAAGTCATGTTGACAGGCTCATTCTTCTCATTCTTCTCATTCTCCTAAGAATTTGTTGCATTGTTAATTTTTATATCCAATATGTTTCCTCTAGATGTTTCTTCATTTTAAATTTCCAGTTATGTGGGTGTTGTGGTTAGCTCTGGCCCAGCTCCTGCCCCAAGGACTGTGGATGTGGGGGAGACATCCAGATGCTGCAGGCCTATTTTGCCCCCGGTGGAATCTGCTGATGAAAGCTCCTCTGACCAAGAAGACATGAGTGACAGGGAGGAGGAGAGTGAGGCAGACAGCTCAGAAGGAGATCAGTTATCTAGCTCCTCCTTGGATTCAGAACAAGAGTTAATGATACAGCCACGCATGTGGAGAGCAATGCATAGGCAACAACAACTGAGAGATTATTATCAAAGAAAATGAGGCCACCTGTGGTTGGGTGGGGCTGGGGTAATTAGTGAGGCTGCTATAAATAGCAGTCTGTGGGTTTGGCCATTGTGGAGGATTATCTGACCGTTGTGTTTCATGACTGTTTACTGACTTTGACCTTTTGTGTGCTGATTTTTCCCCGCTTTGAAACTAAACCAGAGCAAAGTGTGTTTCACTTTGTGAAAGAAGAAGGACTGTGAATTGCCTCACAGCTGCAAGCTAAGTATGTTGTGAGCCGCCCCGAGTTTGCGGAGAGGGGCGGCATATAAATCCAATAAACCATAAACCTAAACCTGATAAGGGGCTTGTACAAATTACCAGTTTGTTTGGAGACGAGTGCTCTTGGCTATACCAAAAGAGGGCTTGGTTTAAGTGAATTTTCATTATAAAGAACATTGTTTTGAATTTTCAAACATGTGTGTGTCTGAAATTTGTACCTGTGAATTTTTGGGAGGATTCTACCAGAGAGCCCGACAGAACACGTGGGTATTCTAATTTCAATGCATAATATTATGAAGGAATCCACCTGACATGCCTTTGTGTCTCCACATTTCTTAAACCAGTTTCCTTTTGTGAATAAAGAAAAGATATTTTCTATGCATTTGATAAAGTAAACTAAAGTCCAAAAGAGCTTATCTCAGAATACATGGGTTAATTTTCAAGGTGCTAAAAAATTTATTGTCTTCTGAATGACAGAGTTGTATGTAGTGAGTGGACAGCTAATCAATTAAGAAGACCGATATATTTAGTGAATTTGTTTTTAAGCCTGACAAAAGGAGATTGATCGCTTGGAAAAAGCTACAGCGATGTAATTGTACATTGACTTTTAATCAGAAGATCTGTTTCATTCTTGGGTCTCCAGGAAAACTCAGACCTAGAAGGATCCAATCTGATACTGGGATGTCAATCAAATGTAGAGAATTTTGAAGTAGGTGGACCCATGATCTGACTTAGCATAATATTCTGCTAAATACCCTGCCTGTCAACAACTACTTCAACTTCAAGCGCAATAACACAAGAGCACGCAACAGGTTCAAACTTAATATCAACCGCTCCAAACTTGACTGTAAAAAATATGACTTTAGCAATCGAGTTGTTGAAGCGTGGAACTCATTACCAGACTCCGTGGTGTCAACCCCCAACCCCCAACATTTTTCCCTTAGAATTTCCACGGTTGACTTCTCCAGATTCCTTAGAGGTCAGTAAGGGGCGAGCATAAGTGCACTAGTGTGCCTTCCGTCCCCTGTCCAATTGTCTCTCCTATATTTTATATATCTTTTCTCCCATCCATATGTCCTTCCTCTACTCTTCATTGATGTATTATATTCTCATATCTCTTCTTCTATCCCTTCCCTGATATTTACTACTACACGTTTTTATTCTCCTTAACTTTCAATTTGTATTGGACAAAATAAATAAATAAAATAAAATAAATATAATATATATTCATGTACTGGAGACTATATAGACCATTAGAAAAACATGGCTCTCTTTTTTTTTTATTACTTTGTTTGGCAACTGAGCACAATTGTACATTCCCTAACCCGAATGCCATAAGTTGCAGGCCTTTAATTCAATTAATAAAATTTATAAGGAAAAAGAACAAGAATATCAGCATGTACTTTTCCTTAAGTTAACAGCCATGATGGCACAGTGGTTAGAACACAGTACTGCAGATTACTTCTGCTGACTCCAATTTGGCAGTTCGAATCTCACCAGGCTTAAGGTTGACTCAACCTTCCATTCTTCTGATGTCGGTAAAATAAAGACTCAGATCGTTGGGGAAAATATGTGACTCTGTAAACCAGTTAGAGAGGGCTGCAAAGCACTGTGAAATGGTATATAAGTCTAAATGCTATTGCATTTATATATAGATGATATATAGACTATTCAGAACAACTAGCATCTAGCTTTTTGCGGGTGTTTGTATGTAAATTTGCATCTTCTGAAAACTGGGCCAGTTTGCATTTGGACCTTGTTTACAGAATGACTACTGGCCTCTTGATTAGCATAAGTCCACTCTCAAAATATATTCACTTAAGAGTATATATGAATATATTCTCATTTGAATTGTTTTATTTTTGGAACTCCTTAAGCATGTCAGAGTCTTCTCTTGGGGCTCACCCTCTTTGTGAGAAAAATGCTTTTCCTTATTCTTCAGAGATAATAAAAATAGTCAGGCACTCCTTACATTATAGGAATCCACAGAATAAATTTATTATTGTCTTTTTTTGCAAGTTTTCTTAGCTACTCAACTGATTTTTGCCCCTTGTAGAGCGTATAACAGATATTTAGGGGCCACCAACAGATATAGAAACATAGAAACATAGAAGACTGACGGCAGAAAAAGACCTCATGATCCAACTAGTCTGCCCTTATACTATTTTCTGTTTTTCATCTTAGGATGGATATATGTTTATCCCAGGCATGTTTAAATTCAGTTACTGTGGATTTACCAATCACGTCTGCTGGAAGTTTGTTCCAAGGATCTACTACTCTTTCAGTAAAATAATATTTTATCATGTTGCTTTTGATCTTTCCCCCAACTAACTTCAGATTGTGTCCCCTTGTTCTTGCGTTCACTTTCCTATTAAAAACACTTCCCTCCTGGACCTTATTTAACCCTTTAACATATTTAAATGTTTCGATCATGTCCCCCCTTTTCCTTCTGTCCTCCAGACTATACAGATTGAGTTCATTAAGTCTTTCCTGATACGTTTTATGCTTAAGACCTTCCCCCATTCTTGTAGCCCGTCTTTGGACCCGTTCAATTTTGTCAATATCTTTTTGTAGGTGAGGTCTCCAGAACTGAACACAGTATTCCAAATGTGGTCTCACCAGCGAGGGGATCACAATCTCCCTCTTCCTGCTTGTTATACCTCTATAGTAACTCATCTTTCTTAATAACTGTAGCAAAACTGTTTTGTTATTTAGTTTTATGAAGATTCTACCTATTTATTGTCTTTATTCTCTGGACATTTTAATGCTTTTGGGCTCTTTTAAGTTCATGGTTTTGGACATAATAAGGTGTTGGTTCCATTTCTACCATGATTTGGCAGAACATTTCACTCTATTTATCCCTAATATTCCGACTTTACATTGAAGAAAGTATTTCATGAATGCATGATCCATAAAAGCGCCTGAAAAACCTCCTAATAAACCACATGTCTTCCAGATTCCCAATAATTTGGTTTCATCTTCTGGAACAGATAGGGGGGGTAACATTTTCTGACCTACCTCATAAAATAGGACACCCATTGCTTATTAAGCATTAAAACTAATGATCCTTCCCTAGAGACTTTTAACTATGCCCTACTTCTTCATATTTTAGAAGTTGTATGTCAAGAAAAAAGTCCATATGACATTGCTCCTATTCAAAGTTGTGTGATAAAGCACACTTGTGCTGCCAAAATCTGCTCCCAGAATTTCTCTTTTGTCACTGAATAGTTTGAAGGATGTTTCATCTCACTCGCAACCTTTTGTTCCATTCAATCACCTCCCGTTCAGCCCCCTGACTCTTAATCCATATTTGATGTTGCAAAGCAATCACATGGCTAAGTTTACAGCAGAATTCATCTTCCCTTTCATTTTTTAATATTCCAAAATTGTTTGCAGAGTAACAATGGTCTATCACTCTGAGGATACCACTGAAGCATTGCCATCATTTCTCCATAGCAAAGTTTTTTTTTTTAAAAAAAAGAAATTAAAAGGAAGGAAATTCATTCCAATTCCATTTTAAAATTGCTTTCTTTCTTTGCTCCCTTGAAAGAATGGTGGGACTAGAATCCAATATTTTACCGTTTATGCAACTCACAGGTATTTGAAAAGAAAAGAACAGAAGATGATCTATTCACAGAAATTCCATATAAAGCCTTTTGTATCCTGGTGCAAGACAATATATTAAAAAAAGATCCTGTACTTTAGAAATAAAGGGTGTACACGAATAACACTTTATACTCTGAAGAATAAGTTTCGGTGAACTAAATAGCAGCAAGCGAGGCTAATTGAAAGGACAGAAGATACCCATCCCTGTCACATAATAAGGGAGGCTTTGTATCTCCGCTTTTATTGTTCTGTACTCAACGCCAGATTCTGAGACAAAGGGCAAAATTATCCAAAATATTATCTTGCATAATCTTGATTCAAGTGAATGGGAAAAAGCTAATAGCAGCTGTATGCCGTTGTGCTACTTCAAATTCATTCCCTCCTCCCCTCGCAGTAACAACAGTAAATGTCTTTATAAATGACAAGCTAATGCTGAAAAAGCAAATGTCGTATTAGAATATTTTGTTTTTATCAAAACCTGTATCTAATTACTCAAGAGTGGATACTGAGTGCGGTTCTATGTTAGAATGCTTTAATTTGAAAAAAAGATAAAAATATGAAGAGTAATTCAATAATGTCACTGAATTATGAAAAATCTTTCAGGACCGGCTCCTTATTCAGCCTATCACTAGTCACAATCATCCCTACCTTTAAAAATGGTGACCTCATCCTAGTTAAAAATTACAGACCAATCTCTTTATTATTATTATTATTATTATTATTATTATTATTATTATTATTATTATTATTAATGTCAATACAACACAGCAAATGAGATCACTATGCTGGATTTCATATTTCATCACCAGTCGGGCGCTTGCCAAGCACCTAAGACTGCATGATGTAGTGGTGAATTATGTTTGCCGATCTCAGTAAAGTGGCCTTTTGCAATTGACAGATGGAGATTTTGTCAATTCCGATGGTTTTCAAACGTCCGCTGAGATCCTTTGGCACTGTGCCCAGTGCCAAGTACCACTGGGACCACTTTCACTGGCTTATGCCAGAGTCATTGCAGCTCGATTTTTAGATCTTCGTATTTCACTATTTTTTCTAGCTGCTTCTCCTCAATTCCGCTGTCCCCTGGGATTGCAATGTCGATGATCCATACTTTCTTTTTCTGCACAATCAGGATGTCTAGTGTGTTATGCTTCAGAATTCGGTCAGTTGGAAGTCCCACAGTAGTTTTGCTTGCTCATTTTTGACCACTTTTTCTGGCTTATGATCCCACCAGTTATTTGCCACTGGTAAATGGTAGTTCTGGCACAAGTTCCAGTGGATCATCTGTGCCACAGCATCATGTCTATGCTTGTAGTCAGTCTGTGTGATCTTTTTGCAGCAGCTGAGTATGTGATCGATTGTTTCATTTGTTTCTTTACAGAGTCTGCACTTTGGATTGTCTGTTGATTTTTCAATTCTGGCTTTGGTTATTATTATTATTATTATTATTATTATTATTATTATTATTATTATTATTATATGCTGCCCCTCTCCAAAGACTCGGAGTGGCTGACAACAACAAAACACTACAAATCCAATGATTAAAACAATTTTAAAAGGCTTAATATAAAAAACAATCATAAATCTCATACAAACCATACATAAAATGGAAACGGCCTAGGGGAATCAATTTCCCCATGCCTGACGACAGAGGTGGGTTTTAAGGAGTTTGCAAAAGGCAAGGAGGGTTGTCACTTGCAAAGTCATAGAATCAATCATAAACCAATTCATTATCCTCCACTTAGAGACAAACAACCTACTCTCTAATAAACAAATTGGTTTCATAAAAAAGTTGTCCTGCAACTCCTACACTGCAAAAATAGGCAACAAGTAGTCAAAATAGGGAGCGCCGTATCAAACCCTGTACCTGTTAATCGTGTTACATAAATGATCTTTGCAATCATATTATAAGCAACTACTTTCTCTTCGCTGATGATGTAAGACTATTCAACACCATCAACAATGCTGCTGTCCTACAAAAGGACCTTCATCATGTGTCTGAATGGTCTAGCAATTGGCAAACCAACAAATCCTCTTTCTTACATATTGGCAAAAAAAAAAAAATCAGAATATAAAATACAAGCTAGGTGGATACAACTTCGTAGACAACCCTCACTCTGTCAGGGACCTTGGAGTACTCATCTCTAATGATCTAAGTGCCAGAGCTCACTGTTACAACATTGCCAAAAAGGCATTAAGAGTTGTTAACCTTGGACCTTCTGATTTGACGTCACACTGGTTTGGAGCAGCCTTCAGAGTGTCTGAGGTTGTGTCTGTTATTTTTGTTGTATTCGGCCGCCCTAAGGTAGTCGCTGGCTTGGACGGATGAGTGATCTGAAGGAGAAAACTCCACTGCATCCGTGGTGGGTAAGCAAGCTGCCCGGAAAGTGAGAAGAATCCCTAGAGTCGATCGCAAAGGATCCCTAGAGTCGATCGCAAAGAAACGGAGGTGTGACAGCCCAACTTAGAGCAAGGAAGCAGAAGAAAAACAGCTGAGGCAAGTGATGGAATATTGGAAGAGACATTGACTGGATGGTCCAAAAGACCTGGAGTGGCGCAGCAGGTAGAGTGCTGTACTGCAGGCCACTGAAGCTGACTGTAGATCTGTAGCTCAGCGGTTCAAATCTAATCACCGGCTCAAGGTTGACTCAGCATGCCATCCTTCCAAGGTGGGTAAAATGAGGACCCAGATTGTGGGGGCAATATGCTGGCTCTGTTAAAAAGTGTTATTGCTAACATGTTGTAAGCCGCCCTGAGACTAAGGAGAATAAATAAACAAACAAACAAACAAACAAACTGTGGAAAGATACAGAACAGTGAGCCCTATTTGCTGATTGCTGGCTGGATAAGTAAAGACAGCAGTGCAGGAAATTAAAAAGTGGTGACTCTGTGTGTGAGTGACAAGACAGCAGAGAGTTTGCTCAGTTGGTGGATTTAAGATTTATTAAGAACTTTATTTGGACCTTGCTTGGATTGGATTTTAACTGACTGGTGAGAAGAATTGTGAACAAAGATTTGCAGCAGCAAAGATCAAAATGAAGAAATACAGACAAAGATTATGGGGAAAAAATATAACTCAAAGCTTCTATATCGAACTTTACAAACAGGGAGAACTAAAAGATGAAGCAATTTAAAAAAATATCTCAATGGAATCAATCTGCCAGTCATCCCAGAGGAGGATAGGAAAATGTTAAATGATAAAATAACACTAATTGAATTGAGAAATGCCATAGTGAATGGACAAGGTATACAAAAGAACAACAATGCTCCAGAACCAGATGGCATCCCCTTTGAAATTTATCAAACTCTACAAGGCTCATTAGAATCAATAAAGTTAGACCTATTTAATAAAATACCATCCGTGTTCGGGAAAGAAGTATATATAGCTCTGATTCCTAAAGAAGATTGAAATAGACAACAAATCCAAAAATAGACAACAAATACAGAATTATAGACCAATTTCTCTTCCAAATACTGACTACAAAATACTTGCATCTAAAAGATTTTTAAAAATTCTCAATCAAATCATTCACACCAATCAAAATTGTATTAATTAATTGTATTAATGTCTAATATGTAGTGTGAACAAAACTAAGTTTTGTAAAATATGGTTATTTTACATAAATATTCCTGAACCTAACTTGCTAAACTTTAAAATGTTTATTAAAAAAGTTTTCCTGTTTGTGTCCATGGATATTAAATAGAAGTTTCCATGTGATAATCAGGGAGCATTGGAAGACAATACGGCTAAAATAAGAGTAAAACAACGGACAATATGATTTATACAAATGAGATATCTAAATCTATCATAATTGGTGAAATTTAATCACACCGTTCAAGGGGTTGATGCTTAAGGGGGGGTACATTTTAGTCTGTTGCTATTAAACTAGAATAAAATTAGAGCTTTTTTATAAGCAATGATTTAAAGTCAAAACAAAGACAGTGAAAGATAAGAGAAATATGTGAGATGATAAGTGGACAAAAATGTTCCTCAATAATCCTCTAGCATTGAAAAGGTCATTCAACACACAGAAACTTGCTATAGCTTGAAAAATGAACCAACTTAACTGCTTTGCGAAAAGAGCTCAGAATGTATTCTGGAAAACAAGAATGACTCTGTAAAATTATTTTTATATCTATTTTTTATATGGATTTTCTTATATAACAGCAGCAATAGCACTTAGGCTTTTTAGGTTTACAGAATCAGCATGTTGTCCCCAACAATATGGCTTCTCATTTTACTGAACTCGGGAGGATGGAAGGCTGAGTCAACCTTGAGCTGGTCAGGATCAAATTCTTGGAGTTAGCAACGAATTAGCCTGCAATACTGCATTCTCTCCACTGCGTCACTGCGGCTCTTTATTTTCTCTAAGGTCCCTTCCAATTCTGTTATTCCATTCCATTCCATGCCATGCCATTCCATGCCATGCCATGCCACGCCACGCCATGCCACACCATGCCATGCCACGCCACGCCATGTTATGCTATATGTTTTTTTACACAGCAGTTTTATATTCTCCATTATGAGTGTTTATTTTTAATAGTTGGTTTTAATAAATACTACATACTGTTATGCCAGGCTTCATGTTACGAGCACCAATTAAGTCAGAAATGTAAATTCAAACATACACGCTGTTGTAAAGTAAACAGAGAGTTGATTTATCAAAACAAAAGTATTGTACGCACACACTTTAAAAGCCAAAGTGCTCTCCCACAAACCATGAAACCTTGAATGCTGCAAAAAACAAAAACAACACAGAGCAGATAAGGCAGCTGTGAAGGCATCACAGCCACCCCCCTTCAAGAGTCCACAAAATGTACTTAACTGTGAATTATTCAAAAAGTCTTTGTAAATCCTGGAACAGTCCAAATCTAACAACACTCGTCCTTCTCCAAACGGATAATCTCCTACGCACGCTCTCAGCGATGTTGGCAATTTATCAGCAGCCCCATTGGTCTAATTACCCCAGCCACAGGTGTTCTCCCTTATCTACTATAATACTTGCGCAGTTGTTCCCTTCTCATCATAAACCTGCGCCTGTGAGCATCTATTAATCCATCTTCCTCTGAGTCCGATGATGATGATGATGACTCACTAATGGGGTCATTAGCTAATGGACTACCTGCATCTACTTGACCATCCGATTCTGCTTCACTCCCAGAGTCTGCCCTTGACACAGAATCTTCACTGTCCAAAGCTGTTGGCAGTAAAACCAGTCTCTGAGAACTTGAAGATTCTCCCAAACCAACATCCACAGTCCTCGGAGCAGGAGCTGGCCCAGAGCCAACCACAACACATACATTTTTCAGTTTTTAGATAAGTTACATTTGAACACTTGAATGTTCCTCTCCAAATATAATGGGAAAACATAGATGTATGATTCTATGGTCAAGGCTTAAGAATGAACAGTATTACTTTTTAAAATGTAAATGATTTGTTGTATTTTTTTCAGTTATTGTTGTTGTTAATCACATTTTATTTCTCTTTATGTCATATTGAAGCAATTTAAAGAGCTCCTAGGGAACTCTATCCTTGCTGTTTGTCACTTTTTAATTAGGCTGTGTCAGAGTTGACTGTTTTCATTCCAATTGCAGTTTTAAAATTGGCATAGCTATTTTCTGACAAGTTCTATGATGAGTACAGCTGCAACTAACAAGTCACTGTTCTGTGGGTTCCACCTTCTCATGGTACCAATCTTTTTGCTGCCTTCTGATTGTTCCCTTGTTGTGTGCATTTATGGTTGATATTTTAAGACACAGCAGAGAAGATGCAGTCCCAATCCACCCCATCTGATTAATATAAACGAAGTGGGACTGCTAAACTTTGGGAGGATAGACAGCTATGAAATATTTTATTTATTTATTTATTTATTTTTATTTATTTTGTCCAATACACAATACATATTGAAGAGAATAGACATGAAGTATTATATATAAAGAAAAGATATAAAAATAGAGGAGAAGATATATGAAAGGAAAAAAAGATACCCTGTTTCCCCGATAGTAAGACACCCCCGATTGTAAGACGTATCGGGGGTTTCAGGGGGATCGGCTAATATAAGCCGTACCCCGAAAGTAAGACATATGTCTTACTTTCGGGGAAACACGGGGGTATTGCCGGGGGGGAGCCCGATGACCTCGCTTCCAAGCTCCCCGCGCGTCCCTAGCCTTCGCCTCGCCGCGGCGCCACTGCCTCTTCCCCGGCTTGGCAAAGCGAAGGACGGCGCTGGTCCGAAGCGAGCCGAGCGGGCGGCGGCTTGCAGCGAAGGCACTCGTCCCAGCAACCGAGTCCTGCCGAGGCTCGGCTGCAAGCGGCCAGCGGGGCCGACCAGCTCCGAGGCGAGTGGCCGGAGCTGCACCCTCCTTCGCCCGCCTCCTTTCCGGCAGGCAGGTGGGGCTGCCCAACTGCGCAGAGCAGCTCCTCCCCTCCAGACACACGCTTCCCCGACACGCGTCTGTGGCTCCACGCGTGCACGCCGCTTGGAGCCCTGAGGTTGAACTTGGAAAAGGGCTCACGAGGCTCCTGTCCCGCGGCTGCCCTTCTGGACTCTGGGGAGATGCCTTCGGGAACGCGACCCTTTCAATTTTTTTCCAATGTAAGACATACCCCAAAAGTAAGACGTAGTGGGGCTTTTGGGGGTAAAAAGAAAGTAAGACACTGTCTTACTTTCGGGGAAACACGGTATATGATATATGAGATAAGGAGAAAAAATTGGACAGGGGACAAAAGGCAGACTAGTGCACTTATGTACGCCCCTTACTGACCTCTTAGGAACCTGGAGAGGTCAATCGTGGATAGTCTAAGGGAGAAATGTTGGGGGTTAGGGGTTGACACTACTGAGTCGGGTAATAAGTTAGATATTGCCAGGAAAAGACAGTGGTAAATTAATTTTCTTTACTGTAAAAAAATCAATATGATTACCATCTTTTTCAGAGTATAAGATACACTAGAGCAGCATTTCCCAACCGGTGTGCCGCGGCACACTAGTGTGTCACGAGACATGGTCAGGTGGGCCGCGAAGCTCCTAGGGAAGCTCCAGGTGGGCGGGGCGCTGCCGGTGCCGGTGTCTCCAACCTGGAGCTCCCACTCACAGCTGTCCCCCGGCTACTGCCCGATGCCGCTGTTTTCGGCGCTCTTCTGCTGGGCCCCAAAGAAGGAAGGCAGGAAAAAGGAGAGCTTCATTGTTCATGCCTCTTTTTTCCCACCTTCTTCTTTGGGGCCCAGCAGGAGAGCGCCAAAACAGCGGCATCAGGCAGTAGCCGGGGGACAGCTGCGAGTGGGAGCTCCAGGTCGGAGGCACCAGCACCGGCAGCGCCCCGCCCAGCTGAAGCTTCCCTGACGTCGGCGGCAAGTGTCCTCTGGGGCCCGGCGGGAGGGCACTGGCGGTGGGAGCGGGAGGGTGCCAGCTGCAGCGGCCCCAGGCAGTCGTGGGGAGATGGCGGCGGCGAGATGGAGCTCCAGGGTGGAGGCACCGACGGTGACGGTTGGACGTGCTGCTGGAGACGTACATGCTGGCGCTGTGGGGCTGGCACTGGCTCGCTGGCTGGACTGGAGGTGCCAGCCCCACGCCCATGCCCAGCGCAGCGCCAGCATATACCGCGTCCAGCAGCATGTCCAGCTGCCGCTGTCAGGGCTCCCGTTCGCAGCCAGCCATTCTGCCGCCACCCTTGGATACTGCCTGATGCCGCTGTTGTCGGCATGGTAGAAAGAGAGAGAGAGACAGAGAGCGAGAGAAAGAAAGAGAGACATAGCAAGAGAGAGAGAGAGAAATAAAGAGAGATAGTGAGAGAGAGAAAGAAAGAAAGAGAGATAGCAAGAGAGAGCGAGAGAAAGAAAGAGATAGAGAGAGACACAGAGAAAGAGAGACAGAGAGAGAGAGAGAGAGACATAGCAAGAGAGACAGAGAGAGAGAGAGAGAAAGAAACAGCAAAAGAGACAGAGAAAGAGAGAGAGACATAGCAAGAGAGTCAGAGAGATAGAGAGAAAGAAAGAGAGATAGCAAGAGAGACAGAGAGAGAAAGAGAGACACAGAGAGAGAAAGAGATAGCAAGAGAGAGAGAGAAAGAGAGAGAGACATAGCAAGAGAGGCATAGAGATAGAGAGAAAGAAAGAGAGATAGCAAGAGAGACAGAGAGAGAAAGAGAGACAGAGAGAGAGAAAGAGAAAGAATGAAAGAGATAGCAAGAGAGGCAAAGAAAGAGAGACATAGCAAGAGAGGCAGAGAGAGAGAGAAAGAAAGAGAGACATAGCAAGAGACAGAGAGAGAGAAAGAAAGAGAGACATAGCAAGAGAGACAGAGAAAGAGAGAGAGAAAGAGAGACATAGCAAGAGAGGCAGAGAGAGAGAGAAAGAAAGAGAGACATAGCAAGAGAGAGAGAAGGAGAGAGAGAAAGAGAGACATAGCAAGATAGGCAGAGAGAGAGACAGAGAAAGAAAGAGAGATAGCAAGACAGAGAAAAAGAGAGACAGAGAGAGAGAGAAAGAAAGAGATAGCAAGAGAGAGAGAGAAAGAGAGAGAGAGAATGAAAGAGAGATAGCAAGAGAGGCAGAGAGAGCAAGGGAGAGAGAAAGACATAGAGGGAGGGAAGGAGGGAGAGAGAAAGAGCAAAAAAGAGGAAGAAAGAAAGAAAGAGGGATGGAGAGAAAGAAGGGAAGGAAGGAAGAGAGAGAAAGATATTTTTTTGTCAAAACTTTTCTTTAGCCCCCCCCCCCGCCCCCCCTCCCATTCAGTGTTCCCCAGGATTTTGAAAATATGAATAATGTGCCGTGGCTCAAAAAAGGTTGGGAAACACTGCACTAGAGTATAAGATTTTTTAAGATAGTTAGTCTATTTTCCCAGGACAAGCAACTCCTATTATTTAAATTATCATTTTCTTTTTAAATCATAGCAATACATGTCACTTCCATATCAACTTTTCAGTTTATAATTTCTCCCAGATTTCCCATTGCTTCATCTGCTCTGACTTTTTTAAAGAAAGGAACATTTTTGAAGGATAGAAGTTTTTGGCATTGCCTTTGGGTTGGTGGCACTTGAAGCATATGGCATAAACTCATCCCAAATGCCCTTTATTCCTTTGCTCAACAGCCAACATGGCCGATAGCAAGGCATTATGGGAGATATAACTCAAAATAACTGGAGGGCATTAAATGAATGATTGGTATTTTAAGATGACTTGATCAGATCTTGGATACTGTCTAGATTTAATGAAGCCTCACATCTCTTGTTGGTTCCATAATCCCTGATTTCATTTGCTCTATAGATAAATTCCAAATCTCTCTCCCTCACAGGTTCTACATTTTATTACAAACTTTCATTACCCTTTCAATATGAATTGTATGCATAATTGTGGCAGTAAGTCTTTATTTCTTGCTGCTAAAGCAACTGCGTAAAATATAAATGATTATTGCAGGGCTGCTGACACAGTGACATATTCACTGTGCTTCTGGTCTATGTTTAAATGTTGAATTGCCTTGTGTTTGAACTTTCAAACTGTGAGGTAAAAGTGTTTCTTATTGCTTTGCCATTTCCCAAAGAGATGGAGTCCTGCCTGACATTAAGTACACAACGGATAATGCAGAGGAAGCTATCAATCAATCAATTTATTTATGTTTTGACCACTGGTTCACAATGAATAAGATAGGACATGCACAAAAGTGACAAAACATTAATTAAGTGGATTTAAATAGTCAAAAAATGAGTAAAATGTTGAAATAGTGCTATAACCACAAATAAAATATTAGAAAACATTAAGAGCTTGTCATAAAATATTCTCTCTCTTTAGCGGCAGGTCGTGCAAAGCTTGCTAATTTCCATAGCATTGTCTCCTTGTTTAAAGTCATTAGGTATTCCATTTTACACGAATCAGGCCAAAATGATTTTCTTATCAGAGGGGCTCCAGAATTTTTCTATGTGCTAAAGCAGAAATAAGGCAGTACAATAAATGAATGGTAAAATTATCTATAATTTCCTTAGAGCAAGGGCAGAAAGGCTTATTATATGGCATATTGAGAAATTGGTCTCCTCTAGTTGATGATGCTATTTGCTGGAACCACGGTAAGACCTCTCAAAGGGCTGCTACTGTAAGACATCTCAGATAGCATTCAATTTTGGCTTTATTTTATTTATTTTATTTATTATTTAGATTTGTATGCCGCCCCTCTCCGCAGACTCGGGGCGGCTCACAGCACAACACAACAACTTATAACAAATCCAAATATAATTTAAAATATTTAAAAGAACCCCATTTTGCTAACAAACACACACTCAAACATACCATACATAAATTGTACATGCCCGGGGGAGGTGTTTCAGTTCCCCCATGCCTGACGACAAAGGTGGGTTTTAAGGAGTTTACGGAAGGCAGGGAGAGTAGGGGCAGTTCTAATCTCTGGGGGGAGTTGGTTCCAGAGGGTCGGGGCCACCACAGAGAAGGTTCTTCCCCTGGGGCCCACCAAACGACATTATTTAGTCGACGGGACCCGGAGAAGGCCAACTCTGTGGGACCTAATCGGTCGCTGGGATTCGTGCGGCAGAAGGCGGTCTCGGAGATATTCTGGTCCAGTGCCATGAAGGGCTTTAAAGGCCATAACCAACACTTTGAATTGTGACTGGAAATTGATCGGAAGCCAATGCAGGCTGCGGAGTGATGGTGAAACATGGGCATACCTAGGTAAGCCCATGACCGCTCTCGCAGCTGCATTCTGCACGATCTGAAGTTTCCGAACACTTTTCAAAGGTAGCCCCATGTAGAGAGCATTACAGTAGTCAAACCTCGAGGTGATGAGGGCATGAGTGACTGTGAGCAATGAGTCCCGGTCCAGATAGGGCCGCAACTGGTGCACCAGGCGAACCTGGGCAAACGCCCCCCTCGCCACAGCTGAAAGGTGATTCTCTAATGTGAGCTGTGGATCAAGGAGGACGCCCAAGTTGCGGACCCTCTCCGAGGGGGTCAATGATTCCCCCCCAGGGTAATGGACGGACAGATGGGATTGTCCTTGGGAGGCAAAACCCACAGCCACTCCGTCTTATCCTTATTAAGTGTGTTCCAAGAGGCAATTTTATCCTTATGATAGATACTGCAGAGTATTATAAATAAGGCATCATTGAAATTAGTCTGATCACATAAAGCATAGTGATGACCCTCATTCCCAACATATGATGCCCCAAAACAATAAAATATCTTCTGAGCTCCTGCTGAACTCTAGATCTTGTTCATGCCTGAATTTCATTCCTTTCTTAATAACTTTGTTTATTAGATTCCATAAGCTCTTAACATGTACAATATATTCACATCTGTGAACTGGGGTGTATTGGATAGGACTGGTAGTGCATATTATGTATAACCTGACTAGGATATTGGAATAATATTTTAGAATAACACTACCCATAGAAAGCACAATCTTTTCACAATGCACATAAAAACCCTCAAATATGAATCCATATAATCATATCATTTTAAGATGCAAGACCCATGAGTTCCAAAAATAATTGCTGGCTCCAGTGAAGGGCTGCAATTTTTTTTACTACCACACTGTGGGCATGGCTTATTTTGTGGGTGTGGCTTGCCAGCCATGTGACCAGGTGGGAGTGGCTTGATGATCATGTGACCAGGGGGCATGGATTAAAGATCATGTGACTGCCTTAAAGGTGGCCAACTTGATGTCACTCACGTCAAGGGTGCCTGGCTCCTCCTCACCTCAAAGAAATACAATTTCCCTATCTATTTACTACACTTGAGACTTTCAAGTGAAGATTGGACTGCCATTGTCTCAAAAGGTTGTAAGTCTAGGACTTAACAGTTCACATGAATGATGATGATCATTCAAGCCACTCCCACCAGGTCACCTGGACTAGATGACCTACAAGGTCCCTTCCAACTCTAATAAATCTAATTCTAAATCTACTATATTATACTTTTAAAAACGTAACTAATAAATATTTTTGGTGATATGAAGTATCTCTGGGAATAGAAAAAGGCTTAATGATTCTTTTTATGTCAAGACCATTCCCTTATTTTTATATTGAATTGTGAATATTTTTAAAACATGAAAATATAGCAAAAATGGGTATTTTTTCCCATCCTTAAACTAATGGACACATTTTAAAACTAAGACAGGAGGGAAGAGTTAAAACTGATCCATAAGGAGATTTCAATCTGCACAAGAGGTGGGGAGCTGATGGCCTTCAGTTGAAATGTCCACTCAATGCAACGTTAAAAATATTTTGGAGCTCAGAGCACAGAACAAAAATATATTTGTGAATATGTTATTAAAATATTAAGTATCTTTACTTATATTGTTTAAAAAATTATCAAATTGAGGATAATTCATTTTAATAACTTAGTCCAGGGATGAAATGCTCCCGGTTAGCTCGTGACTATCAATCATTAGTGAGACGGTTGCGAAGGGAGCATGAGTCTCTGCCCACCCACTCGGATGCCACCATTTGGCATGCACAAAAGGTAAAAGAACCCAAATTTATTTTATTTATTATTTATTTACTTACTTACTTACTTACTTACTTACTTACTTACTTACTTACTTATTTATTAGATTTGAATGCCGCCCCTCTCCATAGACTCAGGGCAGCTAACAGCAAAAAGACAATATGAACAAATCTAATATTAAAAGTAATGTAAAAAAACCCCAATTTAAGAAACTAATCATACATACAGACATACCATGCATAAATTTTATAAGCCTAGGGGGAAGGGAATATCTCAATTCCCCCATGCCTGATGACAGAGGTGGGTTTTAAGAAGCTTACGAAAGGCAAGGAGGGTGGGGTCAACTCTGATATCTGGGGGGAGTTGGTTCCAGAGGGTCAGGGCCACCACAGAGAAGGCTCTTCCCCTGGGTCCCGCCAAATGACATTGTTTAGTCGACGGGACCCGGAGAAGGCCAACTTTGTGGGACCTAACTGGTCGCTGGGATTCGTGCAGCAGAAGATGGTCCCAGAGATATTCTGGTCCGATGCCAGGAAGGGCTATATAGATCATAACCAACACTTTGAATTGTGACCGGAAACCGATCTGCAACCAATGCAGACTGCCGAGTGTTGGTGTGACAGGCCCATGATAGCTCTCACAGCTGCATTCTGCATGATCTAAAGTTTCCGAACACTTTTCAAAGGTAGCCCCATGTAGAGAGCATTACAGTAGTCGAGCCTCGAGGTGATGAAAGCATGAGTGACTGTGAGAAGTGAGTCCTGGTCCAAATAGGGCCGCAACTGGTGCACCAGGCGGCAAACGCCCCCCTCGCCACAGCTGAAAGATGTTTCTCTAATGTGAGCTGTAGATCGAGGAGGACGCCCAAGTTGCGGACCCTCTCTGAGGAGGTTAATGATTCCCCCCCAGGGTAATGGATGGAGAAATGGTGGCATCCAGGTAGGAGGTGGAACCCCACACTCCCTTCGCAACTGGTTCTCCGATGACTGATAGGCAGGAACAAACCAGGAGCATTTCACCCCTGCCTTAGTTCATAAGTTCTTATTCAAAGATTCTCACAATTATCACAAGATTTCAAGAACTACAAAAGGTATTTCCATTATCGTCTCTTGTACAGACCCTCTTTTTGTTACTTCAACCAGAAAAGGAAGCAAATACTAACAGTTCCAGATGCAGCAACATTTGAAGTCATGCAAGTAAGCAATCTACAGAGGAAAAGAAATATTCAACAAGAAAAGGAAAATGGGATAGTTGGACTCTGTAAAGCAGCCTGTTGAGATTTCATGGTGATGTTGGACAGCTCCACACTATCTAAAGGTCCGATTGAAAAAGAAAATTTCTTCCAATTTCTTAGGAGGCTAGAATTAATCAGGACATAAGATTTGGAACACCATTTGGATAAAATGGAGCTTTACTTCACTTGAACATGTAAAAAAAAGGTGTTACTTTTAAGGCATATCAGAATCACTAAGGAGATTGTTAGCTCAATTGGGTATTATTAATGAAATGGAAGAGTGGACTCCCTCCAGCCAGATATCAACCACATCAACCTCCCTTCCCCTTCCTTGTCCCTGATACGATCAACATCTGGGGTCTCCAACCTTGGCAAATTTAAGGCATGTGGACCTCAACTCCTGGAATTCCTCAGAGAGCTTTGATGGTTGAGGAATACAGTGATCCCTCGATTTTCGTGGCTTCTAACTTCGTGAAACGGCTATATCACAATTTTTTAAAAAATATTAATTAAAAAATACTCCACGGTTTTTTTTCTATACCACGGTTTTTCCCACCCAATGATGTCATACGTCATCACCAAGAGTCACTTCTCTCTCTCTTTCTCTCTCTTTCCTGTCATTCTCTGCTTCAATCATTTTCTCATTTCTTTTTTTCTCCCCTTTTTTCTATCATTTCTCTCTCTCTCTCTACCTTCCACTCTCCCCCCTCTTGCTCTCTCTCTCTCTCCCTCTCTCCTTTCTATCTCGCTCGGTCTGTTGCTCTCTCTCTGTGAGAACGCCTGCCCGCCTCTCCTGCAGCCCCCTCGCTGACAGCTGGGATGAAAGCGCTCTCAGCTAAGGGACTGCGAGAGGGGCGGGGCGGGCATTCTCAAAGCGCTCAGAGCGGATAGTGGCTGAATGAGGAGGACGAGAAGCCGTAGCCGCCAGCGCTGCTGCAGTAGGACCCGTGCTCCAAGAAAGCCGGTGAGAGGGGCGGATCGGGCCGGCGGGGGTAGCGGCGAGGGGGCCAGAGGTGCTGGAGGGGTGGGGGTAGCCCACATTCAAAACAATCTTTGCCGGCCTCCGCACTTTCGTCGCTTCCCACCCCCAACTTCAAGCCCGGCTCCTTGCGCGGCCTTGAAAAAGGGTGCGTGGGGGTAGTTTTTGGCTGTCTATAGCCAAAAATGGTGTTTTTACTTCCGCATCTCTACTTCACGGAAATTCGACTTTTGCGGGCAGTCTGGGAACGCAACCCCTGCGAAAATTGAGGGATCACTGTACTGTAAGTTGAAGTCCACAAGTCTTAAAGTTGCCAAGATTGGAGACCCCTGATCTACAGCACAAAGCATTGGAAACAGAAAGACTCCAGGTGAGTGTTCTAGCTATCAGTGAAACTGATTCATCAAATAATGTCTGCAACTACTACAAGATATCTACCCAAAGAGAATCAATAATAATGAAAGACAACTGTTTTATTTGAGGGTTAATTTCGGCACAACTATGCAATCTTCAAGCAAACCAATGAAACAGGAGTTGAAATTTTTCATAATAGGATATTTTTCCATATAAAAATATTGTTTACATTTGTTAATATTTATTTTTATTTATTTAACTTACAAGTATGCATATTCTCATTAATTCATAACTGCAGACTGCAATGCATACTTTCTATGAGATTTAGATCTAGATGCCCAAATATTTTTGTCCAAGACAAATGCCAAGCAAAGAGAATTAATCTTAAACACTAAATTATTTGTTTTTCACCGTAAATCAAGTCAGTAGCATTCTTTGTACGAACTGATTTATTCTTGTAATTCAGTGATCTTATTTTTATAAAAAAAAATAGCCACAAACAAGCACAGACTCTTAAAATGTGCCTATTGATTATTTACCATTCTTTCCCCTACATAACATGAAGCAATGGACGTTTCACATAATGATGCCTGGATAAAAGTATTCTTGTCTCCCAAAATTTGCTTCACATGATTAAACCAATAGAATAGAGATTACAGTTTGCCTGCAGAATAAAGAAGACAAATTGATTCATAGTTGTTGCTGGGTTTATAATTAAATTGCAGTTTTGCTACTTATCTTATTTATCTGCTGTGTGTGAATGCTATTTAGATACATCTGAGGAAAATTAATTAAAATACCTCTACAATTGCTTAAATATGGAAAACATCTAAACTATAAACGTAAAAACTAGTTCATAAATACATAAAAACTAGTTCAGGTTATTAGAGACTGCTTTGGTTAGACAAAACCTGTTTCCTAAGCGTGGAAAGTCCAGTGGGTTTCCTCTTCAAACTTGGCAACTTTAAGACTTGTGGACTTCAACTCCCAGAATTCCCCAGCCTGCTGAAGAAGACCTCTGCTTTAGAATGAAAGAGAAAGAGACCGGAAATTAAGAAGTGGCTACCTAGCAAATGGAGACTATGGGGTAAAAGCTACAAAAAATAATTGTAACTAATGCCAATAGATTGAGAAGCTTTTGTTTTAAATGACCTGATAGAGGCATAAGGAATTGAGAAGATAATAAGTCGAGGAGAATATTTTGGAAAATAGAAGTTGGTTTTCAAAAATGGAAAAGACAGAGTCGAAATCTGGAACACCATTTGTTGGGCAGAGAATCAGGAAGGCTGTGGAAATGTTTAGCAGCTGGATGATCTTCAAAATGGATGATTGGCAATTTTGAGAAAGGACTTTGATTAAGGATTGGTGGCAAATATGAGAAAGGCTTTTGGATTTGGTGGAGGCAGACTTTCTATTAAAACTGAAGTTTGCTGAACTTTGGGAGTGGAGGATTCTGATCTCGCAGTTATGGAGGAAACTAATTATGCGGAAGTGGATAGCATTTTCAAAGAATTATTGGATGACTGAACAAGAAGTTGAGGGATTGAAATAAAAGAAAAAGTTAAGAATGAAATTCAAGAGGGACAAAAAGTAGAGGAAGAGACTGCTGATAATTCCTTTGACTACATTGACAACTGCAATAAGAAAAGAGAAAAAGACATTAAGAAGGAATGGGTTGACAATTTTATGGATATTAATAATGATCAAATAACTCACCTAAGAAAGAGAAAAAGAGTTCAGGGAAATAGTAGATGTCAATGTGAAAGTAAAAGAAAAAAGAAAAGAAGCTAAGGAGATGGGGATGGAGAAAATACATATATAAAAGTCCAATAAATAAATAAATAAATAAATAAATAAATAAATAAATAAATAAATAAATAAATGAATGAATGAATGAATGAATGAATGAATGAATGAATGAATGAATGAATGAATGAATAAAAGGAAAGAGTTGAGAAATTAAAAGAAAATGGATGATGGGTGTTAGAATACTATAGAATTGTTTCATTTTTCTTTTTATTATAATTATTAAATTAGAATTGATAGTGATAAGAAGAATTGTTTAAAATTTGATAAATATAATTAAAATAATTATTGGATTTAGAGGGTTTTTTGTGTTTCTTTTATACAATACAATACAAGGGGGTAATTAGACAATAACATTAGAGTACTCTTTATTTTTTCTCTTTTTTGATTAAATAAATATGTAGGTAGAATTTTTTTAAAATAAGAGATTTGTTTAAAGGAAAACTTGAAATTTTATGATGTGAAACCTTCCATTTAATTTTAAGAGCTTAAAAAAACCTCTGAACCAACATAAACACTGTAGATCACGTGGACATTTTAGCATCATCAAGGACTGCTCAGAACAAATTGCTTGCAGAAAATGGAGCAAATATTTTTAAATATTATTTGCAGTTATATGTATTAAAATTTTGCAGCTTGTCCATGATGTTTGAGCAAAAATCCCAAGTATTGTGGTTCTTTGAGGTTGATTTGTGCTATGACTGCAGAATGGAAAGGAAAACATTTTGGCTTTTGTCACTGAGCTGAGTATTAAGAATAACGGAAGACTGCACTCTCTGTCATCCAGGAGGGATCTTTGGACAGCTTGAAGCTATCAATCAAGGGGCAAGAAGTTTTATTTACTCAGGCAGGAAGAATCTTGCCTGCTTTCTTCTTCTATTTCCTTTCCGCCTTTCCTTTTTCTAATGTTTCTCTAGCTTGTAACCTTTCAAACAGTGTCCATACTCCAAAAATAGAGAATACACAGTATTGGGGGCTTGATGTTATTTGGGAAGAGATGTTTTCTTACCTTTCTTTACCCAGCCTAGGTAAAATCATATGTTAACAATGATATTTTATAGAAATTAAAGAAACAAGCAGAAAACTTCAGCCGTCATGCACTGAGTAACCTAGTCTGTTATGGGAACATCTGCATGAAAATAAATCAGTTCAAAGGACCAGAAGAATCTAACAGAAACCCCTTTTTAAAAAAACAGAATTCAAAGAGACAGCTAAATTACCAGAGCTTACAAAACTTTTGCCAGACCCATCCTCAAATACAGCTCATCTGTTTGGAACCCATATCGCATCTCAGACATTAACACCCTTGAAAATGTCCAAAGATACTTCACCAGAAGAGCCCTTCACTTCTCCACTCGAAATAGAATACCCTATGAGACTAGACTTTCAATCCTGGGCCTAGAAAGTTTAGAACTAAGACGCCTTAAACAAGATCTAAGTATTGCCCACAAGATCATATGCTGCAACATCCTGCCTATCGGCGACTACTTCAGCTTCAACCACAACAACACAAGAGCACACAACAGATTTAAACTTAATATTAACCACTCCAAACTTGACTGTAAAAAATATGACTTCAGTAACCGAGTTGTCGAAGCGTGGAACTCATTACCGGACTCCATAGTGTCATCCCCAAACCCCCAACACTTTACCCTTAGATTATCTACGGTTGACCTATCCAGATTCCTAAGAGGTCAGTAAGGGGCGAGTAGAAGTGCACTAGAGTGCCTTCCGTCCCCTGTCCTATTGCTCTCCTATATCTCCTATATACCTTTCCTCTATTCCTATATCTCTTCTTCTATTCTTTCATTGATATATTCTATTCCTATATCTTCTTTTCTATTATTTCTTAGATATATTTTACTATGAGTATCTCCTCTATAACCTTCATCATGTATTTTACTATGTGTATATTGATATATACCCACTAAAACCCTCATTGTGTATTGGACTTTTATATCCTTTCTTTATATATAATAACTCATGTCTATCCTCTTCAATATGTATTGTGCATTGGACAAAATAAATAAATAAAATAAATAAAAATAAATTACACAAGACCCACCTATATCGCCAGGCATGGGGGAACTGAGACACCTCCCCCAGGCTTTTATATTTTATGTTTGGTATGCATGTGTTGTTTGGTTTTAAATGATGGGTTTTTATATGTTTTTTTCTCTTTTAATATTAGATTTGTTCCACTGTCTTCGGAGAGGGGCGGCATACAAATCTAATAAATTATTATTATTATTATTATTATTATTATTATTATTATTATTAAGATGCAAGAAAGAGGAAAAGTAGGAAAGAAAAAAATGAAAAATACAAAGAAGTAGCTTCTGATTTTCTTTATTCAGCAGTCTCTACTTAATTCTTGAGAATTCTAGAGCATTGTTATGGGAAGCAAGAGAACATTTCTTTCGAAACACTATTGAAATAAACTTGCCCTTTATAGTATAGAAACTTGATACCCCTGTATCCAACCCAATGGGAATTCAAGGTCTATTAATAAATCAGAGTTCTGAATAATATTATATATGCAGATGGGTACAAATGGAATCAGTTTGGGGAACCAGTTCATGAACACAAATGCCGACATCCAAATTTGGAAAGCCACATCAAAACAACAGAAGACAATATTAATTGCATGCTAGTGCTGAAGCAATATACAAAGGGAAATAAAGATTATTCAGGAAACCCCCATACACACAAATGCATATTATAGGATGCCTCTACATTAACAAAATAATCAGAGTTGAAATTAAACATTAAGTTGGAATTTTCATTTGCATAGGTGGAATAAAGTGTGTTCCTGAATTTCCTGCAATGCATTCAATCTGAAATTTATATTTGGAAGAGAAATGACTGAGAAAGAGGACTTTCCTCTTTGACCATATAAAGCAAAAAAAGCGCATATTCATGTGCAATTTTGTTTAATCGTATGCTAATTTTAAAAGGTTGCTACCTGGTGAACTAAAAATAGACGAACCTAACGAAGCTGCAAAGAAGAAGAAAAAAAGGTCTTTAGCAAATGTGCAGTGACAAATCATAGACAGTTGGAAGAAAAATGCTGCTGTGGCAGTGATTCAGCCCTTTGAGTTAATAAAAATGGAAAATATCCCAAAGTGATATGACTTATGGACCCCTAGTTTTGCAATAAGCTGAAAAAATTCACTCTATGCATTTCTGTCTCATGGGCAGAGGCTTTTCTCACTCTTTTTCTCTTTCACTATATCATCGCAAGTCACATTGTTCAAAATGAGCCGCAGCTCAGTTATCTCCCCGATCACTTTAGGAAAGGCAAGGCTGAGCAAGGTCATCTATGGGGGATGCTCGAAGAGTGAGATGAGAAGCATGCAGAATGCCGCTGCGAGAGCCATCGTGGGGCTTCCCAGATTCGCCCACTGTTCTACAACAGTCCGTGGCCTGCACTGGCTGCCGATCAGTTTCCGGTCACAATTCAAAGTGTTGGTTATGACCTTTAAAGCCCTACATGACATTGGACCAGAGTACCTCCAGAACCGCCTGCTACCGTATGAATCCCAGCAACTGATATGGTCCCACAGAGTTGGCCTTCTCCGAGTCCCGTCGACTAAACAATGTCGTTTGGCGGGCCCCAGGGGAAGAGCCTTCTCTGTGGCGGCCCCGGCCCTCTGAAATCAACTCCCCCTGGAGATTAGAACTGCCCCTTGTCTTTCGTAAATTACTCAAAACCCACCTATACCACCAGGCATGTGGGAACTGAGACACCTCCCCCAGGCTTTTATATTTTATGTTTGGTATGTATGTGTTGTTTTGTTTTAAATGATGGGGTTTTATATGTTTTTTTCTCTTTTAATATTAGATTTGTTCCACTGTCACATTGTTTTTATTATTGTTGTGAGCTGCCCCGAGTCTTCGGAGAGGGGCGGCATACAAATCTAATAAATTATTATTATTATTATTATTATTATTATTATTATTATTATTATTATTATTTACATTTAATAAGTAAATTAATAAATGGGTTTTTTTTTAAAAATACTCAGTTTATTAGCCATGAATATGTGATCAAAATTCAAGGGGGTAGTCATGAATATATGATCAAAGCTTTGTCTGTTTTTTAATGTACTGGTATTTCATAATATAGATGCCTGCTGTTGCCTAAGGCTGAGAAAGAACCCAGCTTAAAGCCAGGGCAGATTTTGAGAGTCAGTATAGCCAAGATTGAACAAGATGGATTTTTCTTCTGATCTGATATAACATTTTGTTAAAGGAGGCAACCTGATATCATCCAGATGTTGCTTTCTACAAATTCTGGCCCAGGATTGGGGCTGATGGGAGTTATTGGAAAATATCTGGTTGCCTACTTCTGCTATGTGAATGGATTGTTGTTATCCTTCTTCCCCTCAAGCTGTATCACCCCTGTGGTTTCAGTGTTTCCCCCATTATGCCCCAGTCTTTGACTTCAGAACTTTCAATGCATTATCATCTATTCAATCTCTTCCTACTCATTTTCTCTTCTCCATCATCTTATCTTATCTTCCTTTCTTTAAATACATATTTTCCTTTTTTACTTTCTTTCCTGCCTTTTCTTTGTTAAAGTTAACAGCTGCAGGCCAGACACATGTTGATCTAAGACATAGTTTGCTTAGCCAAAGTTAATTAAATCCACCATAATTGGAGGAGTTCTGGCAAAGCAGGAGCTCAAACAAACAACATCATGACTGATAGTCAGTGTAGTAGCATATCTAATAAGAATAAACATGTATTATTCATTTTTTCTCCCAATATTTTTTTAAAAATAATATGTTGCATCTTGATTTTCAACATAATTGTTCTTTAGCGATATTTTCTTCATGAAACTGTTTTATTGATTTATTGTTTCATTTAAGGCTTCATTAAAGTTGTCCGTTTTTTTAATAATAATAATAATAATAATAATAATAATAATAATAATAATAATAATAGTTGTTGTTGTTGTTGTTGTTGTTGTTGTTATTATTATTATTATTATTATTATTATTATTATTATTATTATTATTTATTGGATTTGTATGCCGCCCCTCTCCGTAGACTGTATGAAGTTACATTTTAACTTTTGTTTTATTGTTATTCCTTTAGAATTTTGAGTGATGCAATTTCCCTGGGAAAAACCTGATTTACTATAAAATAATTTTAAAAATACATAGAACACATCATCTTCAGAAAAAGTTGACATAACCATGCTCTCATTTCACCAGCACCATAAAGAGCCTGAATAGTTCAGTGGTTGCCATAAAGAAACGTGGTGAAAGCAATGCTGCATTGAGTATTAGCACTTTTGTGTTTGAGATGTCCTTGTGTCCAAGATAAAAAATGTAAAAATGGGGAAGGGCTTTGATTTGTAATCATTGTTTGTTAACACCTCATATAGATGCCTGAATATCTTTTTCATCATATTGCATTGTAGTTACTTGTCCTTTGTATCCTCAGAGCATGCTTTATCTTTATTCAGCTACTTGGAAATTTCTAATTCATTTTAGGTGCATTTTGGGAAAATGTATAGCATGCCAAGACCAACTGTCTCAGAGGTGGGCGTCATATACTGTAACAACCTGTTAGATTCTTACAAGAATCAACTGCAGACTCTCTGAGTAAGTAACAGTTCTTTTTATTAGAACAGAAGGTAACGGTTCACACAACAGGAACAAGACAACAACAACATGGCCGTGCCTGGCAGCTATATATATCCCGGGCTGCCGGGCTGAGCCAACCAATCACCTTGCATTATTTTCCCGCCCAAGGAATATGGGGCGGGTACAAGGCCTAACTGTCCTCTGGACACAACACAACCGGTTTGTCCAGGACTGAAAATGTCAGCTTGCATGCCGCATCAAAAAAATGGTGGTTATATAAGACAGGACAAGGGTGCTAGGGTGGGTGGACAGGGCCAGCCACTGGTCAGAACTACCAGTTTGCCCAGTCTAGCAACAGCCCACATCTGAATTGTATGTAAAACATGCAATCCATAAGCTCTGTTGTTCACTGTCCTATCCCTCTAGGGGTAGATGGCACAATTTTGACTGTATAAAGTTCTGGACTGGAAAATCTAGTATAGAATACAGAAGGGAGATTGTGATCCTCTTATATAGAGCACTGGTGAGACCACATTTGGAATACAGTGGTCCCCCGATCATTGCGAGGGTTCCGTTCCAGGACCCCTCGTGTAGTATACTTGCCTAGCAATACAGACCCAGTGTGGTGATTGGTTGTGCCAGGAGGCGGGAGAAACTGGAGCCTCCTATTGGCCTGCTATTGTGGGGGCCGGGTATATAAATATCCTGTCAGTTACCTGTTGTCTTGTTCTTGCATTCTGTGTTCCGACTAATAAACTGCACTTGTTAACTACTCCGACTCCTTCATAACAATTTGGCGACGAGGATTTCTTTTTTTTTTTCTGTCCATTCCTTCTTCCTTACCTAAGGACAGATTAATCGTGAGTAACATGTCCACTCAACTCACGTTCGCCCCATTTGACCCCCAAGCCGAAACTTGGGATTCCTACGTGGCAAGGTTTGACTGTTTTCTTATTTCAAACGGGTACACAGAAATTGGGGGCGACCGGAAGAGGGCATATTTTTTAAGCTTTTGCGGCACGGAAATGTTCGAGACTGCTCGGGCTATTTTTGCCCCAACCCTTATCCACGACGTGCCTTGGGATATTTTTCTTACTACCCTCCAAGATCATTACGCCCCCGCCCCCTCCCGTTGCGCCCGCCGGTACAAATTTTTCCACCGGAACCAACTGGAGGGCGAGTCTGTGAACGATTTTGTGGCTGCTCTCCGGCGTGCCGCCCTTTACTGCGAATTTATTGATTTAGAGGACTACTACGCGGTATTTATCCCCCATAAAGCGTCTTTGGCCGAGCCCTTACATAGGCTGCTAGACAAAAATCGGAAATGGGAGTGGGGCCCCCGGGAGGCTGGTGCTTTTAAGGCTGTAAAGGAAGTCCTCACGTCCAACACGGTTCTAGCGCAGTATTCCCCATACTTACCTTTATTATTAACCTGTGATGCATCCCCTTACGGGGTCGGGGCCGTACTCAGCCATAAGCTGGCTAATGGCTCCGAGGTACCATTGGCTTTCTTCTCGAGGACACTGGCCAAAGCCGAGAGGAATTTCGGTCATATTGATAGGGAAGCCCTGGCCATAATCGCCGGAGTTCGGCGCTTTCATGACTACTTGTACGGCCGACCGTTTGACATCATCACGGATCACCAGCCACTACTCGGCCTCTTGTCGGGCGACCGCCAGAGCCCCCTCATTTTGTCGCCTAGGATGTCCCGTTGGATCGTGTTCTTGGCCAACTACTCCTATCACCTGCGGTACCGGCCTGGTCGCAATATTGCCCATGCGGACGCCCTGAGCCGTTGTCCCTCGCCACAATTGCTGGAAGATCCAGCCCCAGCATCATCCGTATTAGCCATCACGGATCAGCCCTTATCTTTGTCAGCTTCCGTCATTGCCGCTGAGTCCCTTCGGGATCCTTTGTTGTCCACTGTCCTACAGTGGGTCTTAAGGGGGTGGCCCCCAACTGCCCCCTCTGTGGAGTCTACCCCATTTTTTCGTTGTAGGGCTGAACTCACGGTCATCCAAGGGTGTTTGTTGCGGGGTTGCCGGGTGTGCATTCCCCCATGTTTAAAAGAAAGAGTACTTTCCCTGTTGCATAAAGGACATCCTGGAGTGGTGAGAATGAAGGCCTTGGCCAGGGGTTATGTTTGGTGGCCCGGCCTCGATCGGGACGTGGAGAAAAAGGTATCCCAATGTTGGCCCTGTCAAGAACATAGACCTTCCCCGTCCCGGGAAGCCCCATTAGTTTGGGAACCGCCCGCAGGCCCCTGGGGAAGGGTTCATGTTGACCTAGCGGGACCCTTTATGGGCCAGATGTTCCTTGTCACCGTAGATGCGTACTCTCGCTGGCTAGAAGTCAACATATTGCATTCAACAACTTCCCAGGCAGTTATCCACACCCTTAACACTTTGTTTGCGACTCACGGCTTCCCGGACTTGGTGGTCTCCGACAACGGCCCTCAATTTACTTCAGCCCAATTTGAGGGGTTCTTGGCTAAGGGGGGAATCCGCCACGCCCTCGTAGCTCCCTGGCACCCCGCCTCCAACGGGCAAGCTGAGCGCATGGTGCGCACCACGAAGGAGGCCCTGAAGAAGATGACCCGGGGCACTTGGCAAGAAAGGCTTGCAGAGTTCCTTTTCGCCCAACATACCACTCCAACCGCTCCTACAAACAAGTCACCAGCTGAGATGCTCATGGGCCGTAAGCTAAGAATCGCCTTGGATAGGTTAAACCCCACTTACTCTAGGGAGCCCTCGTGGCCAGCCCCGGGGAGGTCATTTGGCATTAATGCACCCGTTTTTGCTCGGTCTTACAGTGGTGTGGCCCCCTGGGTGGCTGGTAAGGTCACGGGAATCAAGGGACCCAGGTCTTACGAGGTAGAACTCTCCGATGGGAGAGTGTGGCATCGCCATGTAGATCAATTAAGGAATCGCTCAGGTACACCTCCCACCAATGGCCCTATCTGCGACCTGGGGCAGAATATAGGGGAGGAGAACGTCCCCGTGCTTCCTCATGCTAGTGAACCGGCCCCCTCAGAGGAGTCCATACAACAAGATTTCTTGAGCCCTGGGGTCCGAAACGAGGGCCTGGAGGTCGTGCATCCCTCAGCAGAAGTTCCACTACCCCGTCGCTCGGAGCGGGTGAGGCGTACCCCCAGTTATTTACAAGGTTACGTGGTCTCCAACGTAAGGGGGAAGGGGTGTAGTATACTTGCCTAGCAATACAGACCCAGTGTGGTGATTGGTTGTGCCAGGAGGCGGGAGAAACTGGAGCCTCCTATTGGCCTGCTATTGTGGGGGCCGGGTATATAAATATCCTGTCAGTTACCTGTTGTCTTGTTCTTGCATTCTGTGTTCCGACTAATAAACTGCACTTGTTAACTACTCCGACTCCTTCATAACACCTCGCAATGATCGGTTTTTCGCGAAGTAGCGCTGCGGAAGTAAAAACACCATCTGCGCATGCGCAGATGGTGTTTTTACTTCCGCCGCAGCAGCGAGGAGCCGAAGATTGGGGTTTCCCCACCGCCCACGCAAACTCCTCGCTGCCGCTCGCCCGCCCTTCGCCCGCCCACGCCGTTCGCTCGCGCCGCTTCCCAGCTGAGTCCTGAAGCCAATTCGCTTCAGGACTCAGCTGGGAAGCGGCGCGAGCGAACGGCGTGGGCGGGCAAAGGGCGGGCGCGCGGCGGGCGCGCGGGCAGGCAGGCGGCGGACAAGCCGTTCGCTCGCGCCACTCACTCGCGCCGCTTCCCAGCTGAGTCCTGAAGCCAATTCGCTTCAGGACTCAGCTGGGAAGCGGCGCGAGCGAACGGCGTGGGCGGGCGAAGGGCGGGCGAGCGGCGGGCGCGCGCGCAGGCAGGCGGCGGACAAGACAAGCGGCGGGCACGGCAGCAGCGAGGAGTTTGCGTGGGCGGTGGGGAAACTCCTCGCTGATGCCCGCCGCTCGCCCTCCCGCCAGCAAGAGGGGGAAGACCCAGGGAAGCCGCCCAGCAGCTGATCTGCCCGACGCCATCTACGCATGCGTGGCCATAGAAAAAAAGGGCGCGCATGCGCAGATGGTGTTTTGACTTCCGGGTTGAAAAATCGCCATATAGCCGTTTCGCAATGATCGGGATCGCAATACCCGGGGGATCACTGTACTGTGTTCAGTTCTGGAGACCTCACCTACAAAAAGATATTGATAAAATTGAACGGGTCCAAAATCAGGCTACCAAAACGGTGGAAGGTCTTAAGCATAAAACCTATCAGGAAAGACTTAATGAACTCAATCTGTATAGTCTGGAGGACAGAAGGGAAAGGGGGGACATGATCGAAACATTTAAATATGTTAAATGGTTGAATAAGGTTCAGGAGAGAAGGGTTTTAATAAGGTTCAGAAGAGAAGTGTTTTAGAACACAAGAACAAGGGGACACAATCTGAGGTTAGTGGGGGGAAAAGATCAGAAGCAACATGAGAAAATATTATTTTACTGAAAGAGTAGTAGATGCTTGGAACAAGCTTCCAGCAGACGTGGTTGGTAAATCCACAGTAACTGAATTTAAACATGCCTGGGATAAACATATATCCATTGTAAGATAAAATACAGGAAATAGTATAAGGGCAGACTAGATGGACCATGAGGTCTTTTTCTGCCATCAATCTTCTATGTTTCTAAGTGAGATCTCAAGCTTAGTATTTCCCAGGAATGCAGAGACCTTTGTATATGATTTTCTCCTATCAAATATCACTGCCTCCTCACTCTTGCCCACCCCTGAGTATTTGCTGCCATTTATTCTGTACAAGACTTTTCCAAGCTTCAATGACATATGTCTTAAATGTTTCCCCAAGAGGTCATAGAATAGCCGCTCCTCCTCCCTGTCACTCAGGCCTCCTTGGTTAGAGGAGACTTTGTCGGCAGATTCCACTGGGAACAAAACAGGCCTGCAGCATATGGATGTCTCCCCCACATCCACCAGCACATTCCTTGGGGCAGGAGCTGGGCCAGAGCTAACCACAACACCTAGTTTCTAGCCTGATGCCCTAACCATTACACCAACATTAAATGACATCAAACTGAAATAGATACATTTAGAAAATACTGCCATTAAATAAAGGGTGCCATTTAGAAAATACTGCCATTAAATAAAGGGTGAGTGAGAAGGAAGAAAGGCAAGGGGGGCAGCCCCTCCCTTTTCTTTCTTCAAAAGATACCGTTTCAGTTCCTTTGCAAGCACGTTGTTCTCTGCAAATTTTTTCCTCCCCCAAGCTGCCCCTCCCTCCTCCCTTTTCTTTCTTAAAAAGACACCCTTTCAGTTCCTTTGCAAGCATGTTGTTCTCTGCAAATTTTTTCCTCCCCCAAGCTGCCCCTCCCTCCTCCCTTTTCTTTCTTAAAAAGACACCCTTTCAGTTCCTTTGCAAGCACGTTGTTCTCTGCAAATTTTTTCCTCCCCCAAGCTGCCCCTCCCTCCTCCCTTTTCTTTCTTAAAAAGACACCCTTTCAGTTCCTTTGCAAGCATGTTGTTCTCTGCAAAATGTTTCCTTCCCCAAGCTGCCCCTCCCTCCTCCCTTTTCTTTCTTAAAAAGACACCCTTTCAGTTCCTTTGCAAGCACGTTGTTCTCTGCAAAATGTTTCCTACTCCAAGCAGCCCCTCCCTTTTTTTTCTTCAAAAAAGGGGAAAAAAGAAACCCCTTCATCCCAGCAGCAGCTGCTTGGGTTCGCAAGGTGAAAATAGTTCGGAAGAAGAGGCAAAAAAATCTTAAACACCGGGTTGGTATCTTGAAAAGTTCGTTAGAAGAGGCGTTCGTAAGATGAGGTACCACTGTATTTGAATTTATGAGCTCTTGTCTGCTTCTGCTTATATTTTCTTCAAGTGATGTATGTTGATTACCCCAATTCATTATAATTTCTCCCTCCCACAGCCAACTTTTTACATAGTATTTTTCTTCTACAAATGTCAAGCAGATTTGAAACAGGTTCCATTAGTTGTATCTCACACAAGGCATATAATTAGGAGGGAGAAATAAATGGAGTAAAAAAACTGCACCTACAGTCAAATGCCTAGCATTTGTTCATTAAATTAGTCTGTCCCCAGCCTGTTTCCTGCCCAAAACCATGACAGTGATATCCATGTCAGCTTTAATTAGATGATCATTTGAGCTCTTAGTGTTTAGAACAGATAAGTACACCCTGTTATAAATTGCTAATACATTCTTGGACCCTTAGCAACACTTACAATTCTTCTGATTCTCTAAGTTGGTGCCAATTAACTAAAGTAATCAGTGATAATTTTTTTGTGATTCATGACTGCAATTTAAAGGTGCTCAGTAGCAGATTTAATTATTTCTTAGCATTTCGTTAAAATATAAAGCGATTCACAGAGGTTCACGCATTGGAAATAAGAAATTAACCTGATTTCATAAGAATGCCACTGGATCCCACAAAGTAAAGAAGAATCTCTAAGAATAGAAGTCAACACATACTGTAGATAGAGGACAGTTCTTCAACAGGCTACCATTTGCTTAATGGAGGGGGGAAAGCAGCATGGCATTTTGCAAGCACACTGGGGTGTACTTGTACCTGGGCTTTTCTTATGAAATAGAGTTGGAATATTGGTACCATTGGTACTTTAAATGCCACATATGCAGGATCACTGAAGAAATTGTGGTAAGAAAGAATTAATACAATTAATTTCTCTCTCCCTGAATCCATTCTCCCCATCTTGTAAACCTAATTTTGCGTAGTTTCTTCTCCGGTAATATTACACTACTAACCAAAGCATACAAAACATTTGCTAGACCAATTCTCGAATACAGCTCATCTATCTGGAACCTACATTGCATATTGGACATTAAATAAATTGAAAGTGTCCAAAGATATTTCACAAGAAGAGCCGTCCACTCCTCTGCTCGCAGCACAATACCTTATGCCACCAGACTTGAAATTCTGGCCTTAGACAACTTAGAACTACGCCACCTTTCGTATGACCTAAGTGGAGTTCAAAAAATTATCTGCTACAATGTCCTCCCTGTCAATGACTTCTTCAACTTCAACCACAACAATACATGAGCACACAATAGATACAAACTTAAAGTGAATCGCTCCAAACTCGATTGCAGAAAATACGACTTCAGCAACAGAATGGTCAATGCCTGGAATGCACTATCTGACTCAGGTGGGTTTCATTCCCATCCTACTTCAAAATTTTAACCTTAGACTGTCTACTGCTGACCTCACTCCATTCCTAAGAGGTCTGTAAGGGGCGTGCCTAAGCGCACCAGTTTGCCTACTGTCCCTGTCCTCATGTTCCCTTTTATTCATATTTATTTCATGTATTCAAATCTTGTTTATACTTATATACTGTATAATTAATATACATGCTCAACAAAAATATTAAAATAAAATAAAATAAAAAAATAAAATGCAATTAAATTAAATATAATTAAATTAAATTATCTAACACATGCTTGTCAAAAAAATAAAATAAAAATTTATTTTATTTTTTTGACAAGCATGTGTTTGATAATTTAATAATTTAATTTAATTATATTTAATTTAATTTAAGTTAAGTTAAGTTTGAAGTTAAGTTAAGTTAAAATCTTATCCAGATAAAAAAAATAGTCATTCGCTGAAAATGAGTGGCAGTGTAGAGGAAGCAGGCAATTTAGATAGCCAGATGTCAGGAAGATCAGCAGAGAATAGCATGGCATACTTTCTTCTCCAGGAAAATACGTTATGGGAGATTAATATACAAGAATACATCCGGGTCCGCCTTCTACCGCACGAATCCCAGCGACTGGTTAGGTCCCACAGAGTCGGTCTTCTTCGGGTCCCATCAACTAAACAATGTTGTCTGGCGGGACCCAGGGGAAAAGCCTTCTCTGTGGCAGCCCTGACCCTCTGGAACCAGCTCCCCCCGGAGATCAGAATTGCCCCCATCCTCCTTGCCTTTCGTAAGCTCCTTAAAACCCATCTCTGTCGTCAGGCTTGGGGGAACTGAACTACCCTTTTCCCCCTAGGCCTATACAATTTATGCATGGTATGTTTTGTGTATGTTGGGTTTTAATAAGGTTTTTTTTAATGATTTTAAACATTAGATTTGTTACATGCTGTTTATTACTGTTGTTAGCCGCCCTGAGTCTACGGAGGGGGGTGGCATACAAATCTAATAAATAAATAAATAAATAAATAAATAAATAAATAAATAAATAAATAAATAAATTAATAAATAAATAAATAAATAAATAAATAAATAAATAAATAAATAAATAAATAAATAAATAAATAAATAAATGGATGGATGGATGGATGGATGGATGGATGGATGGATGGATGGATGGATAGATAGATAGATAGATAGATAGATAGATAGATAGATAGATAGATAGATAGATAGATAAATAGATAAATAGATAAATAGATAAATAATAAATTTATAATATATAAATAAATAATAAATAAATAAATAAATAAATAGACAGACAGACAGACAGACAAACAGACAAACAGATAAATAGACAAACAAACAAACAAACAAACAAACAAACAAACAAATAAATAAACAAACAAACAAACAAACAAATAAACAAATAAACAAATAAATAAAATAAGAAAGATGTGATGCTGTCCATTAGGTCACCAGCTCACTGTTCCTCCCAGCCTCTATTGTCCTGTCCTGGGACTAATTATTCAGGGCTTTGAGACAGTTCAGTTCTTTCTTATTTATCCCTTTCTACTCTATCTCTTGCATTTACATGAGCTGTGGCTACCAGTGGCTGGGCCTTACATCTGGCTGAAAAAGAGAAAATAAACATCCTGGGGAAGAGATGGGGTTACTTTTCAAACTTCAACCAGAAACAAGCTCAGGAAGGTGCATTGCATACCAGCTGGAGAAACTGTTTCAGAATCATAAGCCTTATTTTCTTTTCCTTTCTTTTAATCGTAATGTGTATGCGATAAGATCCAGTGTGCTTGGAGCTAATCTTAATGCGCTTGTGTTGTTATTATTCGGGATCCATTAAGCTGCACAGCTGTATTCTACACCCCATCAGCTGGCACAAAATAGTTGTAGCAGCAGGTGTTTTACTTTCAAGGGCTGCTGTGTCTTATACTCCAAAAAATACAGTACGTTAAAAACTTGGAAAGTTGAAATACAAAGAGATGGACGGTTGAAGTGGGTAACATTAGGTGTGTTTTTTTTAATTGCATAACAGAAAAGCTTGGACTATAATGCCTTTTTGCACCACTAGTATGGCTTATTTAACTTACAGCAGTGTATTGGTTTGAAATTGTGTTATTCAGTCTCATTAGAAGTGTCTCCATTTCATTTCTATAAACTGTTACAAATTCGATTATTGAATATGATACTAAGAATACTGTTCATTTTTGAAACGCTACAGAGAAGGGGAAGGGGGAAAAGAACTATACCTTCCAGCATTTGCCTATTGAAGTGTAAGTAATGTATGTATGTATGTATGTATGTATGTATGTATGTATGTATGTATGTATGTGTCAAACAATTATAGGATGGTAATTTGTACAAATAAAACATTAGATAAGGAATGATAAAAGGTGATGATAGAAGACAATAGAACAGTAGGAAAGGGATAGTAGGCACAATGGTGCACTTATGCCACCCCTTACCGACCTCTTAGAAAAGGGGGAGGTCTATTGTAGATAATCTAAGGTTAAAGCTTTTGGGGTTAGGAGTAGAAACCACAGAGTCAGGTAGTGCATTCCAAGCGTTGATTACTCTATTGCTGAAGTCATATTTTTTTGCAGTATAGTTTGGAGTGGTTGACATTTAGTTTAAATCTATTTCATGCTCAAGTGTTGTTGCGGTTGAAGGTGAAGTAGTCGCTAACAGGTAGGACATTTTACTATATGATTTTTTTAATTATAGTTAAGTCGGAAAGGAGACAACGGAGTTGTAACTTTTCTAATCGAAGAATTTCAAGTCTGGCAGAGTAAGGTATTTTGTTGTGAGAAGAGAAGTGAAGGACTCTTGTGAAATATTTCTGTACTCTCTCAATTGTGTTGATGTCAGATATGTAAAGTGGGTTCCATACAGGTGAGCTGTATTCTAGGATTGGCCTGACAAATGTTTTGTAAGCTCTTGTTATCAGTTCAATATTACCAGAGAATATTTATTTATTTATTTGTTTGTTTGTTTGTTTGAACATAAACTCTAATATGCTATTATCCAAATGCTGCTTAAAATTATTATTTTTAATTTCAAAACAGCAAAAGGCCTATCTGGATATCTCTTTCAATAAATGAACATAGGTATCTTCCAGAGATCAGCATTAAGCAGCAGAGAAACTTTCCATGTTGAGACTTCAACTCCATTTTCCTATCCATGCCAAACATCAGAGAAGAATTGCATTGGACGGGGAATAATACTCGGACACAAGAGCTGGATGAAAACAGTAATTCACTTTATTGAATTACCGAAAGAGACCTGCAGAGGAAACTAAATGGGGTGGAATACCTGACATAACATACCTGGGCAACTAATGGGCGAACTCCTTGCTTGGTAAGGGTGAAGCATGACATGTCTTCACCCAAACCTAAAGCCACGCCCAGCATGTGGGAGGGCTCACCTCCATGACCCGGAACTGGAAGTGACATAGATGAGCCCCAAGCATTCCTCCCTCTCACTGCTCCGTCTGGGGAGGAAGCATGAGTTGTGTGAAGAAGGAACCCATCACCTTTTAAAAGATGCCCAAGGGAGAACACACAGTTGCAACTGACACCAAATAGTGACCAAAACCAAAATAAATTCAAATCAACCTATTTACAAACCGATACCCCTAACCCTTAGAAACCTCACACATAACCAGGATAGAGAAGGCGAAAAAACAATCTGACAAAAACTTCCAAGATTGCAAAAAATTCCTTCTCGGCCCTTACGGGTGACCTCTGGAAAGAGATCCTGGATATAGCGGAGGGTGGGTGGGTGATCGATTGGGAGACAAGCAGGAAGTAAAAAGGAGCGAGGGCGAGAAAAGCAGGACCTGAAATAGGCCTGCTGACCACACCCTCCTCCTGCGTCATCTCCCCCGAGCCAGTTACTCTCGGGGGAACTCCCTCGCCTCCCGGACTCCCCAATCAGCTGGGGGGAGCAGCAAAGACGCCCCTCCCAACCAGGAGGAATGTCGGGCCGGAAGCATTCTCAGCCAAACCCCCCCCCCCAGCATTTGGCGTGCTGCCAGCAGCACGTAGGCATGCACGCCCAGCAGGGAGGCGGTGTCCTCGCCCCTCCCCCCGCCGCAAATGTCGGCTGGGCGATGATTTCGCCCAGCCTCTCAATTAAAGGGGAGGTATTGAAAAACATTGGAGAATAGTATATTGATTAGAATGAATGTAGAACCTTATGAAAAATATGATGAAATGCAAATTTAAACATGGACCATATCTTGTCTTATCTCTATAGGCTATTGGTAATTGGAAAAAATATTTTCATTTTGTTATCTATATTTCAGTCAATGATTGGAAATGTTTCTTGTTATGTCCGGGAGTACCAACGACAGGAGATGCCTAGAAAGGCTCCATACAGGAAGTGTTATGAGAACAGGAAAGGGCACCGGGAGAGGGGCGGTAACCTAGCGACCGGGGAAAATAAGGGACAATCATTGGTTCATTCCTCAGCCAGCTGGTAGTTAAATAGGAAACCCCGAGGAGGTTTTGACAGTTGAATACTGACTGTTGTATTAACGTTATGTTTATGTTGGAATAAAGCAGTTCAAGCAAAGCCGCAATTACGTGTCCGAATCTGTACAAAGCCACTTCATTGGAAAAATATTTTCATTTTGTTATCTATATTTCAGTCAATGATTGGAAATGTTTCTCAAAAATCAATGTGGTTTATACGCAATTGCAATGTCGTTGTGGGCTAGTATGACTATTTTGAAATAAAATTTTTGCATTAAATATTAATGTGGTCTTTGAAAACCCCTTTGCTTTTTAAAAAATAAGCATTCAAGTTCTTTTGAATTACTTTCCAGTGATTAGAAATGTGAGGGCTACAGAAATGAAGAGCACATGTTTTTATGATTGAGGGAGAACTGTATATGGCAAGGCTCCTTTCCGTTAATAAGACAGAGATATAAATAGCATATCTCTTTCTCTGTATCTGAGCAAACCTTTCCTTCCCAGGAAGAACTTCATTGGAGATTATTTCAAAATATGGACAGTGTAGTCTAATACATTTTATTTCACCCCAGTTGTGGTTTAATAGTGTGAATGCATTAATTGTACAATGCAACATAACTATATGTAAATATGTCAAAAAGTATTTGTGTGTAGTTAGGTCACATTATACAATTAAATTAAGTTTTGGAAATTGTAAATGTGGTATGTTTTTGATGAATACTCCTCTTTTATATGTATTTTTGTATCTCTGTTTATATGTCTATATGGGTGTATATGAATGTGTATATGTCTATTTATATGTATGCATTGCTGATCAATTGAGGAGGAACTGAGAAATTGGAGGAACTGAGAAATAGAAGTAAAATCTCTCTCCCTCCCTCTCTCTCTCTCTCTCTGTGTTTGCGTGTCTGTGTGCGTGTGTGTCTGTGTGCGTGTCTGTGTGCGTGTGTGTCTGTGTCTGTGTCTGTGTCTATGTGTTTGAGTCAATATTATTTCTTGGCAATTACCTGAACTAGTCCTTGTAATTTTCTTCGCAAAATTTGGAAAGTAGTTTCCATTTGTTTGTTTGTTTGTTTGTTTGTTTGTTTGATTGATTGATTGATTGATTGAGTTTTATGCCACCCTTCTCCTTAGACTCAGGGCAGCTTACAACATGTTAGCAATAGCACTTTTTAACAGAGCCAGCATATTGCCCCCACAATCCGGGTCCTCATTTTACCCACCTTGGAAGGATGGAAGGCTGAGTCAACCTTGAGCCGGTGATGAGATTTGAACTGCTGACCTTCAGATCTACAGTCAGCTTCAGTGGCCTGCAGTACAGCACTCTACCTGCTGCGCCACCCTGGCTCATTTTGCATCTTCCTTTGGCTAAAAGAAAGGGCTAGCCCAAGGTCACCTAGCTGGCTTTGTGCCTAAAGTGAAACTAGAATTCACAGTCTCCTGGCTTTTAATCAAGTGCTTCAACCACTACACCAAACTGGGTCTCGCAACTGGAGCAATGGGGCATCCCAAAATCAGTAAAAGCAAGTTAACAGTAGCTATTTCTGTCCTTCTTTTCTTCCTTACATACACTCTCTACTTCTTTTCCAAGGATTTCTCATGCATATTGGAAATAAGTGAGATAAATACTGGGTGTCAGAACTCATTTGCCAGAGACAACCCTGATTTACTTTGTGCCCTTTCTAGCAGGGTGGTCCTTGAAGCACAAGGAAATCACATTTGATGAATATTACTTTGAAGGCAGCCATAGAGAGACAGCCAAAGGTTCAGCAGACACCGGGAAACATTATTAACTTCATTGTGGCAAACCATTCTTTGGGGCATTTGCTTTCAAAAATATTTAGACCATTTCATGGCTTATGCCAAGGATTTTTAGCTTATGATGTGAGAAACCACCAGAGCCTCAATTTATTAAAATGAAGCTGCTCATTATAGATGGGACAGTGACAAGCAGAAGACAAGGCAGGCATAAAATTGGCTCTGTTTGAGAGGTTTGTTTATTCGTGTCATCACAATTAAAATAAGAAATACTATATGGCATAAAATATAAAAGATAAAAGATACAAAATGGCTTTAAAAGTCAAGGTGCACCTTCCCTCCTCAAAGAAAAGAAGGATTCGGGAGAACTTTTATAATTGGCTAAAAGAAAGTAGCACAGGATAAAAGAAAATAAATTATACAGAAAGACAGTTTAAAAGATTAAAATTTAAAATTTGTGGAAAAGTAAGCAAATATGTAAATATGCAAAGCAATACATTAACTAAAATAAGTTAAAAATGTATATCTCTGACTGAAATTCTGAATGAGAAGGGGATGTAAATATCCCAAATGTATGTCTGGTTTTTTTTTTTTTTCTTTTCTATCTTTCCTGTTCATTTTTGTCTTTACTTTTCCTGTTTTATTTATTTTTTATTTTGTTAGTATTTATAATGTACAAATTTATTGAAAGGTGAATGTTGTTGCTGCTGTTTAGTGTCTTGTGTTTGTTTTTTAAAAATGCAATTAAAAAAAATAAAATTTAAGGTGCATAAACCCAGGGGATGAATCTATAAAGAAACCAGCTGCATTTAAAACACTGATCCCCATAGCTGGACTGTGAGAATTACATTTGAGACTAGTTGTGCCGGATGCAGAGTAAGAACACGGACAAAAAGTAGCTGGAATTAAATGGGGTCACTTTATTGAATAAACCAATAAAACATATAATGATTATTTACAAATGATTTGGACCTGCAGAGGCAACTGAAAACTTTGGGGCAGAAAATAATAATAATAGCTTTTCTGGGCAACTCTGGGCATAGCTCCTTGCTGAAACAGGCGAGGGGACCAATGCCTTCGCTTGTTACCTGGCCACACTAAGCATGTGGGAGGGCTCACTGTCCAATCCCCATCCAGTTATTGGGTTAGGTGAGTCCCAAGGGCATCCCCCCTCCAATTGCCCTGGCTGCTAGGTACCTTGAGTTCCTGGTGAGAGGCTGTCCTTCAACTTTAAAAGCTGCCCAAAGGAGAACACGCAGTTGCTATACACCCCTTTTTTCCACCCCTTACCTGCCAAGAAACCCCAGTGACCAAAGGGAAAGTACAAATTGACCGAATTAAACCTAAAAACAAGGCACCCCCTAACCACCATCAATGTTCCGCAGTGTGGTATAGGTGAAAAGATGACCAAAGCGAAAGCGCCGAGACCGCAAAAAATTCCTATATGGCCCCCAAGGGCGACCCCTGCAGGCACACTGAAAGATAGGGAGGGCAGGTATGTGTTCGCTGCTCCGGGTCCAAGGAAGGAAAGGAAGCGGCCGCTTGTCTAGGCCCCTTAAATAGGGCCAGCAGGCGCCGCCCCCCAGACCCGGAAGTCACATGATCACTGCGTAACCAGGGGGCTGGCAATTTCACAATGCTTCTCCTGGCCCCGGTGCAACTCCCTGCTAGCTACTGAACTGGCCGGCGGTGTAATTCTGAGACAAAGGGTAACTAAGCTTCTTTCCCAGTAGAGCCAGCTGGATTTGATTCTTAGTATTTTTCCCTGAAAAAGTTTCTGGTACAGAATGGTAATCAGAGGAGTGGTGCTATGGTATATGGGAATGACCTTGAGGAATGAGAGGAGGAGATGATGTGTAGTAGCAATCAAACAATAGGATAGAGGAATACCAGGTGAGCCCCAGTGGCTTCTTCAGAGAAAGAAATTTAGGGAGGATCTATTCTGACTAGGCTTCCTGATCAATAATACAGCACAAACGGCATCCCAAAAACCTCTTTTATTTTAACGGCTGGTAATTATTTTCATTCCCAGCCAAAATAAATCCCAACAATGATAACAAGTCTGACAACAGTCTTTCAGGGGAAACACCGATAACCACATGAATCTCGATCTTCCTTGACAAGCTGCCAAAGACCAATTAGCAAGAAACTTGGCAAGGCCAAAGAGAAAACACAGAGTCTGAGCTAGAATGACACAAATTGAAGTAAATTCCTTCCTGCGATTAGCCTTCCCTTGTGCTCCACTTATATAGCCTATGGGAGGAGCCAATTATCTCCAAGCCTTACTGCCGAGTAGTTCTTCTCTTCTGTATCTGTTCTTGCCTTTTGGCAGCTCAATGCATGTGTGCATTGAGAGCAGGCTCTTCCTGTTTCTGACACTGAGCCTTCTCCAGACTCCAGGCTTGGCCCATGTTCCTCCCCAGACTCTTTACTGTCCAATTCTGCCACCAGCTCTGCAGGCTGCTGGTGGACCACAATAGGATCCACTCCAATTGGATGGTGAAATGTGGTGGTGGTGCTTTGTACCTTCAAGCTTGCAAGACATGTTAATGTTGCTTAACAGTAAAATATCTGTCTGTCTGTCTGTCTGTCTGTCTGTCTGTCTGTCTGTCTGTCTGTCTGTCTGTCTGTCTGTCTGTCTGTCTGTCTGTTTGTTTGGATTTATATGCCGTCCCTCTCCGAAGAGTAGATGAAGATATATTATTTTACTGTTAAGCAACATTAACATACCTTGCAAGCTTGAAGGTACAAAGCACCACCACCACATTTCACCATCCAATTAGAATGGATCCTGTTGTGGTCCACCAGCAGCCTGCATACCTGGTGGCAGAAGATAGATAGATAGATAGATAGATAGATAGATAGATAGATAGATAGATAGATAGATAGATAGATAGATAGATAGATAGACAGACAGACAGACAGACAGACAGACAGACAGACAGACAGACAGACAGACAGACAGACAGACAGACAGACAGACAGACAGACAGACAGACAGACAAATAAATAAAATATTTCCTATCTGGCTTAACTGAAAGAATTGATATCAGATTGGACATCTGAGAATACATTTTTGAATCCATCATTCTCAATTAAGACTTCTTGTCTCTTGAAGCAGATGCTCTAATGACAAATAAAGAACAAGATCAGATGTGGCTAACTCGGAAGAGGAAAAACATTTTTGAAAAAAACAGTGGTGAGTCCCTTCTGCAATTATAGCTAAACAACTTAGGCAAATATGTCCGTATAGTCCCCAGAAATTGAAGCTGATGCAAAGAAATCTTGATCTTTTTATGTGAATACATTTTGGTATGGTAATGAAGGCAATGAGTAAAATCTTACATGTGCCAAAAATAACATCTATCAGATGGATTTGAAAAAAACATTTTATGAGTGAAAGTTGAATTGTAAAATGTGGGTGGTGGGTGGGTTTTGCTGTAAGAAACATCCTTTCAAACTGAGAAGTGACATTCTTTTCAGAACCTTAATGAACTTAAACAACTCTGATAATGAAAGATCATCCTCATATATCCTTGAATAACATCTTCAAGAGTGACAAGGCTCACATTTATATATAGAAATAAATCAGCTGGGAACTAGACCAAGTCAAAGCAAAGACATATCTCCTCTTTCTAAGTTTAAATTCAGTATACAGTATATTGAGCCATGGTGGCATAGTGGTTAGAAATGCAGTATTGCAAGCTACTTCTGATTGCTGGCTGCCAGCAGTTCAGCAGTTTGAGTCCCACCAGCTCAAGGTTGACTCAGCCTTCCATCCTTTTGAGATTGGTAAAATGAGGACCCAGATTGTTGGGGGACAATATGCTAACACTGTAAACCACTTAGAGAGGACTGTAAAGCATTGTAAAGCTGTATGTACTGCAAGTCTAAGTGCTAATGCTATTAAATTCAGTATATGCTTGCCAATAATCTAAACTAATTTTGTAAGTTCTCCACCTCCACAGTCTCATCCTTCCTCATCTAGACATATTTTGTCAAATAGAAAAGAAAAAAAAAGCTGAAAAGATTTAGAATAAACCCTGGGCTTTTCCTGATTGGACTTAATTATATTTTAATGCCATTCCAAGATCAAACTGTTTTGGCCACTTTTCCTCTTATCTTCAACCTTTCTTTTTTAGGTTGAGAAGATGTTCTTGCTGTAGCTGCAGAGAACTTTGGAAGAAGCAGATTATCTGGAACCTTTTCAGTTAGGTTTCAGGCATGAGCATGGGACTGAAATGGCATTAACTCCTCTGGTGGATGAATTCTGGCAGCAGAAGAATGGGGGTAAGTGTATCATCAGTCCTTACTCTCTATCCAGCGGTTAGTGTTGATGGAAAGGAAGACCCAGGTTTATTTATTTATTTATTTATTATTTACATTTGTATGCCGCCCCTCTCCGCAGACTCGGGCTGGCTCACAACAGAATAAAAACAATTCATAAAAAAATCTAAATTGTAGTTTAAAATATTTAAAAAACCCATTTACTAAACAAACATACATACAAACATACCTTTCATAAATTGTAGATGCCCGGGGGAGATGTCTCAGTTTCCCCATGCCTGACGACAAAGGTGGTTTTAAGGAGCTTACGAAAGGCAAGGAGAGTAGGGGCAGTTCTAATCTCTGGGGGGAGTTGGTTCCAGAGGGCCGGGGCCGCCACAGAGAAGGCTCTTCCCCTGGGGCCCGCCAACCGACATTGTTTAGTTTACGGGACCCGGAGAAGGCCCACTCTGTGGGACCTAATCGGTCGCTGGGACCCGGAGAAGGCCCACTCTGTGGGACCTAATCGGTCGCTGGGATTCATGCGGCAGGAGGCGGTCTCGGAGATATTCTGGTCCAGTGCCATGAAGGGCTTTAAAGGTCATAACCAACACTTTGAATTGGGACCGGAAATTGATCGGCAACCAATGCAGACTGCGGAGTGTTGGTGAAACATGGGCATACCTAGGTAAGCCCATGACTGCTCTCGCAGCTGCATTCTGCACGATCTGGAGTTTCCGAACATTACAGTAGCATTACAGTAGTCGAACCTCGAGGTGATGAGGGCATGAGGTTGCCTACTTTGTGGGGTGGTTGAAATTTTCCCCATTCCTATTTAATATCTACATTCAAAACCAATCACTCAATCACTCAATGTTACAGGAAAGGCAAAGTGAGGACAGCCCTTTATTGTCTTTGCTCATGATAAACAAACAAGAACAATATAATTATGTTGTAGCTTTATTATGCTGACAGTACATCTCAGTCTATCTCAGAAACCCTTTGTTTGAGATAAATGTACTGCAACCATTACTGTCACTATTTATTATAATAAATGCTAAAGCTAATGGCAGTAAGCAGCTGATAATAATGGTGAATATCATATGAAGAATCTTCCATCAAAACATATTTATAGGAAAAGGTGGCAGGTCTCTTATTAATGGAAGCTAATACCAACAGATCAATAGTAATCAATCTAAGACAAGCTTATCACATGTTATCATGGTTCATTAAAAAATAGAACAAATCAAAATTTGAAAATATCAGTTTTTATCAGTTCCAAGGTAAAGTCAATCTTCTTGATATGCATTAATCCCACCCATTTCTGTAAAACACACAATTTATTTATTTATTGTATAGTGGTACCTCTACTTAAGAACTTAATTCGTTCCACAACCAGGTTCTAAAGTAGAAAGTTTGTAAGTAGAAACAATTTTTCCCATAGGAATCAATGTAAAAGCAAAAAATGTGTGCAAACCCATTAGGAAAGAAATAAAAGTTCGGAATTTGGGTGGGAGGAGGAGGAGGAAGAAGAGGAGGAGGAGGACAATCACTGCTGAAGGAAGAAGGTGAGGTGAGGGGAATTTTAAAAAATCCAAAACTTTAAGGCTTAAAAACAAAAAGAGAGAGAGAGGCGGCATGCAGAGAAAGGAAAATGCTTCGTTTGCTCTGGACTGCCAAAGCCTCCTTAAGCACCACCGAAAGGCTGCCCTGGCAGCCCAGAAAAGCCCGAGATGGCCGGGATTAAATGGGGAATGGCAGGAAACTGACCGGGCCTTTGTGCCACTCTGAAATTTCCTAGAAAATTTTTCCGAGCTTGGGTTCTTAAGTAGAAAATGGTTCTTAAGAAGAGGCAATAAAATCTTGAACACCCGGTTCTTATCTAGAAAAATTCTTAAGCAGAGGCATTCTTAGGTATAGGTACCACTGTATTTATTTATTTATTGTATTTATATGCCGCTCACTCCAAACGGACTCTGAGCGGCTGTCATAACACCCAGCTCCTTATTTTTGTCATAGGAAAAGCACAACAAATATCTAATGGCCATAAATGATTGTCTATTTTCAAGCAATTAAAATCAAACAATTGCTGAATCAGTGTCTTTGTTTTGTTATGAATGATTTGCTTGTTCCAGCTGTGACTTCTGCACAGATAATCAAAATCTCCTTGGAAATATGATTTTCCCTTCAGAAAACCTTTATACCTTCTAAGGAAGAGAGATAGCCAGAAATGATTTCCTCTAGCAGTTTCTGAGTAATCTATTAGAGACAAAGAGAGCAGAGAACATAATATAGAACCATGATGGCGAACATATGGCAAGTGTATCAAATCGGAGGGCATGTGAGGTGTTGCCCTATGTCAGCTCCAGTGTGTATGTGCAGGCTGACCAGATGATTTTCGGCCATTTATTTGTTTATTTATTTGTTTATTTGTTTGTTTGTTTGTTTGTTTGTTTGTTTGTTTAGTTAGTTAGTTAGTTAGTTAGTTAGTTAGTTAGTTAGTTAGTTAGTTAGTTAGTTAGTTAGTTAGTTAGTCAGTCCAAAACACAATGGAGGAAAAAGAGAATAGATATGTAGTAATATATGTCAAAGGAAGGATAGAAGAAAACATATAAGAATAAAATATGTCAATGGAGAATAGAGGAAAAGATATATGAATGGAAGAGAAGATATATCATATACAGGAGAGACAGTTGGACAGGGGATGAAAGGCACACTAGTGCACTTATGCACGCCCCTTACTGACCTCTTAAGAACCTGGAGAGGTCAATTGTGGCTAGTCTAAGGGGAAAATGTTGGGGGTTGGGGATAGAAACTACGGAGTCCAGTAATGAGTTCCATGTTTCGACAACTCGATTGCTAAAGTCATATTTTTTACAGTCAAGTTTGGAGCGGTTAATGTTAAGTTTGAATCTGTTGCGTGTTCTTGTGTTATTGTGGTTGAAGCTGAAGTAGTCATTGACAGGCAGGATGTTGCAGCATGTGATCTTGTGGGCAATACTTAGATCGTGTCTAAGGCGTCATAGTTCTAAGCTTTCTAGACCTAGGATTGTAAATCTAGTTTCGTAGGGTATTCTGTTTCGAGTGGTGGAGTGAAGGGCTCTTCTGGTGAAGTATCTTTGGACATTTTCGAGGGTGTTGCCTGTGTGCATTCACAGGGACAGGGGGATTATGCGCTTGTGGAGGGGCAGCATGGGGGATGCATATATGTAGAGTGATTGTATGCGTGTTTTTTTAATATTCTGGGGTTGTTTTTTATGAATTTTTTAGTTTAAAATTGTAATTGGATTGGTGGGTATTGGATTTGTTATTATGTATTGTTTTTACCTTGTTGTGAGCCGCCCCGAGTTTGCGGAGAGGGGCGGCATATAAATCCAATAAATATAATCTAATCTAATCTAATCTAGAGGGCAGGGGAGGATGTGTGTATGTGCACACATGCTAGCACACCCACACACACCCTTTTGGCACGCAAACCAAAAAAAGGTTCACCTTCACTGATATAGAACATCTTATATTAATATAGAACATCTTATATTTTAAAAGACTTTCTGATCATTTGAAGTTCACATATACTTTCCAATAAATGTATAATTTAATTTTCCCTTATAGAAGCTATCATAAGTGTCACTTACTAAAATTGATAGGAAGTCTATGTATAGTTGCATATTTCAGGCACTGTGTGAGATAAAGAAAGGTTATAGTTGAGTGAATGAATTGGCCATCAAGGTCAGTTTAGATCTCTATTATGATGAATGTGTTTAACACAGGGATAAATTAATAATGTCTTTGACTTACTATTGTACAATAACTATAGCTCTCTCTCTCTTTAAATCTTATCTATTATCTATATCTTACCTTACTTTCCCTTCCCTTCCCTTATCTTGTCTCTTCAGCTATCATGATCTCATGCCAGATTTAAAAGCCAAGTAAGCCACTGATTTTTGGAAAAATTTTACTTTGAAAGTTTTATGCTTTGCTTGAAAAAAAAATACAGAAATATTTAATGTGGTGACCGTGAACAGTACAATGATAAGCTTGCCAAAGTTTATAAGTGGATCTTACGATTAAACTAATACATTTTTGGGTTTATTTTCTGATGCTTGAAATTAACTATTCATTTTGGTTATTTTAGCCTCAAATTGGATGTGTGGGGAAAAAATTCTTGGTTTAGGATATATTTTTTTACTTGATTGCCAGAAGTATCACTCTGAGGATTTTGTTATGTTTTTATGTATTAATTAATTAATTTGTTTATTTTGCCCAATACACAATGAGGATTTTAGTGGGTATACTGTATATATATACACATAGTAAAATACATGATGAAGGTTATAGAGGAGATACTCATAGTAAAATATATCTAAGAAAGAATAGAAAAGAAGATATAGTAATAGAACATATCAATGAAAGAATAGAAGAAGAGATATAGGAATAGATGAAAGGTATAGGAGATATAGGAGAGCAATAGGACAGGGGACGGAAGGCACTCTAGTGCACTTGTACTCGCCCCTTACTGACCTCTTAGGAATCTGGATAGGTCAACCATAGATAATCTAAGGGTAAAGTGTTGGGGGTTTGGGGGTGACACTATGGAGTCCGGTAATGAGTTCCATGCTTCGACAATTCGGTTACTGAAGTCATATTTTTTACAGTCAAGTTTGGAGAGGTTAATATTAAGTTTAAATCTGTTGTGTGCTCTTGTGTTGTTGTGGATGAAGCTGAAGTAGTCGCCGACAGGCAGGATGTTGCAGCATATGATCTTGTGGGCAATACGTAGATCACATTTAAGGCGTCTTAGTTGTAAGCTTTCTAGGCCCAGGATTGAAAGTAATATATAGTTTTAACTTGTAACTAACGTCAGTGTTTTTTTCAAGACATTTCACATTGTCTGCCTAAAGGTATCAGGATATTAGGTGGTCTTGTCTGTTGATTCACAGAAGAAAATACTTTATTTGGAACCTTCAGTTGAGATATGCACAAAGTCAAGTGGAGCCAAATGCACCAAATACAGCTTATATTCATCAAATACAAGCTGAATAAACAAGACCTTACATACAACTCTCACTCTGTAAAAGACCTTGGAATACTCATATCAAATGTCCTAAGTACCAACGCCCACTGCAACAGTACCGCCAAAAAGGCTTCAAGAGTTGTTAACCTAATCCTACGTAGCTTCTGCTCCAGTAATCTCACACTACTCACATACAAAACTTTCGCCAGACCAATCCTTGAATACAGCTCATCTGTCAGGAGCCCACACCGCATTTCAGACATAAACACTTTAGAAAATGTCCAGAGATACTTTACTAGAAGAGCCCTCCTCCACTCGCAACAAAATACCCTACACAACTGGTCTTACAGTCCTAGGTTTAGAAAGCTTATAGACCTATGTCACCTTAAACACGACCTAAGCATAGCCCATAAAATCATCTGCTACAATGTCCTTCCTGTCAACAATTACTTCAGCTTCAACCACAACAACACATGAGTACACAACAGATACAAACTTAAAGTAAACTGTTTCAAACTTGACTGCAGGAAATACGACTTTAGTAACCGAGTAGTTAATGCATGGAACTCACTATTTGACTCTGTAGTATCATCACCTAACTCCCAAAATGTTACCCTTAGAATATCCACTGTTGATCTCTCCCGATTCTTAAGAGGTCAGTAAGGGGCGTGCATAAGTGCTCCAGAGTGCCTTCTGTCCCCTGTCCTAATATTTCTCTCTTACTAGTATCATGTATATAAATAACAACACATTGGAATCCTAAAATGTAAGAACTGTATAATATGCATGTACGGTAATTACACAGGGAGTGAAATGTGTTATATGACATAGATTTTCCATCATTTTACTGAAATTGTGGCTTGCTGCAAATTCCGTTGTTGATGTTATAAACATGGTGTCCTTGCTTTAGTACAATCACCAGGATTTCTGATGTCCTCCATATGATGAGGTTTTCAATTCCCACATGAAGGACAGACTCAACAAATGAAAATTGAATCAATGTATTCATTTGGGATGTTTGACAAGGACTTGTGAAGTGGTTATTCGGTGAATATAAAATTAGCAAAATGAATTAGTAATTAGCAAAATGAACAATTTATCCATATTTGTGTAATGATATACAGTTTAACAAGTGTGCATTTATTGAAATGAATGTAATTGTTCCATTATTATTATTATTATTATTATTATTATTATTATTATTATTATTATTATTTTGCATTTTTCATGCATGCTACTAAACATTAGGAAGTATTGATATGGTTATACACTTGTCCATTTTATTCAAAACTAATTTCTATTGCTAATAAAAATGAATGTGCAGAATGAATAAAACAAGAAACCTCTCTTCCAGTGATATTGAGTTGGCTGTCTTTACAACTATGCTTAACATAGATGGCTGTGGACCTATAATCAGCTCTGGCTACAGCAAAGCACATGCCTGGCTCAGATGGTTTAGCAGAGTTAATATATTTGCCTTTCCCCAGTCTTTCTGCCAATATTACTAAAGCTATGATGGCAGATGCAAAGGCAGATGCAGTTGAAGCTGACAACCTTCTTCTGTTCTGGCACTGCAGGTGACCACATTTTCAGCAACATTCTCAGTCTCTAGTAAGCTACATATAAATTCATCAGTAGCTTTAACTGCAGTTATAACATTCTTCCAATGGAAGCTAATGGAGATCAGAGCAATTCCCATTACAGTGATAACTCGTCTTACAAACGCCTCATCTTACAAACTTTTTGAGATACAAACCCGGGGTTTAAGATTTTTTTGCCTCTTCTTACAAACTATTTTCACTTTACAAACCCACCGCGGCCACTGGGATGCCCTGCCTCTGGACTTCCGTTGCCAGCGAAGCACCTGTTTTTTTATTTATTTATTTATTTATTACTTAGATTTGTATGCCGCCCCTCTCCGAAGACTCGGGGCGGCTCACAACATGTAGAAACAAATCATAAGCAATCAGACAAATTTAAAATATTTAAATATTTAAAAAACCCCATATGCTAACAGTCACACACACAGACATACCATGCATAAATTAAACGTGCCCAGGGGGAGATGTTTCAGTTCCCCCATGCCTGACGGCAAAGGTGGGTTTTAAGGAGTTTACGGAAGGCAGGAAGAGTAGGGGCAGTTCTAATCTCCGGGGGGAGTTGGTTCCAGAGGGCCGGGGCCGCCACAGAGAAGGCTCTTCCCCTGGGGCCCGCCAACCGACATTGTTTAGTTGACGGGACCCGGAGAAGGCCCACTCTGTGGGACCTAATCGGTCGCTGGGATTCGTGCGGCAGGAGGCGGTCTCGGAGATATTCTGGTCCGATGCCATGAAGGGCTTTAAAGATCATAACCAACACTTTGAATTGTGACCGGAAATTGATCGGCAACCAATGCAGACTGCGGAGTGATGGTGAAACATGGGCATACCTAGGTAGGCCCATGACTGCTCTCGCAGCTGTATTTTGCACGATCTGAAGTTTCCGAACACTTTTCAAAGGTAGCCCCATGTAGAGAGCATTACAGTAGTCGAACCTCGAGGTGATGAGGGCATTTTGCGCTGCTGGGATTCCCCTGAGGCTGCCCTCCATGAGAAACCCCACCTCCGGACTTCCATGTTTTTGTGATACTGCAGGGGAATCCCAGCAGGAGAATCCCAGCAAAAATGGGCACTTCGTTGAGCAACGGATGTCTGGAGGTGGGGTTTCCCAGCGAGGGGAGCCTCAGTGAAATCGTAGCATCGCAAAACCACAGAAGTTCAGAGGTGGGGTTTCGAGGACTTAGGTGTTTTTGCGATGCTGCGATTTCACTGATGCTCCCTTCGCTGGGAAACCCCACCTCTGGACTTCCATTGCCAGCGAAGCACTCGTTTTTGTGATGCTGGGATTCCCCTGCTGGGATTTCCCTGCAGCATCACAAAAACACAGAAGTCCGGAGGTGGGGTTTCCCATGGAGGGGACCCTCAGGGGAATCCCAGCAGCGCAAAAACAGGCGCTTCGGCTGGCAAAAGGGGTGAATTTTGAGCTTGCACGCATTAATTGCTTTTCCATTGATTCCTATGGGAAACATTGTTTCGTCTTACAAACTTTTTACCTTAAGAACCTTGTCCCAGAACCAATTAAGTTTGTAAGACAAGGCATCACTGTACCTGCATTGGAACCATTTCTTGCAGTCGTAGAATTACAGGTTTGAAGAAGTGATGTCAATCTCATAATTTTGAATCGGGAGCAGAATTAAGAATCAAAATAGCCATGCTCTTGGGGCAAGTTGGCTTAGAAGAAACCTGAAGCAAAGGTTGGGGGGGGGGAGCAGAAATCTTAAAATCTTATTTGTAGTATGATAAATTGTGTATTTATAATCCATTAAAAAAACATGAAACTCAAGTTGTTCTGATTTCTGCACATTAGGTTAACTTGCTATTTATTTAGTTATCAGATATCTAGGATACAACAAACACAATTCACTTACCCAGGCAGATTACTCTCTGTCTGGATAAGTGAATTTGAATATTACAATTAAAATAAAGGAAGAAATTAAAATTAAAAACAATGATATCTAGCAGTGTAATTTAGGAATATAACTCACCTTGTTTTGACTTCACTAAAACTCTTTCAGAAGTCTTTGGTTTTTATTCTGAAACTTGTCCAGCAATTATTATAATAATTAATGCAAGTTCTTTGTGATACCTAATATAGTTATAAATACTTGTTTAATAACCTACATCTAATCAAGTATGTCATCCCACTTAATCTAATGTAACTTACTTCTTAGCTACGGAAGTTACTGTTAAGTAAAATGGCCTTGCTGGACAAGTGGTATATGGTATAGCCATATATATGCTTTCTAATATTTAGTAACATACATGCAAACAGCATTGGAACAATTATATTTATTTCATTAAGTATACTGTATATATCATTACACAAATATAGATATGTTGTTCGTGTTGCTAATTACTGAATATACTATAAATAGGACAGCCAATGGGTGGCATATAAATTTAATAATAAATAATTAAAACTATCCTGTGAGTTTTATTTTCTTATTTTTCATATAAAGTATTAAAATGAGTAAAACCATGAAATAATGCAAATAAAAGTTCTAAAGCTGGATTGCTTTCTCCAGTGCCACACTGATTTGTTAGCAGCCTTGGAGAAGGGATGTGTCAGGCTCCAAAAACTAAGAAACGCATATCAGATTAGATTAGATTTAGATTTATTGGATTTATATGCCTCCCCTCTCTGCAAACTCGGGGTGGCATATAAATCCAATATCAGTCTTTCTCTCAAGCAAATGTCTTTATTGTCTCTCACCTATAGACAGAATCTTGCCAAACTAAAGTATGCTAAAACCTCCAGAAAGTATATACTCAGGGAACTAATAGGAAGGAGCCTTCTTCACCCTTCTTCTCTCACATAAACTGTCTGAACTGAGTTGTCTCTTGCTTCTTGGAAATCCATCTCCTGTCTCCTGGGAGTGGCTGTGGGTTCTGCCTCCCAAGGACAACTCCATCTATCCATCCATAACCCTGGGGGGGAATTATTGACCCCCTCAGAGAGGGTACGCAACTTGGGAGTCCTCCTCGATCCACAGCTCACATTAGAGAACCATCTTTCAGCTGTGGCGAGGGGGGCATTTGCCCAGGTTCACCTGGTGCACCAGTTGCGGCCCTATCTGGATAGGGACTCACTACTCACAGTCACTTATGCCCTCATCACCTCGAGATTCGACTACTGTAATGCTCTCTACATGGGGCTACCTTTGAAAAGTGTTTGGAAACTTCAGATCGTGCAGAATGGGCTTTCCAAAGTATGCCCATGTTACACCAACACTCCGCAGTCTGCATTGGTTGCCGATCAATTTCTGGTCACAATTCAAAGTGTTGGTTTTGACCTATAAAGCCCTTCATGGCATCAGACCAGAATATCTCCAGGACCGCCTTCTGCCGCATGAATCCCAGCGACTGATTAGGTCCCACAGAGTTGGCCTTCTCCGGGTCCCGTCGACTAAACAATGTCATCTGGCGGGTCCCAGGGGAAGAGCCTTCTCTGTGGCGGCCCCTACCCTCTGGAACCAGCTCCCCCTTGAGATTAGAATTGCCCCCACCCTCCTTGCCTTTCGTAAACTCCTTAAAACCCACCTCTGCCGTCAGACATGAGGAAACTGAATTAACTTCCCCAGGCCTATATTGTTTATGTATGGTGTGTTGTGTGCATGTTTTTAAATTATGGGTTTTTAGTTTAAATTATTAGATTTGTATTACATTGTTTTGCCACTATTGTTGTGAGCCGCCCCGAGTCTACAGAGAGGGGCGGCATACAAATTTAATAAATAAATAAATAAATAAATAAATAAATAAATAAATAAATAAATAAATAAATAAATAAATAAATAAATAAATAATAATAATAATAATAATAATAATAATAATAATAATAATAATAACCCAGACTACATTCCATCGCATGAGGTACTATACTTCCCACTCTCAATCCCACTCTTATTATTCTGGTCCAGGATAATGAGGTCAATTATATCAAACATTGATGAGCAATTAAGGAGGGCCATGTGGCTTCTACTCCCTCCATTCTAAGTCTACCATAAGTCATTAAAATAATCTATGTGTTACATCCCAGACTGAGCAGACAAAGATGATGGTTTTGCATTAGTGTGTTCCAAAGAACCTTTTTGCTTTTGAATCTAAAGCATTGCACCTTCCCAAATTTATCATTTGAAAATGGATTAAATTTATCTTTAAATTTATCTTTATCTATATGCCTCTTGCAAAGGAAGAGTGCATTATTCCTTGTTTTAACTTTAACATAATTAACATATTCCAATTTCAAGAAAATCCATGCAATAAAAGATAAGCCATTTTAGATATTGGGTGGAACAACCTTTGTCCCCTTTAAAAATGCCAGAGAATAACACAGAATTCAGGGCATTGTGGAGAAAAAAGCTGTTAATTGAGACCATCAAGAAATCAAGATTAATTGCTATTCAAAGAAAAACCCAGAAAAGTGTAAGCTATTTATAGCCTCAGAGATGAGTACGAATTTTATTTCGTTAACTATAAATGAGAAATTTCTTTAGAACAGGATAAAGAAACATTGTGTGTGTGTTCTTTTAAGGAATGAATAAGGCAGGAAGGTAATGGCAGTCAGGGGCATCCAGGACTGGAAAGTACTATGCATTTAACTAGGCTTATGCATTGAATAACTAAGTTTATGCACTGAAGGATTCAAGAGGCTGATGCTGGGAAAGACTGAGAACAAAAGAAGAAGGGGACGACAGAGAAGGAGGTGGCTGGATGGAGTCACCAAAGTAATCCGAAATAGGAAGCTTGGAGCAACATTGCCCATGGGTCAGGCATAGCTTCGCAAACAAAAACAATAACAATGCATTGAAATAGGATTACCATCTCTGTCATCTTTATTTTCATTTTATAGCAGGAAATACAAGAAGACTCATAAGAAAACCTGGACCTATTCATTCTGACAGTATGCAAACTTGACTTGCCATGTATGAGTAGGCAGCAATATAAATTTTATAAAAATGAATGAATGAATATTTTTATTCAGCTTTTTTATGTTGGATGGAAGAATTATGATGGAAGAATTTGCCAAAATTCACAAATGGTTTATAAGATTATAGGAGGTTCTACTCTGTTTCCCTAAACCCTTTCTTCCCTTTCTTTCTTCCTTCCTTTCTTCCTTCCTTCCTTCCTTCCCTCCTTCCTTCCTTCCTTCCTTCCTTCTTTTCATTCTTTCTTTCTTTCTAAGTTCTACCTTGATAACAGAATTCCCTCTTTTTTGGCATTACAAATCATAATCAACAGTCTCAGAAAAGTTTAAAAATACATTGAAAATCAGAGGGTTATGGGAAGTGCTATTAAAAAAAGTTCAGTTGAAAAAATACATATTTGATCTTTTGGTCTTCCATAGCTTAAATGAATGAATACTCTAAAATGAAAAACAAATGTATGCATGCTGCATTTGATAGAGCATGTTTTTCTCAATCTCAGAACTTTCAAATATTTTTCATCCTATGTAATCATTCCAGTGGTTGACAGATTCAGTTGTCCCAGTAAAATTCCCATGGTGTCCGATCAGAAACCAGTAAGTAAGGGAAACTGCAAAATGATGTGGAAAAAAGAAAAAAGGGAAGAAAACAGAAGAAAAGAAAAGAAAAGAGAAAAGTAAACATTGTTTAGTATAATTAAGTAAACTCAAAAATTCTAAAGCACATTATGAATGTGCTTTAATGTACTTTAAAGCACATTATGTATGAAGAATGAAATACATTTTATGGAGGAAGCAAATATTTGGAGAACTGGAAGAAAGACTTTAAAACAATAGTAATGCAGACTAGGGCTTGCAGTTGGTCTCCTAACTACACTTGTAAATCTATTTCATTGAGTAGCTTCCAGTTCATAATTGCTAGTTTAGATGTCATCTAAATTAGGCCATTATACTTGATTGACCCAAATGAGAAAGTCATTTAGGAATGGACTGAAAGAAGCATAGGCCGACATCACTGGAGAACTCAAGAATATATGATCATCTAAAATGTGACATCCTAAATTAAGCATGCTTAATATATGTAATTTGTCTCTAATGTTCTTGAACACTGCAATGTAGCAATGTGACATTTTTTCTTGAGGTGATGCATACATGTCTGGAAAATATTCTGAAACATTATGTGGCCAAGCAGATAAACTTTTGAAGTTCCATAGGCCTGCAGCTGGATAATCTAGTAGGATTTGGATATTTTGATTTCCAAATATCTGTTGACAAAATCCCATATTTGAACAAACATTTCATATGCTAAATTGGCTCATTTAAAGTGTTGGAAAATTACTCCAGGCAATTTCCAATTTAGCCTGGCACCCAGTAAATTCCTCATCAATCCTAATAAGATCCAGATCAGAGAATATCTACACATCACACAGTACATCTAGCAATATAGCTCTATTTATTAAACATCTGTAAACATTGCAAAAACTTAAATGGGAAAAATGGAGTAGAAGTCAGGCAACAATTTATATTATCTATGCAATTATATCTATTGATGCCAACAGAGATCAACATTCCAGAGCCAATAGAAACAATCCTATGCTAACTAGTGTTGTGGTTGGCTCTGGCCCAGCTCCTGCCCCAGGGAATGGGGAGGTGGATGCAGGGGAAACTTCAACATGTGTTATTGCCGACAGAATCAGTTCAGAGTTTAGTTTCCTCGGACGAAGAAGAAGGTGGGAGTGACTCGGCAGAGGGGGCTTGGCACATAGCCAAGGCAGTCAATCTTCCTTATCTTCTATTGCTTCAGATGATGACATTTTGGATCCACGCAAGCGCAGAATTATGTGTAGAAGAAACCAAGTAAGAACATATTACAGGAAATAAGGGAGGCCACCTGTGTTTGGGTGGGGCTCCAGTAATTAGGGTTGCTGCTATAAATAGCAGGTTGTGGGTTTGGCCATTGTGAAAGAATATCTGTTCGCAGTTCGTCAGGAATCCTGTGTACTGGACTTTGTTGCTTTTTCATGCCTTTGAAACCAAAGCAGAGCAACGTGTGTGTGTGTGTGTCTCACTTCATTGGAGAAGAAGAGGTGTGAAGTTTCTTCACAGCTACTGGCTAAGTACTTAATGACTGCTTAAGGGAAATTGTACAGACTACCCGGTTGTTTTGGGACGAATGCTCTTTGCAATACAAAAAGAGTGCTTAGTTTATTTTGACTTTTGTGATAAAGAACATTGTTTTGAATTTTCAAATGTGTGTGTGTCTGAAATTTGTACCCTTGAATTTTTGGGAGGCTCCTATCAGAGAGCCCGGCAGGACAACTAGTATGGATTGTCCCTTGATTATTTCCATTTTCATACTTTTTATGTACATAACAACAACAGATTAAAGAATCACCTAGTAAGACACTAGGTGTTTCTTCCTTACTTTGTATAATGAAAGAAACAATCAGTGGATAATAATTATACATCCAACATAAATAATCAGAGTTTACATACAATGCTCATAAAGAATCTAGTTAAAGAAGGATCTCTGATAATTCAAATTAAGAATTTAGACATTCAGGGTTTTGTATTATTATTATTTTACTTTAAGACACCCAGAGTCAGTAGAGTTGGGTGGGTTTATACATTTTAAAAATGAATAAACAAGTAGTTAGCTTTGACACCTATATTTTGGCAAATAAAACAAACCGGGATGCAAAAGACACCAGGAGGATCTATTCAACTGGGGGCATATATATTTATTTTATTTTATTTTATTTTAATTTAGTTATTTAGTTATTTAGTTATTTAGTTATTTAGTTATTTAGTTATTTAGTTATTTAGTTATTTAGTTATTTAGTTATTTAGTTATTTAGTTATTTAGTTATTTAGTTATTTAGTTATTTAGTTATTTAGTTATTTAGTTATTTAGTTATTTAGTTATTTATTTATTTATTTATTTAGTTAGTTAGTTAGTTAGTTAGTTAGTTCAATACACAATGAGAGTTTTAGTGGGTATATATCTATATACACATAGTAAAATACATGATGAAGGTTATAGAGGAGATACTCATAGTAAAATATATCTAAGAAATAATAGAAAAGAAGATATAGTAATAGAACATATCAATGAAAGAATAGAAGAAGAGATATAGGAATAGAAGAAAGGTATAGGAGATATAGGAGAGCAATAGGACAGGGGACGGAAGGGACTCTAGTGCACTTGTACTCGCCCCTTACTAAACTGATAAATGCAAGTCACGATGCGAAGATTGTGTAAAACATTGGAAAGTGGCCTTCAAAATAATATGTTAGTTGTAAAGCAGTTGCATTCTTGGCAAGAGTCACAAAGCCACTTCAAAAGGATCTCCAGTTGTGAGTGTACAAGTTTGTTTGTGTGTGACAGCATGTATGACTGTAGAGATAACTCTTCTGCTGCTCCATTAGTACGGGGAATTGGCTATGTAAGTGCACCTATGTGGAGATTGCTGAGACAAATTTTGAAGCTGCAGGTTTCAATGGCCTCTTTCAAAGGGTCTGCACACACACACACACACACACACACACACATCCCAAGAGAACATTCTGGAAAATAAAATTGACATTGTAAGAAAGAAGCTTTGATATACTGACTCCACAAAATGCCGCTACAGAAATGTTGAATTGTATGTTAGACCTTTAGGAATGTAATATAAAATAAAACCTCATGCAAGTGGAATTCTATGAGTGGTTTATTTCCTGAACCTGAAGATACCAGAGTATTAAAGGAGGAATACCAAATTATTAGGGGACTACAGTACTCACTCCACAAAGAATGGCTATCATATCCTTTTTAATAATATTTTTAAAGAAAAGAGTCAGAGAACATAAAAGGGAAGTATAAAAAATATATGCAGTGTGGATGAAATCTCTTGAGATTTTTTTTCTCCCTTTCTCACAAAAATGAACTTCTCTAACAAGATGAAACCATGAAAGTAATTCATTGTAGCAGACGGATGATAAATTCAGAACAGAGAAAATGCAGTGCTTCTTCAAAGCACACATAATTAAACTATGCAATGCACCATCTCATTGCATATGATAGCTGTGGGGATGAAATGCTAAAGGGAAGAGAATATTTGTAGCTCAAAGTTGATCCATAGGTTCCTTGAAAATCTCTGAGTTTGGTTGTTTTTCTGCAGATCTTTTATTAATAAAGTAGCTAACATCCTCAGCACTGTTGATGTTACCTGCCTAATAATAATAATAATTAATAATAATAATAATAATAATAATAATAATAATAATAATAATTGTTCTGTTGAGGTCTCTGGTAGAATCCTCCCGAAAATTCACAGATACAAATTTCAGGTACACACACGTTTGAAAATTCAAAACAATGTTCTTTATACCGAAAATCCAAATAAACTAAGTTCTCTTTTTGTATAGCAAAGAACACTCGTCTCCAAACAAACTGGTAATTTGTACAAGTCCCTTATCAGTTCTGAGATACTTAGCTTGCAGCTGTGAGGTAATTCACAGTCCTTCTTCTTTCACAAAGTAAAACACACTTTGCTCTGGTTTAGTTTCAAAGCAAGGAAAAATCAGTACACAATGGTCAAAGTCAGCAAGGCAGGCACGAAACACAAAGATCAGATAATCCTCCACAATGGCCAAACCCACAGGCTGCTATTTATAGCAGCCTCACTAATTACCACAGCCCCACCCAACCACAGGTGGCCTCATTTTCTTTGATAATAATCTCTCAGTTGTTGCTGACTATGCATCGCTCTCCGCATGCGTGGCTGTATAATTAACTCTTGTTCCGAATCCAAGGAGGAGCTAGATAATTGATCTCCTTCTGAGATGTCTGCCACACTCTCCTCCTCCCTGTCACTCATGTCTTCTTGGTCAGAGGAACCTTCATCAGCAGATTCCACCGGGAGCAAAACAGGCCTGCAGCATGTGGATATCTCCCCCACATCCACAACCCTTGGAGTAGGAGCTGGGCCAGAGCTAACCACAACAGAAATGTATGCAAGAAAACAATCAAGGTCAGAGCCCACCAAGAACTCTACAGAAATGCTATGCCATGAAATGACAAAATGTGAAGATATTTGGCCAATTCTCCACAAATGAAACAGCATTTTGGCACACTTGCTTGTCTAAAACAAACTTCTATGAAAAAGTGTACACCAGATGTCTACAAATAGTTTCATGTTATATCTATACCAATTGATTTTCAATGTTCATGTCTGAAGACACCTCATCATTATTGTTATTTTGTAAAGCTTTGGATTCATTAACGGGGCAAAAGAAACTCTAATCCATTAAACTTAGAAGGAGGGGTTACCATACTGAAACTGTCAAGAAACTCACCTAGTTTTTGCATTGGAAAACATAAACAATATTTTTTCCTTTGCCCAGGGGCAAAGTAAAGTTAGAAAGAGCATAACCCCCTGACTTGCGAAAGAAGAAAAAATCAGAGAACCAGCGCCCTGGAGTTAAAAAGAAACTGGATACTTGGATAAATTGGAGGTAGAGAGAGGTACAGGGTGCAATGGTTCAAAGACACCACTAAAGATAATTATGATGTTTAGGCATCTATGCCCTTAAGGTGTAGAGTGACAGTTGTAATCCAATATACCTGAGCAAGAGGTATCCAGTGAGCAATGCTTTTTAAAGAAAATATCCCCTTTCTATGTCTAGAAATCATATAATGTGGCAAAACTACTGTGTTGTATGCTGAAGTTGTCTCATGTGTTATTTGTTCAAATAAAGTAATAAAAATGGAGGTGTAAAAACCTACATTTTCAACATTCTGTTGTACAGATTTTCTAAAAACCTAATAAAATATGCTTTCGGATTTCTTTTCTTTGCTGATTAATTCTTCAAAGATGGAATTTCAAGGTGCTTTTGTGGCTTTTAGACACACTCACAAAAATCTCACACAAAATGTTCTTTGTGTTTTAAAGATCTGGTAATCTATGAATTAAAACCCAGAGGTTTATCAATTTCCTTCTTTTCCTACCCGACAGGGATTCAATTCTACCATTCATCTACATTTTCTGCTGTGAAATGAATAGTTTAAAAATAAGCCTTTTTGAAATATTAATTTGCTCAGTAAGGGGGACCTTGATACATTGACGTACAGTGCTGAATAATCTTGGTGTTATTAATATAAGCATATTAATACTTTAACACTTTCCTGGTTTTACTTTCTCAGTTCAGGACTGTAGTTTAATAGTTAGAATCTAGGTCTTCACAATAATATTTAGAATGATGATGATGATGATGATGATGATGATGATGATAATAATAATAGTAATAATAATAATAATAATAATAATAATAATAATAATAATAATAATAATATAGTGGCAAAGAACTGGTGGGATCATAAGCCCGAAAAAGTGGTTGAAAATGAGCAAGCAAAACTACTGTGGGACTTCCGACTTCAGACTGACCGAATTCTGAAGCATAACACACCAGACATCCTGATTGTGGAGAAAAAGAAAGTATGGATCATCGACATCGCAAGCCCAGGGGACAGCAGAATTGAGGAGAAGCAGCTAGAGAAATTAGTGAAATATGAAGATCTAAAAATCGAGCTGCAACGACTCTGGCATAAGCCCGTGAAAGTGGTCCCAGTGGTACTTGGCACGCTGGACGCAGTGCCAAAGGATCTCAGCGGACATTTGAAAACCATTGGAATTGACAAAATCTCCATCTGTCAATTGCAAAAGGCCGCTTTACTGGGATCGGCAAACATAATTCGCCGCTACATCACGCAGTCTTAGGTGCTTGGGAAGTGCCCGACTGGCGATGAAATACGAAATCCAGCATAGTGATCTCATTTGCTGTGCTGTATTGACATAATACTAATACTAATGCTAATGCTAATGCTAATACTAATACTAATACTAATACTAATACTAATACTAATACTAATACTACTACTACTACTACTACTAATAATAATAATAATAATAATAATAATAATAATAATAATATATCCATCAATATATTTCCTTGATTCCTTGAAACCTGATTCCCAATAAAATGTTATATTTTAGCAAGAAAACTATGGTGCAAAGCTAAATATTTTTTTGAAGTATAATATATATTTCTCACAAGTCCTGAATAGAAGTTAGGGACATCCTTACATAATAAAATGGTGTCTGGTTGCCTTTTGATATGTGGATATATGATGACTGACCACAATAATAAGAACATAAGAAGAGCCATGCTAAATCAGGCCAAAGCCCATCAAGTGCGGCCCTATGTATCACACAGTGGACCACCAATTGTACATGGGGATCTTGAGCAGAAAGAGAAGGCAAAACCCTTTTAAAACCAGAATTCTTTCAGATATATGAGAAAATCTATACTGACAATTCACTGCCTAAAAGACCATTTTGGCTGGGAATTCTGGAACTGTCTGGTCATACAAGTACCACCAGTTTGTAGAAAGCTGCTATAGAAGATTAGATGTTTGAAAAATACTGTATATAGTATGCTCAACAGCCATTTACCTATGAAGTTCATAGTTTGGCCATCTCTCTCTCTCTCTCTCTTCCCTCCCTCGCTCCCCCCTTCCCTCTCTCTCTCTTGCTCTCTGTGCCTAACTATATTATTATTATTATTATTATTATTATTATTATTATTATTATTATATTTATTTATTTATTTATTTATTAGATTTGTATGCCACCCCTCTCCGAAGACTCGGAGTGGCTCTCAACAGACAATTATCTATCTATTCATCTATTTATCCATCCATCCATCCATCCATCCATCATTTTTATATTTTTTATCTATTTAACTGTTTCTGTCTATCTATCTATATATTTGTCTGTCTATCATCATATTTATATGGCCACTCATCTAACAGTGTGACTCCAAGTAGTGTATATCTTTCCAGTTACTTACGTCATAGAGATATTTGAAATATAACCAACATGATTATATGGAAGAAATAAAATTCATAAATAATAAAATTAATATATAAAATTAATACATGTGTTCTGCCGGCGTGTCTCAACTGCCCGTAATTACAGGGTAATTAGTTCAGGAAGACACACGCCACACGATAAAAGGAAAACCCAAAAGTTTTTATAAACAGAAAAACAGAAACAGCTCCCTTTTTAAATGTCAAAGGGATTTTCTGGTACACACAAGGCACAGGTTAAATGCAGTCCAATTGCTCACCCAATAACTGGGAAATTGAGTCCAATTCTAAAGTCCAGAGAGTCCCCACACACAATCCTGAACAGCAAAAACCACGATCTTGACGAAACAATGAATCAGATAAACTGCCATGAGGCTAAAACACCAGGCTGCACTTTTATCTGTAGCACTAATTACAGCAGCCCCAACCACACAGGTGGCCTCATTTTCTCTTGTAATAATCCTTCAGTTGGTGTCTCCTATGCATCACTCTACACATGTGTGGATGTGTCATTAATTCTTGTTCAGAATCCAGGAATGATACAGATGACTGATCTCCTCCTGGGTGTCTGCCAAACTCCCCTCTTCCCTGTCACTCACGCTTCCTTGATCAGAGAAGACTTCATCATCAGATTCTACTGGGAGCAAAACAGGCCTGTGGTATGTAGATGTCTCCCCCACATCCACTTCCACATTCCTTGGGGCAGGAGCTGGGCCAGAGCTAACCACAACATACATGTATACAATTAATATCTAAACACTAGTATAACAAAGAGAAAACCTATTTGATGATTGATACAAAATGTATCAGTTATAATGTGGTCTCCCCAAGATGATGCCCACCAATGTGAAGTAAAGTTCCATTATTTCCACAAGTATTGATCACTGAAAGATTATGAATATTTTCTTGAGTTCTTGAAGAAAAGGATGGATGGATAGATAGATAGATAGATAGATAGATAGATAGATAGATAGATGGATGGATGGATGGATGGATGGAGCCTGAAAATATAATCTGATACAAATGAAGGCTGTCAAAAGTTGCATCACTGAATTTTCACTTTATGCCAAAGGATTAGCTACATAAGATTTACCCTATGTAAAACTTAATGCATATGCAATATCTGTAATACTGAGAATATAAATTCACTCAGCTGGAAATAAATGGGAGGAAACTATACCAGAGTTCTGGTTGGTATGGGACAGCTTGTTCCTTGACCTTTGCACCCAGCTCCTCTTCTTTATTTCTAGCCCTTTGTAACATTGACGGAATGACGGAAACAAGGAGGGTTTGAGTGTCTTCACAGAAGGTGTGATGGAGCTGTCCTTTCAACCTCTAAGGGGGAAATCCTGAAAATTACAAACTGTTAAAAGCAAAACTGTAACAATAAATATTTAAAGCACATTTACCACAAGTTAGATGTAGCAGCAAAAACAAGAACACAAAGATCAGAGCTGTCAATAAATAAAATTTAGATAAAAGGAAAGCACTTTGAAGCAATTTTAAATTCATATGAATTTTAAATAATGCACATAATAGTTAAAAGGTGTCCCTTTTAATTAAATTTATGCCATGGAATTCCTTGTACTAATGATACTTACCATGACAAAGATGAGATTAACCAGCTTGGAATTCCTTGCAAATCCCTTGCTTAATTCTACATTGATTTATATATTATTTACAATTATTTACATAATACCAAGACAAGCAAATATATGTGGTTTATAATAGTATAGGAAAAACTGCTATATCCAAATGCAAACATACATATACCATATTTTTAAAAATATTTTTATTGAGTATAAACATTAAAAAACATTTTAAAAGATGAATAAACAATACATATACAAATATACACATAAACCTCCTTGGTACTTCTGCGGTCTTAACATTAAATTTTCATTTACAGTGGTACCTCTACTTAAGAACTTAATTCATTCCATGACCAGGTTCTTAAATAGAAAAGTTTGTAAGTAGAAGTAATTTTTCCCATAGGAATCAATGTAAAAGCAAATAATGCGTGGAAACCCATTAGGAAAGAAATAAAAGTTTGGAATTTGGGTGGGAGGAGAAGGAAGAAGAATAGGAGGAGGATAGTCTCTGCCAAAAGAAGAAGGTGAGGTAAGGTGAATCAGAAAAATCTAAAATTTTAAGGCTTTAAAAAAAAGGGACTCTGAGGCGGCACCCAGAGAAAGGAAAATGCTCTGTTTGCTCTGGGCTGCCCAGAGCGAAGGGAATGTTTCTTTTTTCTGAGCGTTGGCAGAGGTTTAGTCCCTCTCCAAGGTTTATTCCCTCTCCAAGCGCCCAGAGAAAGGAAAATGCTTCATTCACTCTGGACTACCAAAGCCTCCTTAAGCACCACTGAAAGGCTCCTCTGGCAGCCCAGAAAAGTCTGAGATGGCCGGGATTAAAGGGGGAATGGCAGGAAACTGGCCGGACCTTCGTGCCACTCTCAAATTTCCTGGGAGATTTTTCCAGGCTTGGGTTCTTAAGTAGAAAGTGGTTCTTAAGAAGAAGCAAAAAAATCTTGAACATCCGATTTTTATCTAGAAAAGTTCTTAAGTAGAGGGGTTCTTAGGTAGAGGTACCACTGTATATATAGTTCATATAAACTGTATTTCCTGTACTGTTTTTATCTATGCATCTATATGTATCCATTATATATGTAAATATATGTTTCCATTACTATATATTAAAATTTATGAAATCCCATGGCATTCTTTAACTAAACATCAATATATATATATTTATACATCTTTTTTTTTCTTTTTATTCTTCCTTTCCAACTAATTGTAAAATAAATTCCAAACTTCAAAATATTCTGAGTCCTCTTTCTATTTTAGTTCCATCATCCATTTATCTGATGCTGCACATTCTAATTTTTTTAAAACAATTATGTTATTAGATGGTATATCTCCATGTTTCCAATATTCTCACCACTGTCAAAATATGTAATATAATATAGAAATATTTGTTTTTTATCTTTTAATCCAATATCCCTATTAAGAATACTTCAAGTTTCATATTAATTTTTGTTCTGTTATTTCTTCGAGCCCGATGTGTATCTTTTCCCAAAAGTTTTTAATATTGGGCAGGTCTACCACATGTGATAGGATGATCTATTTTTGTGTTGGAATTTCCAACATTTGGGGTTCATATTTTGATAAATTTTGAGCAATCTTGCTGGTGGTAGGTGCCATGTATAATACCATTTTATAAAGATTTTCCTTATATGAAGCTGCTTTGGTTAATTTATAATTTTTACTCCAAATTTTTTTCTCATTGATCCAAATTTATGTTATATCAAAAATTCTTGGCCCAACTAATCATATAACTTTTAACACTTTCTTCCTCCATTTTGTAATTTAGTAAATATTTATAAATTTTTGTTATCATTTTCCCCAGGTTCCCAATAAGATTTTATCTAATTCTGATTGAGCCACTCCAAGTCTCTGGAGAGGGGCGGCATACAAATCTAATAAATTATTATTATTATTATTATTATTATTATTATTATTATTATTACTATTATTATTTTGCTATCCCAAATTTCCTTTTATCTTCTTTTAATCTAGATCTAATCTGATAATATGGCCACTAATCAATTTTAATTCCTTGTTGATTCAGGTTTCAATATTTTTAAATTTTCCTTGTGTATCCAAGATTTGCACATATCTAACCCGTTTGTGTTTGTCTATTGTGTTGGGGTAAATTATGGCTTCCATACTGGAAAACCAAGTCGGAATTTCTTTGTAAAGTTGATGTTTTATTTTAGCCCATATTTTGTATAAAGATGCTATGATTTGATAATTTTGGAAATAGGAGTGTTTTTAATGCTTTTTGTCCCATAGGTGCTCATGCCATCCAACCTGTAGATCATGTCCCTCGAGCGTTAGTATTTTTTGTATTGCTAAATTGTATCCAGTTCATTATTGAATTGTAATATAGCAGCTTGGTAGTACATTTCCAGATCAGGGAGTCCAAACCCCCATTTTCTATTATCTTGCAAATATTTTAATTTAATTCTTGTTTTTTTCCTTGTCCAAATGAATTTCGATATCATCCTATTTAAACTTTCAAAATATTTTTTATCTAATTTAATCAGAATAATTTGGAACAAATACAGTAATTTTGGTAGCAATTCTCCCTATCAAAAAAATGCATAATTTGTTCCATTTTTCCAGATCTTTTTCAATTTGTTTGCTTAGTTCTATGTAATTATCTTTCTTAATCATTGTACATTTAGCTGTTAGTATTATTCCTAGATATTTAATTTTTTTGATGACTTAGATTTCCAATTTTCCTTCTAATGCTTGAACTTGTTTATTTAATAAATAAACTGAATTTAGTAAAAAAAATAAACTTCTAGTGGGATTTCTATACCAACTAAAAACCAAGTCATCTACAAAAGCCTCAAGTTTGTTTATTATTCCTAGTTCATAATCGATCTATTATTTCTCTTTTTCCTTCCTTTTATTATAAATGTTATAGGATTGTGGTCAGGCCATATATTTGGTTTCATTTCAATTTCTTGTATGTTATTCAATGTTACTATATCAGTCCAGACCATATCTATCCTTGACCATGAATTCTGAGGGACAGAGTGGTATGTAACATATACAATATGTTTATATTTATCTTGCTGTCATCCAAATTCTCCAAAAGCTTTTCATAATTACAGAAGGAAGAAAGGAAGTGGGTGAGGAGAGGAGAAGAAATGTCGATGAGTTCTTTCAAATAATTATTTCTTTTTTCAAATATTAAGCCTGTTCTTTGTGATGCAAATAGCTAGTAAATGATAATGGAAGCAGAAAAGACATTATCAGTACTAAATCTTTAGAGAATATTCCTAGAAGAATTACACCGCCAATTACTGTGTTCTCATTGCTATCAATTATCACTGGACTTAAAATGGATCGTGAGTGATGTCCCAATTAAATTACTTCTCTGATGAGCCACATTGTAATTAAGCAGTGTGTGTTTCGTACTACTTGAAAAATTGCAGCATTTACACAAAAATCTAATACAAATAGAGCAGCTGACATGTCCCTATTTAGGAGCCATTGCTGCTGAAATCAAAACAGCCTGTTAGTAGCAATTTGTACCCAATTATAAAATTTAATTACCTAGTTAGTGATAGAAAGGATGATAGAGGAACTTTATATGTTATATGGGCTGTTAGTTGCCATTGGTCAGGATGGAAAGGGCAGAGATAACTATTAATTCCATGTTCTTAGGGATAACATAGTAGAGTTCATGGAGAAAGAGATAATGATGAAAATGGGACAATTAACAAGCCATAGTTCAGAAGCTAATTGACAGAAACAATAATTTTAAACAGCTTGTATGGTTCTGCATTTGAATGTGAAGCTCTTCCCCCATTTTCACTATCACCTTATGGCCATGCTTTCTACAACAAAATTATGTAAAGCAGGCTTCTGCTTCTTGGAAAAATCTTGCAAAATTGTCAAGAACTTAACCCAATCCTGGCAAATTAAAGCTTCTGTATCTCATATCAATTTTGCCCATCTAGCTAGTTCTGTTCCTATGACTGACTGATGCTGTGTATATGGAGGAGATCCTCCAATTCCCAATCTATGACAGAACAAGTAGATGGCCGAGAGATGGTTGTCTTGCCTTCTCTGGAATCATTCAGATACTGGATGGTCAGAATCTCGCATTGCCATGAAATTCTATGAGTTGGATCCAAGGTAAGACAAGCTGGGGAAGACCATTAGAAGCAAGCAGGCTCAATTAGTCCTGACTATTTAAAGTAATTGATTTCATTTAAATGTATTTTACTTGTGATTCAAAACATGAAAATGTGGTCATTAAGAAAGCCACTCCATCTTATCCAGGTTGAGTTTGAGTCTGGAATAGTCTATGCTATTCCATTCTATTCCATTCCACTATATTCCATTCCACTCTATTCTATTCCAGGATACATTTTAACACTAATAGGTTCAACACTTATTTTGGCCAGTATTTTGATAGGTGGCCTTAATCAGTTGACAGGCCTACTTCTGAACTTCCTGTTGATATGCAGCTGATGGATCTTCTGGATTTAAGCTTAGTGTTACCACATGCTGCAGAAGGAGGGTTTTTTGCCCTCTGGTACACAGAAAAAAACTTCTTCCTGCACTGGGCTGGAAAAACAAAACTCATTTCTTTGGGATCCCAGAAATTCATTTTTCTAGCCTGTTCAGGAATCCCCTTCCCTTCACAGGAAGACCCAGTGACATGTCTTCTTCCAGACAGCCTTGACCAGCTAAGAAAGCCATGGATCTAACAGAAAATTGGCCAAATGAAAGCTACAAAAGCCCTCTCCACTTCCTCAAGTTTAGTGGGCTCAAACTCCTCCCAGAAACAAGACTCATCTCCCACAAACTCCACTGGTTCTGCATCAAGGGTAGTATTCTATGCAGAATGACTTCAACTGACAGGTGCCAATATCCTTTTGGTGGTCCTGGAGGCACACGATTGCATGGACATGGTCATAATTCACCATCACTCATTCTATCACCAACCCATTCTATCTAAGTTGTACAAGTAGCAAGACTTCATGACATGACTAACTTCTCTGTTGGCCAGCAGGAATTGCAGATGTGGATTGGCCCCTGTAATCAATTAAGACATATAAGATGAGTTCTGAACTGCCTGTCTATTGCATTAAGTTGGGTCATGGACTGGCTTCCTTTTCCAACTGTTCTTTCTCTTTTGTTCTTTCTCCTGAATGTCAGAGTCAGTAAAACAGGTCAAATGAATGGGGCAATTGTTCCCATAGCATCACTGACTGGAAGAAAGTAGTTCAACCCCAGGCCCTGGATTACATTTAATTTTTTTTAACATTAAATTAACATTATTATTTTCAACAGGCTCCAATGCTCTTTGGTGCTACCACACTTGTGAGAAAAGGACAAAGTGCATTTGTGGGAAGACAGATGAAGCAGGAGTTGAAGAGGTCTCTAAGCAAAATCTGAAGCAAGAAGTGTTTCATATTTTAATATGCTAGAACCTACCAGAAAAACAAGAACTGGATGCGTAAATATTGCATGTAGAGGTGCAAGGAGGAATCAGAGAGAGTTACTTGTGTTGCATAGTAGATGGAAACAAACCTGAACAAATGAGGAATTACAGGTTTTAGACTGAAACAATATTGTACAGAAGACTCTCAGGCAAGAAAGTTATAAATTATTCATTTTTTTTCAAAGAGCATTTTGTATTTTAATTATATTCATGCTGTACATTTTTAATCAAAAACCAAAATATGTCTTTGTAATCTTATAATACCAAAAGGAAGCATTCTTTGTTTATTTGTTCATTATAGACAACTAAAACTATATTTAATTTAATTTAATTATATATATATATATATATATATATATATATATATATATATATATATATATATATATATGTCACATGTTTTTTGCTGAATTTGAAAATTAAGGGAGACTAGGATAGATCTATTTCGGCCTTATTTTGGCCTCATCAGCTAGCCATACCCACTAGGACTTGAACCTGCAACCTTTGCCTTGTAAGGCAGAGAATTATCCTCTAGGCTACAGTATCCAATCCCTTCAGCTCTGCACCAGGGAAGGGTTACATATTTTTGTGTCGAATCACCCTGGTGTATTGAAGGAACATCACAGCTCCTTATTTGCCTCTCGGCCCAACCCAGGGCCATTTCCAAGGCAGTTAATTTTTATTGATAGCCGACAATTCTATCTATATGTGTCACATGTTTTTTGCTGAATTTGAAAATTAAGGGAGACTAGGATAGATCTATTTCGGCCTTATTTTGGCCTCATCAGCTAGCCATACCCACTAGGACTTGAACCTGCAACCTTTGCCTTGTAAGGCAGAGAATTATCCCCTAGGCTACAGTATCCAATCCCTTCAGCTCTGCACCAGGGAAGGGTTACATATTTTTGTGTCGAATCACCCTGGTGTATTGAAGGAACATCACAGCTCCTTATTTGCCTCTCGGCCCAACCCAGGGCCATTCCCAAGGCAGTTAATTTTTATTGATAGCCGACAATTCTATCTATATGTGTCACATGTTTTTTGCTGAATTTGAAAATTAAGGGAGACTAGGATAGATCTATTTCGGCCTTATTTTGGCCTCATCGGCTAGCCATACCCACTAGGACTTGAACCTGCAACCTTTGCCTTGTAAGGCAGAGAATTATCCTCTCTCTATATAAATATATATAAATATATATAAAACAATTTAATTATTATTATAATTATAAAATATTATATTATATTTATTATATTATATTGTATTGTATTGTATTGTATTATATTATATTATATTATATTATATTATATTATATTATATTATATTATATTATATTATATTATATTATATTATATTATATTATATTATATTATATTATATTATATTATATTATATTATATTATATTATATTATATTATATTATATTATATTATATTATATTATATTATATTATATTATATTATATTATATTATATTATATTATATTATATTATATTATATTATATTATATTATATTATATTATATTATATTATATTATATTATATTATATTATATTATATTATATTATATTATATTATATTATATTATATTATATTATATTATATTATATTATATTATATCATATCATATCATATCATATCATATCATATCATATTATATTTATAAATTAATTGCCCACCCCTTCCTTCCTTCCTTCCTTCCTTCCTTCCTTTATTCCTTCCTTCCTTCCTTCCTTCCTTCCTTGTTCCCTCCATTTCTCCTTCCTTCCTTCCTTCCTTCCTTCCTTCCTTCCTTCCTTCCTTCTCCAGATGGAGAGAAGCTTCTGTCTCTCTGATTGTCTCTACTTTTTATTTCTGCTTTTGGGCAGTTCTTTACTTCTCTTTCAAAATATTCCTTTCAGCTGCCTCTCTTCAACTGACCTACATTGTCAGTTGAGAAAACATAGTGGAGGTTTTGCCTGAAAGTAGCTTTGGATTCCTTTTCTTCCTCCTCCTCCTTTTCTCCCCCCCTGAGAGGTGGGGTGGGGGGTTTGCTTTAAATTTCTTGAAAGGCCAATGAAACCAATTAACAATTTAAAAAATGAGCATTTATTGGACTTTTGCAAAAGAGCATAGCCAACATCCACATCAGTGTGAGAAGCAAAGAGTGAGTCCATTAACTAATTAGCCCCTTATTCTAATATGAAGCATGTGCCTGCTGAGCAAGATGGAAGAAAAGTTTGGTTGCACTGGGCCCAGTTCACATGTAAATACCTCAATGACACAACAGCCAGGCTGGGGAACACAACAACAGAAACACTATGAAAGATCTCTTAGTATTTACTTTACGATTAAGTTTAGAATTCATCTGTTACTTGCAGCTGATTCTTCTAGAACAGTGGTTCTCAACCCTTTGGGGGGGTCGAACAACCATTTAACAGGGGTCATCTAAGACCATGAGAAAAGACAAAGTTTTCATGGTATTAGAAACTAAAGGTTCTATTCTGGCATCTTGGAACATATTTTTACAATCCAGCCAATCAGGCGTTTACAGTAGGAGTGTCCCTCTGACCTTCCTGCCAATCAGCTTAAAGCTCTGTTGGGAGAATTGGCGCTAGACTTATGGTTGGAGGTCAACACAACATGAAGAACTGTATTAAGGAGTTGCGGCATTAGAAAGATGGAGAAGGGACCACCATTTATGGCACTCTTTTTTTCAAATGACATGTGCATCAGAAACAGAACTATTAGGGTTTCCGAGATGTACAGCAGCAGTTTATTTCTCAGCAGACAGCTGGACAAGATTCTGAAATAATAAACATTATTTTCCTTTTGTCTTCTTTCTTTTTCTTCTTTGTTCAGTGACTAAACAATGACATACAGTCCATATAAGAAAATATACTTTCATTTAAAAAAAAAATCTTGTATCCATTAATAGCCTGGAAGATTATATTCATAATTTCAGACTTTTGATAATACGCCTCTCTGGTTTTTATCCATTGTGTGTATTGATATTTTTGGCCTTCAGGGGCAAAATTCCAGTTCTTTGCAGTCAATTATTTTAATCAGTCAATTTGGCCATTTTCTTAATGGCAGTAATTTTACTCTGGTTCCAGATCAGCTCATCATATATATTCAGTATACATGTAAAAAGGTAAAGGGCTTGAGACATTTTAGAAAAAGATTTTCTTCCTGGGAATTATGTTATTGATTAGACACTAGTATTTTCTTTCAAAGAACCAGCTAGATATTAAAATGAAAGCATAGCAGATTCAATTGCATTTAATGATTGCTAATTATTAGCAAGCCATCCATTGCTATGGCATAAAGGAAACCATTATAAGCTACTGCTGGCTGCCAATTGATGCAGTAGAGAGCCAGTTACCTATTTTTTGAATATGCGGAGATGCTCTGAATTTGTACTATTTTGCCAATTTCTTTCCTCCCTCCTCTCCTCCTCTCTGAGATGTTCCCTATGTCTGTCCTGGTGAAATAAAAAATAAAACCGTTCCATTTCTGCTTGATCCCCACTTTGAAGCTTGATCGTGTTTCTTCACTGCTTATTTCGACAGGCACTGAAAATAAAACAAAAAGAAACAAGGCTATTAGCAGCATGTATGATGAATTCAAATTACGCTTATCATCCAAAAGGGCAAACGCCTGCAGGAAACCCAGAGAACAGAAATGTGTGAGCAACAGAATAAATTGAATTTAGAAGGAATGCATATAGAGGTAGGAGGCTTTTATGTACATCCGAGGCTGTGGCTGAGCACTAGATAAGTATTGTCAACAAGATCATATGCTTCAATGTTCTACCTGTCAATGACTACTTCAGCTTCAATCGCAACAACACAAGAGCACACAACAGATTCAAACTTAATATTAACTGCTCCAAACTTGACTGTAAAAAATATGACTTTAGCAATCGAGTTATCGAAGCGTGGAACTCATTACCTGACTCAGTAGTGTCAACCCCTAACCCCCAACATTTTTCCCTTAGACTATCTATGATTGACCTCTCCAGGTTCCTAAGAGGTCAGTAAGGGGCGTGCATAAGTGCACTAGTGTGCCTTCCGTCCCCTGTCCAATTGTCTCTCCTTTATCTCCTTTATCTTTTCTTCCTTTCAGATATCTTCTCTATTTTTATATCTTTTCTTCTATCCTTTTCTTTATATATATTGCTACTTGTCTATTCTCTTCAATGTGTATTGGACAAAATAAATAAATAAAAATAAAATAAATAGATTGTTCCAGTAATGAGGAGGGATTAAGGGCAGATTGTGGTAAAAAGAGGTTTTCCCTCCCCCATGAGGTTTTCAAGCCTGTAACTGAGTGAATTAATTTGAGAATGGCGTTGTTGTTTTTTGTAATCTTATGCATGTATACTATTCTGTCTTTCAGTAAAAAAGGAAACCGAAATTGGCAAGCAAGGAAAATGTGAAACAAAAGTGCCTAATTGAAAGAATAAACTAATAAGAGCACAGGTTGTCTAAAAGTATAATAATAATAGTGAATTTAAAAAACACCTTCTAAATCTGAGGATCAGATGGTAGTTCTTAGAGAAGGAGGGGGGAAAGGGAAGGAGAAAAGGAAGGGGAAGTATTATTTGCTCTGTTACCACTTTCTGCTTTTCAAAAAATCCTGCCAAAAATAAAATATTTTTTAAAAAAAAAACTTACAGTAAGTGTGTGCTGTTATAAATTTTTTGCTGGGATGGGGGAAAAAAGAAAGTAGTAATTAATAGATTTGCCGATTCATCCCAAATAAAAGTCCTTCTTATGATTACACTATGTTCTTTGGTCAAGCATAAGAACCAAAGAACTTGGCAAAGAAACCTTGATGTAACTTCATTACATCAATTATTTCTTCCCAGAAATAATAAAAATATTATAGGTGTTTACCAAATTACTGTAGTAGTTTAATGGCTCTACCTTTAAAAACAAAAAAAGAATGAACATAGCTTGATCTTTTTATACATATTAGAAACCAAGTATGAAATGATTGGATAGTCCTTGCAACTTTAATTAAAATAAAAAGTATTGTTAAGTATGGTAGGTTCTTAGCACTTGATGGCTTTTTAGTAGATAAAAGGAAAATTCTACCATTGTACCATGCACACACGTAATATATATCTGTTTAATTTTTGCGTACGTACATGTTTAATTTTGACACCAAGGATGTTATTATACATATCTTGGGTTCACAGCAGACTTCACTTGCCATTGCCATTCAAATTAGAACAGGCATACCAATGAAATACATGCTCTTAATTAGGTCCCATTAGATCAGCATGTTGTCTAGCATTTTTAGGAGGTCTTTGAAACTCTAAGAGCAATTGCTGGGTTGTTTCACATCCTTTAAGGTATCTTCAAACACTTTTGGAGCAGCTCACACAGATCAGGATGAATAGCCCAAAGCAGGGGATAATTATTCCATATTGCTAATATAGTGTTGCAGACAGCTAACAACAGATTGTAATTTATATGTAAATCTGAAATCCATAAGTGTTACCATCTAAACATCAGTTTTCCCACTCTAGATCCTTAAAAAAAAATGTGCATCTGATCTTTTCTGAGTTCCACTGCTAAGGATCCCTGGTTTAACATTTCTAACTTGACATCTATTTTAATTCATTTCCATCTTCTCCACCCTATTGATTATAATGTTTCAGTGTTGATGTAGTCCAACAGATAAGATCTTGACTGATATAGGAATAGATTTGAAACGACCTCTCTCCAAGTCAAATTCAGCATCCTTGCATTACTCCACAATGATTTTCAATAAGAAAATATCTCTCTCTCCTTCTCCCTCTCTCTCTCTCCCTCCTCCTCCCTCTCTCTTTCTCTCTCTCTCTCATACGCAAACGGAATAATGGTTTTCACACTTTTTATAATCAGATATTCTTCTTTTCTGTTTCAAATATCAGTATACAGTGATCCCTCGTTTTTAGCTGGGGATGCGTTCCAAGACCACCCATGAAAAACGAATTTCCGTGAAGTAGAGGAAAGGTATTTTTAATGTATTTATTTATTATTTATTAATCAAATTTGTATGCCGCCCCTCTCCGTAGACTCGGGGCGGCTAACAACAGTAATAAAACAATATAAACAAATCTAATGTTTAAGTTAATTTAAAAGGAAACCCCAATTTAAGAAACCAATCATACATATAGAGATACCATGAATAATTTTTTTATAAGCCTAGGGAGAAGGGAATATCTCAATTCCCCCATGCCTGATGACAGAGGTGGGTTTTAAGGAGCTTAAGAAAGGCAAGGAGGGTGGGGGAAACTCTGATATCTGGGGGGAGTTGGTTCCAGAGATCTGGGGCCGCCACAGAGAAGGCTCTTCCCCTGGGTCCCACCAAACGGCATTGTTTAGTCGACGGGGCCCAGAGATGAGTATTTGGACTTTTAAAACCCACCCTTTGCATTAAACAATCATTCTATAATGTTTCTCAGCTGGAACTACATGTGAGTAGTACTGTAGAAGAATTTTATGAATTTTTAATGGATTTAATTTTTTTAATAGATTTAATCCCCCTTTGGAAACCCATGAAATAGTGAATCCGTGAAAGATGAGCCGTGAAGTAGCAAGGGATTACTGTAGTTATTAATGCTGTAGTTTCAGATTAAGATGTATGTAGTGTCAATGCATAAAAGAAAGGCAGCACTGCATCTATTGACATTGTCCCTATTATTGTCCCTATTATAATTTAGCTACATTAAACTCATGAAAGGGTTACCTATGTGTACTTTGCAATTGGGACGCCCTCATACAAATCAAAGGAAATCCAATTGCAAGTGAGAGTCCTGTGTGCACAGTACACTAACCTGGCATCTACAGCTGCAAAGAGACAATGTGCATTGAGTTCAAGGTTTAAGCAGATGCAGCTCAACCTCTCTTCTTATATCTTCTTTAGATGTCTAACATGGTAGCATATTAGGCGGATGAGAATATCTGAATAATTATTTAGGTTTACAACAAAGCTGAAATATTCCTTAATTCAGTCTTTTCATCCCTTGCTTAGATGGCATTTCTGCAATGTACAGTGAGAAACATTTTGAGTAGAATTAAACACTAGATTTATGTGGCTAAATTTTGAAGATGGAGGGATGGAGGAGGAAAGAAATGAGGAAGGAAGGAAGGAGGAAGGAAGGAGGAAGGAAGCAAGGAAGGAAGCAAGGAAGCAAGGAAGCAGGGAAGGAAGCAAGGAAGCAGGGAAGGAAGCAAGGAAGCAGGGAATCAAGGAATCAATGAAGGAAGGAAGGAAGCAAGCAAGCAAGCAAGGAAGGAAGGGAGGAAGGGAGGAAGGGAGGAAGGGAGGAAGGGAGGAAGGGAGGAAGGGAGGAAGGAAGGAAGGAAGGAAGGAAGGCGTTTTGGCTCGGCCATAGTGCTATGTAGCATATAATGTTTTTAAGCATTTCAATAATCAAAATACTTGAAATGTTTCAATTTCTTGTTTCAATAGCTCTCAGGAAAGAACTTAAAGTGGCATATCCCAAATCATCTTATTGAGCAGCACATTGATTTTTTAAAAAATAAGTCTTCCTCTAACATTCCTCCTCTAGGAATGTGGTTTCTAAGGCATCCTCTGTAGTCACTTGGTTAAGCCTTCAATTTTGGAGTGGGAGTGGACTATTGCAAATTGCTTTTGAATTACACAGCTGGTAGGAGATTGTCCAGGCAGTATTACTCTTCTTCGGTGGTGGATCTAACAAACTAAGTATCAATCTTTTTCCAGGTCCTTCCTTCCTTCCCTCCCTCCCTCCCTCCCTCCCTCCCTCCCTCCCTAGGATTTACAATCCTAGGAATAGAAATCAAAACTTAAAACATACCAAAACCCCCATTTCTTAAAAAACAATCATTCACATTCAATCAATCAACCTATACATTCATTCACCGGCTGGGCAAGATAATGGGATTAATGGCCCCAAGCCTGCTGGCAGAGATAAGTCTTTAAACTCTTGAGGAAGGTGGGGAGAGTGTGAATATCTGGAGGGAGTTGATTCCAGAGGGCCAGGGCCACCACAGAGAAGGCTCTTCCCCTAGGTCCTGCCAGATGACCTTGTCTAGCTCAGTGTTTCCCAACTGGTGTGCCGCAAGACACGGTCAGGTGTGCCGCGAAGCTCCTAGGGAAGCTCCAGCTGGGTGGGGCGCTGCCGGCAGCGGTGCCTCCGACCTGGAGCTCCCACTCGCAGCTGTCCCCCAGCTCCTGCCTGTTGCTGTGGTTTCTGGGGCTCTCCTGCTGGGCCCCAAAGAAGGAAGGCGGGGAAAAGGAGAGCTTCATTCTTCGCGCCTCCTTTTTCCTGCCTTCCTTCTTTGGGGCCCAGCAGGAGAGCACCAGAAACTGCAGCATCGGGCAGGAGCCGGGGGACAGCTGCGAGTGGGAGCTCGGGAGCACCGGCAGCGCCCCGCCCAGCTGGAGTTCCCTGGCGTCGGCGGCAAGTGTCCTTTGGGGCCCGGCAGGAGGGCACTGGCGGTGGGAGCGGGAGGGTGCCAGCTGCAGCGGCCCCAGGCGGTCGTGGGGAGATGGGGTGGCGAGAGGGAGCTCCAGGGTGGATGCACCGACGGTGGTGGTTGGACGTGCTGCTGGACGCCGTACATGCTGGCGCTGCGCGGCTGGCATATACTATAATAACTGAGGCCTTTTACCAGAACATGTGAGTTTAATCAGAACATGCCAACAGGGCAGGTACAGGCTTAAGAAATTACACAAGAGAACACAGACTTATATACAGGACGCCTTCTGAGGCAACTACCAATCACATACAAAGGAGGGTTCCCGCTTTAACAGTAACTATGCCTATGCGGCCAATCAGGACCCTGGAGAGGGATACGCGAGCTCGAATCTGACAGCCGGCTTATTGCTATGCAGACACAGCACTCCTGCCCCTTCGGCTGACACAAACATAATCTTTTAAATACCCAGGTCTGCGACAGATTCTCTCGGAGCGCCGGGGCTCAGTGGGATGTTCAGACCTCTCGATCTCGGCCGGATGGATTGGACTGGGAGCCTGGCCCACTTCTTCTTCACTGTGACACGCTGAGGGAAAGTTTCCTGAAGTTCCTGCAGCTGCGGGTGGGTCCTGAAGACACACCCCCTGGAACTCATTGGCTTCCCGATCTTCCTGCCGATCCTCCCTATTAAGTCTAATCTGATCCAGGTGTCTTTTCCAAATTCGTCCGTCTCTTAGTTCTACCTCGAACGAACGAGGCCCCAGTTCCCTGCAAACTATACCTTTCTCCCAATTCTTATGTCCCGAAAAGGCACGGGCAAATACCGCGTCTCCTACAGACACCTCACGTCTGGCAGCTTCTGGCCACTGTACTGTTCCCGCATACCCTGGGTGCAACCTGTCAAGTATGATTCGCAATTTGCGACCCATTAAAAGCTCTGCTGGCGTCTTCCCCGTGGTTACACATGGGGTGGTATGTTGAGCCATGAGCACATCAGCCAATCTAGCCTTCCAAGAGTTCTGGGGCAGCCGTTTGAGGGACTCTTTAACTGATCTAACTGCCCGTTCCGCCTGGCCATTACTGGCCGGATGCCAAGGCGAGGTCAAGGCATGTCTAATGCCAGCTGTGGCCAAAAAGGATTCAAAGAGGACTGATGTGAACTGCGGGCCGTTATCCGAGACCAGTAGATCCGGGAACCCATGCGTGGCAAATAGGGTCATTAAGGATTCTATGATGGCCTGTGACTGAGTGGACTGCATCTGGGCCACCTCTACCCATTTGGAGTATGCATCCACGGTGATTAAAAATGTTTGCCCCATGAAGGGACCGGCCAAATCTATGTGCAAGCGTGTCCAGGGGCTAGCTGGTGGTTCCCATGTTAAAGGTTCCGCTCGTGGGGGTAAAGACCTGCTCTCCTGGCAAACAGCACAGTTAGCCACACATTGCTCCACTTCCTTATCTAATGCTGGCCACCACACGTAATCCCTGGCCAGACCCTTCATTCTAACTATTCCAGGGTGCCCCTTGTGCAGCAGGGACAACACCTGGTTCCTCAGTTTGCCAGGTATAACCACTCTGCCCCCCCTTAATAGAACTCCTTTCTCTACGGAGAACTCCGTGCGACAGCGGAAAAACGGAATGAACTGGTCAGCTGGGGAAGAGTGTGGCCACCCCCTCAAAACCCATTGCCTTACCTGGGCCAGAATGCGGTCTTTTCCTGTTTCTCTAGATACCTCGGGGGCAGCCAGTACAACTGGCCCGTCTGTCAAAGCAAAAACGGAGCTGGCCGGTGCAGGGTCTGTTACTTCTTCATGTACTGGGCACCTGCTGAGTGCGTCTGCATGTGCAATGTGACGACCCGGTTTGTACATTAACGTGTAAGTGTAATTGGCCATAAAGACAATCCAGCGTGTCATACGTGGAGACAAGACAGCTGGGCTCTGGCGGTTACCTGAGAGTAACCCTAGCAAGGGCAGGTGGTCCGTCACTAACTCGAACCTTCTGCCATACAAATACTCGTGGAAACGGCGAACTCCCGCCACTAGGGCCAATGCCTCCTTATCTATTTGGCCATAGTTTCTTTCTGCTGCGGCCAAAGTCCGGGAAAAAAACGCCAAAGGGGCTTCCGAGCCATTTGGCAATCTGTGGCTGAGGACAGCACCCACTCCGTACCTGGAAGCGTCACAGGTGAGAACTAATGGCAGACTAGGGGAATACTGAGCCAGGACACTGTTTGAGGTGAGTATCCCTTTGACCCCTCTGAAAGAAGCTTCCTCCCGCTCCCCCCAGTGCCAAACTGACCGCTTGTCCAGAAGCCTATGCAACGGCTCTGCCACCGAAGCCTTGTGCGGGATAAACACCGCATAAAAATTCAAGAGACCCAGGAAAGCCTGCAGCTCCTCCTTCGACTGGGGTCTGGGGGCATCCCAAATGGCCCTAGTCTTTTCAGGGGTGGGATGGATTCCCTTTCCATCCACCCTGAATCCCAGGAAATCAACCTCTGGAACCCCAAAGACACATTTTTTTGATTTGAGCTTCAGTCCCGCTTCTTGGAATTTGAGCAATACCTGCTTAACCCTGCGAAGAAGTTCGTCCTCGGAACTCCCCGAGACCAGCACGTCGTCAAAGTAGGGCACCGTGCCTTCCAGCCCATACAGCAACCGTTCCATCAACCCCTGGAACAACCCCGGTGCAATAGAGACCCCAAATTGCAGCCTGTGGCACCTGAACACCCCCCTATGCGTTATGATCGCCTGGGCTTCTGCTGTCAAGGGGTCTACGGGGAGCTGTTGGTAAGCCTGGGATAAATCAAGCTTGGCAAAGATCTTACCATTACCCAGAGTGTGAAGTAACTGCTGCACCACTGGAAGCGGGTATGAGTGGTGAGCCAGGGCCTTATTAACAGTGCACTTATAATCCCCGCACAGTCTCAATCCCCCATCCCCTTTGAAAGCGATGACCAGTGGGGTCTCCCAGACAGCCTGGTCAACCGGCTCCAACACCCCTTGTGCAATCAGACGGTCCAATTCGGCATCAACTTTTGGCCGGAGGGGAATGGGCACCCTGCGGGGCTTCAGCCTTACAGCTGGCACTTTGGGATCAAGGCTAAAAGTAATCGGGGTTCCCGTGTAGCAACCCAGCTTGTCATCGAAGACGGAGGGGAATTCCTTAGTAAGCCCTTGAAATACTGATTCCCCCCTCACAGCGTTCACCCCCGCAACAGAAAAGCCCAAAGCCTTAAACCAGTCTAAACCCAGGAGGCTGGAGAATGGCCCGTCCACCACCATCAGAGGCAACCTGCCCATGAAAGATTTGAACATGACAGGGAATCTCCCTTCCCCCAACACCGGAATGGGCGCCCCTTGGTAGTCCCGTAGAGTCACAGTACATGGCTGCAACCGACTCCTGCTCAATCCGGGCATGCATTTCTTGATGGTGGCCCAGGAAACCAATGAATGTGCGGAGCCCGTGTCCACTTGCATGGAGCAATTCACGCCTCCCAAACGAACTGTCACGGAGATCTTGTCAGAAGAGCCTGAGGTTTTCCTCACGAACGTAGAAGCTGGGCGCGGGCAGCTATAGATGGCATTGCAGTCATCCCTCTTAGTGGAAGAAAATCTCCTCTGCCAACGGGGATTGGAACCTTGGAAGTCCCTCTGCTCTCTAGGGGCGGCTGGAGGGGACCTCCGGGAACGGCAGACTCTTGCAATGTGGCCCCTGGCCCCGCAACGCCGGCAAGCCGCTTCTCTAAACGAACAATTTGACCTATAGTGGTTTCCCCCGCAACCCCTGCAAGGGGACAGAGGGGCCCGGGGGCGGCTGGCAGGAGGCTCACGACCCCTGGAAGCACCCAGCCGGCATACCTCCTCCTCCTCAACTTCGCTGCCGCCCTCCTTTTCTGTAGCGGCTTTCGGGTTCTCTGGCACCGCTGGCACTTTAGCTGTTGCGTTCACCGAGCTGTCCATGGCTGCCAGGGATAGCGTGGAAAGCTCAAAAGCATGAGCTTCAGCTAAAGCTGTCTGAAAGGTCAAATCCCGGGTGGCCAGCAAACGGCGTTTAAGGCGGCCATCCCGGACTCCGAACACTAGCCTGTCCAGCAAGTAATCATTTAAATCTGTAAACTCGCAATATAATGCAGCCCGGCGGAGAGCGGCCACAAACTCATTAATGGATTCACCCTCTGCCTGGTTTCTCTGATAAAAAACGTAGCGCCGGGCACACCGTGACGGGGCAGGGGCATAGTGGTCTTGGAGAGTTGATAGGAAAGTCTCCCAAGGCACATCATGGATAGAGACGGGAGCGAATAAAGCTCTGGCAGTCTCGAACATCTCGGGGCCGCAGAAACCGAGAAAATAAGATCTTTTGCGGTCCCCAGAAATCTCGGTATACCCATTTGAAATTAGAAAGCAGTCGAAGCGGGCAACGTAGGAATCCCAGGTCTCCCCTTGTGGGTTGAAAGGGGGAAAAGTAAGCTGTACAGACATTGTCACTTACTGCAGATACAGATGCTGGATGGAAATGCAGGGCTGAAATCTCGTCGCCAGTATAATAACTGAGGCCTTTTACCAGAACATGTGAGTTTAATCAGAACATGCCAACAGGGCAGGTACAGGCTTAAGAAATTACACAAGAGAACACAGACTTATATACAGGACGCCTTCTGAGGCAACTACCAATCACATACAAAGGAGGGTTCCCGCTTTAACAGTAACTATGCCTATGCGGCCAATCAGGACCCTGGAGAGGGATACGCGAGCTCGAATCTGACAGCCGGCTTATTGCTATGCAGACACAGCATATACGGTGTCCAGCAGCATGTCCAGCTGCCGTCGTCAGGGCTCCCGCTCGCAGTCAGCCGAGAGAGAGAGAGAGAAAGAGAGACATAGCAAGAGAGGCAGAGAGAGAGAGAGAAAGGGAGACATAGCAAGAGAGACAGAGAGAAAGAGAGACATAGCAAGAGGCAGAGAGAGAAAGAGACACAGAGAGAGAGAGACATAGCAAGAAAGACAGAGAAAGAGAGAAAGAAAGAAAGAGAGACATAGCAAGAGAGGCAGAGAGAGAGAGAGAAAGAAAGAGAGACATAGCAAGAGAGACAGAGAGAGAGAGAAAGAGAGAGAGAGAAAGAGAGAGAGAAAGAAAGAGATAGCAAGAGTGGCAGAGAGAGAGAAAGAAAGAGACATATAGCAAGAGACAGTGAAAGAGAGAGAGAGAGCAAGAAAGAGAGAAAAAAGCAAGAAAGAGCAGGAGAGAGAGAGAGCAAGGGAGAGAGAAAGACATAGAGGAAGGGAAGGAGGGAGAGATAAAGAGAGCAAAAAAGAGAGGAAGAAAGAAAGAAAGAGGGATGGAGAGAGAGAAAGAAGGGAAGGAAGGAAGAGAGAAATAGAGCGAAAGGGAGGAAGAGAGAGATTTTTTTTGTCCAAACTTTTCTTTAGCCCCCCCCCCCCTTCAATGTTCCCCTGGATTTTGAAAATATTAATAATGTGCCGCGGCTCAAAAAAGGTTGGGAAACACTGGTCTAGCTGATGGGACCTGGAGAAGGCCAACTCTGTGGGACCTGACTGGCTGCTGGGATATATGAGGCAGAAGTTAGTCTGTAAGTGATAGATTTACAGTGCCAGTGTAATGTGCAACATGTGCATACTGGTGTAATAATATTATATATGTATGTATGTGGAAATATGTGCTAGTTTATTACTTATTTGGGTTTAGGGATTTCTTTTTATTGATTGATTTATTGAGTTGTAGTCTGCGTTCTTGGATGGGCTGCACTAAGGGAGGCTAATTCAAATCGAAAAGCAGAAGTTAAAATAATTGTAAAGATTGTAAAAATGGAGGCGTGAAAAGGGACTGGACAGAGAGAACAAACGTCTCTTTCATAATATTCACAACCTGTGTGCATTTAAAAAATAAAATCAATTTCCTATACTGAAATTAGAATGTCTTCTTTTCTCCATTCAACTGTGTATGCTATCATCATGTACCAGCAAAATATGACCCATCTCTTATACCTGGGACATGATGTTCCTGCAGAACTCTTCCCAAGTCCTTTTCAGAAGTACAGAAAAAGTTGTTCTCTGTGTGAAACAAAAGGTTAAGCACAATCTATTGCTGCAGCAGGGGGAAAATAAATGCCTGACCAAGGAGCATGGCAATAAATAAAACCATAGATAGCTTAATATTATTGCCTCTAGTATTTACCACCAGTGGAACTCTCTATGTCTCCTCCAATACATTTTTACACTGATCAGTTATGTTGCTGACATTGCCACATTTTGTGGTACACATAAATAGATGAGGAGCTTTGTATTATATGTATGATTGGTTTTTATAATAATGGGTTTTTAACTGTTTTTAGTATTGGATTATTGTTATATGCTGTTTTATTACTGTTGTTAGCCGCCCCGAGTCTGCGGAGAGGGGCGGCATACAAATCCAATTAATAATAATAATAATAATAATAATAATAATAATAATAATAATAAATATTCCAGGGTAAAATTCTTTGATTGGTCTCCTGTTGCCTGCTTTCTGCTTAACCTCTCATTTGAGACACGGTTCTAATTAAATCAGAACACACAAGGGTTTATTCCCATATATTCTGAAAGTCATTTGGTTATAATAAAGTTATTATTGCCCCGCCCCCGTTAATTCTTTGCCTCCTCGCTGATTTTGTGCTTGACATTAAAAATGGGACTGGAGCTTTGGAGACATTGATTGATGTTCATCTCTCAGTTGTTCTGAGTTATGGGCTCATGGTCCATGAAAAACATTTTCCATTATTGTCCTGCTTGTGCTAATAAATGATGTAGGGATTATTGATGCAACTCCTTCAGTGGAAGAAAGAAGGATAGCAAGGATGCATCTCTGTTGGCAAAAATAATGAAATTGGATCAAAAACTAACATTGAGGCCACAGCTGTGTCAGTAGGAGGAAGTTTTATATTATAATAGCAGGAAATCAGAAGTTTTTCTATTCTGGGAAACTATAATATGCATCAAGGCACACACAGAGAGAATGAAAATTGTTAGCAGAAAACTGCATTCAAAAATATTTCACAGTCCATTGTTTAGGCTAGTGTTTCCCAACTTTGGCAACTTGAAGATATCTGGACTTCAACTCCCAGAATTCCCCAGCCAGCATTCGCTGGCTGGGGAATTCTGGGAGTTGAAGTCCAAATATCTTCAAGTTGCCAAGGTTGGGAAACACTAGTTTAGGCCAGAGGTCGGCAAACCACGGCTTGCAAGCCACGTATGGCTCTTTGGCCACTTAAATGTGGTTCTTCCTTTTTTGGGGAAAGAGAGAGAGAAAATGCATTGGCAACACTCCACCCCATCACTACCCTAAGGAGACAATTATTCTTGGGTTCAGGAGGACAATTTTAATGGTCAGGGGATTGCTACTCCCCTGACCGCTCATTGGATTCTCATTGGCATGGATGCCAGGCAAAGGAGACAGGGACTTTGACCTCTCTGATGATGAATGGCTTGACCCAGAGCCCCCTGCAACTTCACTCCTATTCGATCCCGGTGTCTTTCATTCCCTTCAGTTCAAGGCCATGGCCAACTTGAGGCCCCCAGCAATGGTGACACAGGCATCCTAGGCCCACTCTTTGAGGAGGCCACTGCGGAGGTTGAATTGTTCCCCACTCCACCTCTGTTTATCAAAGTGCTTACCCACCAGTGGGCCTCCCTAGCAATGGGCCTTGCCCCTTCTGTTTCCGACAATCATTTTTTCTTTTCTTTTTAAAAAAAAATATACTTTATTAGATTATTTTTAAAAAAGAAAACAGGGAAAAGGGGGATGGGAATACAAAAAAGAGAAGTGGGAGGGGGTTGGGGTAAACAGTATTTTTATACAGCGACTTATATATATTATTGTATATACATTCCAAATATTTGTCTATATGTAAATATTTTGTATTCAATATTCTTATTTGGATAATCCTATAGCTGTAGTATTTAATAGTCCAAGAATAACGTGGAAAGAAGAGGTGGCTGGAGGTGGGATAGAAAAGGAAAGAGAATGGAAAGAAAAGAAGAAGAAAGAGAGGAGAAAGAAAGAATAAAAAGAGGAGGGGGGGTACCTGCAAACTAGCAGGCATTTGGATTGTGACGACATTGATTATATTTATTATTTTTGTTAGTGAGAAGTAATTGTGGGTTGCGATATTAGTAAATTTCTGATAATTATCAAATGGATTGGACCCAGAGAGAGGTTGTATTGATTTTGGTCCAAATTTCTATTGTGTATATCTTTATTTTGATTTATATTAAGAGATTTTAATTGGTTTTTGTTTTATTGTCCTTAAAGTTGGATAGCCATCTGAACCATTTCTCCCAGGCCTTGTAGAACTCTGAATAATTTTTGTTTTGAATTTCCATTGTTAATTTTGATAGTTCAGCGCAATCATTTTTTCAACTTGGCCCAGGAGCTGGACTGTAACCTACAGGTACCTGGGGTTGATGTCCATTGTGCCAGGTGACCCTGCTGTGCTGCTTAAGCCGGACGAATGCCTCACAGAGCAGATTCTTTAAAAAAGGCACACCAGGCTGTTGCATGGGCCATCAGATCTGCCACAGCAGGGTCCTTCATTTCAGTACCTCCCTGAGGTGGCTCCACCATATCCAGGAGGAATTCCTGGCAGCTGATTTCCAGTCACAGGGACCTTAACTATTTGCTGAGGCTCAATTTTTGGCAGATGCCATACTGCTGAAGGCAAGATTCATGGCACGAGCAATAGGCTCTTCCCTGGTGGCATGGAGATTGCAGTGGCTTCGAAGCTGGCATGTCAATGCCCATCATAAATGGTGCCTAGCCGCAACCCCCTACAAGTGGAAGTTCTTTTTTGGAGATGCCTTTGAGCCCATATTAGTAGAGGCAAATGGAAAATGTAAGGTGCTGCTCTCCTTCATCTGTAAAGCAACCTTTGTTTCCTAGGCCAGTGTCGGCAAACTGCAGCTCATGAGCCATGTGCAGCCCTTTGGCCCCTTGAGTGCGGCTCTTCCTTTTTTTGAGAGAGAGAGAGAGAAGGGCTGTCTGTACACAGACAGCTTTGTTGGTAGCAGCATAATAAATCAAGATGATTTGGTCCCAAAATGATTCTAGCACAAAAGGGGAAAGGAAAAGTGAGATATGGAGACAGATGGGGAGAGAAAGAGATATAGAAAGAGAAGGAAGAGGGAGGGAGAAAGAGAGAGAAAAAAAGGTTTTGTGGTTCCCAGTTCTCTGTCCTAATGACCAGCTGGGTAGGCGTGGCTAGGGGTGATTAGGTAGGAATGTGCGATGTCGAGTTGGCCATGCCCTCCCAGGTTTTGTGGTTCCCAGGTGTTTTTTTTTGTTTGGGAAACAGGTACAAATGGTTCTTGGAGTGCTTAAGTTTGGCGACCTCTGGTTTAGTCTATTAGAATCATACTCTTTCTAGTCAAACTGAAACAAAAATGCTTATAAATCTCTTTCCAAGAACAGCATTTTTAAAATGAAATGTCTTATAATGAATGGTACCTAGAGTTCAAATTTGTTTGTTTGTTTGTTTGTTTGTTTGTTTGTTCGTTCGTTTGTTTGTTCGTTCGTTCGTTCGTTCATTCATCAAATTTATATGGTCACTAATGTCACAAACAAGTGATTTTGGTGGCATGACGATGTTAGTTCATTGTGTTCAAAGAGGGCCTTGACATCCAGGACCTTGACATCTAAGGATGTCGACTTGTGCTTGAACTGGACTAAAGTGAGGGAGAGTGCACATAGTCAGACTCACTCTGTCTTCCAAAAGGAAGACAAGAATGGAGACAATTGGAGATGGTTAGGTGCAGTGGTTGACCAGGGCCTCTTTTGTATCTTTTTGTGCTCTTAGCATACCACATCACCTGCAGAGATTGCCTTCATGACCATTGTCCTATTCAATTAGATTTCATCCACTCAGTCCACCAGAATCTGTCTTCACATGCTTGGGGTAGACAAGTACCCATCTCACCAAAGATCAATGACTTTGATACAACTATTCTCAATCTGGTTTGGCCATCCTGTCAAAACTGTTGCCTGGGGTATGTCTGCTGTGCATGCTACAGCTGCTAGGAGCTACAGATGAGAGCTGAGTGACAGATGGGGAACAAAGGTGAATGAGCTACCCTAGAAGCTGCCCTAAAATGAGCTGCCATAAAAGGTAATTGCATACCCCTACAACAGAGGTGCTATCCCCCTGAACACCCTATACATCTTGGGTGGTATATAATACGACTAAAACATGGTCTGTATATGTATGTATGTACAGTATATACAAGTATGTATGCTTACTGGAAGTGAAAGTAGAAACTGTTGTGTTTGGGCTTGGGCCAGCCGTTGCTTCCACAGATGGGAGAGATGCGGCACAAAGTGAGTGCAAAAGCCTGGCTGACAGCCAGGAAGACGTGGCAGACAGCCAGGAGAATGAGGCCACTGGTTCGCAGGACTCAGCAGACAGCCCAGGGGATTTGGCATGCAGTCACTCAGACAGTCTTTCGTCCTTGGATTCCTCTGCAGACCAATTCATAGACATGCGTAGCCGAAGAGCTATGCAGAGGAGGGATCAATTGAAGGATTATTACAGGTCATCAGAGTAGCACCTTGGCTGGGTGTGGTTCTTATACTGAGGGCTAAAGGTATAAAAGGGAACAGAGGCACAAGGCAAACTGTGGCTGTTTATCTGTGTTATTTTGTGGTTCCTGCTCAGAAGTTTCTGTTCCGTGCCTTTGGATTTCAACCCAGCTTTTTCAAGCATGTGGGAGGTGAAACCTCTGGGACTTGCTGCTTGCTCCAAAGATTCAAAGGACTCCTGAAACGTCTCTGCTCCTTGCAGGTTGTCTTTGTTTGTTTTTTCCTGTGTTTTGTATGCGGCTGAAGTAAGCCTTGCACTATCATTGTTTCCTGACACTAAGGACTGTTTTGATTAACCCTTTTTTGTTTGTTTAATACAAGTTTGCTGATTAGAAGAGCACGTGTGTGCTTGATTTCTTTTCCTTGGACTATTACGCATTGCCTGAGCCCAGTCAGGCAGAACAGAAACAGGTATAATTCTGCATCCCAAAGATTTAACAAATTTATTTCCATTCTTCTCTTTGTTAAGACAGCAAATAAGACAGCAAGCTAATAAACAAACTGCATCAACATGTTATTATCAAATGCTGACAGTGTACTCTGGGGTGAATTAAGGCACAAAATAAGAACTGTACGGGGCACGTGAATTATAGTTTGCCCATCCCTGTCTTAAGCTAAATGATAAATAGCATTGTAAATAAGATGGCAGTAAATAGCAAAATGTGGATAAAAAAGCTTTTTATGAAACTGAGAACAACATTGATTGCAGGAGATAATAAGGAAAAGTCTTCTACCAAATTTTCTTTCCAATTAGAGAGCTTTTCCCCCTGACTTTCCAAGGTGAAGTACTTGAAATGATGTCTATTATTAGACCAGCTAGTCATTTAAAACATTTCCAGCTTTTAAAAGAAAATGTTCTTTGGCAAAGCTCTGTTAGTGTGAATAGGGATTGCATCAAGGGGATGCTTTGAAGTGTGAAACTGAAAGCTGTCAATGAATTTTGTTTGCTGATGGATTCTTTGTGCCTGCCTAGGTGCTGCACCTGGGGCAGCCTCAGAATTCACTAGTTGGGAAAAGATTTTGCTAAGCTATATAAATATGCATGATGCATAATACTACTTTCCTAAAATAGATGTCTCAAATACTTAATGTAAAAGAATAGGCCTCTGAAAGTAATGATAATGGTAAAAGTTTGGCACTTTACTACTACACGTTATTGTAGTGGAGTGAATCAAGGAAAACAAATAACCGATCAAGCATCTGAATAGCCTTAAAATGCTTACAATTTTTTACATCATTGCAATCCATTACATTTAATATTAATCAAATACCATATGATGTAAAGCCAAAGGGTTTCCTCCCTGCCTCTTGCCTCTCCACCTCCTCCTTGCTTAGCAGCCGACCGTGGTGAGTGGACAGGAGATTTGGGAGCTTATTATATCGATCAGTAAAATCTCGTGTGCTGCCTTGGGCAGACCTCAGTGGGCCGCATCCGGCCCATGGGCCATAGTTTGGGGACTGCTGCCTTAGACTTTCCACGGTTGACCTCTCCAGATTCCTAAGAGGTCAGTAAGGGGCGTACATAAGTGCACTAGAGTGCCTTCCGTCCCCTGTCCTATAGTCTCTCCTATATCTCGTATTTCTTTTCTACTATATCCTCTATAACCTTCATTGTGTATTATTGTGTATAATATAAATAAATAAACAAACAAACAAACAAACAAACAAATAAATAAATAAATAAATACCCCTTTTATCTGAGTCTGAGTTGGAATCATTTCAGTGTGTTTTCTTAAATTATCTACTGGATTCATAAGACGAGTAAATTCATAACACAGGCTGGATTCATAAGACAGGCTGGATTCATAAGACAGGTAAATCCTGGATAGGATCTCACAAATTTGACTGTGAGGCTTCAGGTCAAACAGATGATGCAGCTATGTGGAGGAGGAGAGATTGGAATTAGAGTTCATTTTCCTGAAAACTTGTTTTAGGAGGCTGGGGAGGCATCAGGAATGCTGGGGACTTGGATGAGACTAATGTTGGGATGGGCAAAAAATGGTATTGGCAGCTGTCATTTTTCCCATCCAAATCTGATGCAAGATAATACTGGGTGAGGATTGCCCTACCCTATCAACATTTTAGCCCCTAGATTTTGAACATTCCATGTTGCAAAACTGAGATGAGGGTGGATGATTGTTAGTACAGGGTACATGGTTGTTAGGGATTGCCATTGTAAACTGCATATTGTACACTTGTACCAAACTTGTACTTAAAGGGTTAATGTGCACTCAAAGGGTTAACTTGTACTTGAAGAGTTAATATTCAAGGCTGTTTCGTCACTTCCTCACTGAAGCTATAAAAGCTCATTATTTTGCTCGGTCACTTCCTTTACTTTTGCCTGAGAGATGGGGGAGTCGTGTTTAAGCTTCGTGCTTGTATAAGCTTTGTGCTTTTATCTATATTGTATTTTAGCTTCGTGCTTATTATCTATATTGTATTTTAGCTTTGTGCTTATTATCAATATTGTGTTTTGCTTTGTGCTAATCTTGTAATTGCTCAGTGCGTATTATTCTGTATTTGCTTCGTGCTTATTCTGGATTGTTTATATTTTGTTTATATGTAAATAATACTTATTTAACTAAGTCTGTGTCTTGGCTTTATCACACATCCACCCTCTGTTAAAATTCTCTGCTCGGTGTTGTCGAAGGTTTCATAGCTTAGCTAACCGAGACAAGCCAACAATGATCTTCCAGGAAACCTTGGCAATGAACAGTTGCCTGATCTCTCTGTTTGAAACTGACTTAAAATTTAGATATGGATATCAAGGCTTGAGTTTAATGTCACCGTTCTTTTTTATGATCCGTAATTCCTTAATTCAGGGTAGAATCAGAGTGACTGGATGGAGTTTGAGTTTAATTTCACCAAGCTAATGAAATTGAATAGTTCCGGGAGTTTAGATCTTTATGCCATGAGAAAAGGCTACAGAAATAAAGCAGGAATACAGGGCCACCATAGGAAATTAGGACTTGCCCCACATCATAATAGACCTAATCGGATTGCTGTATGCTTGATCTGATTTTTACCTTGGGGCATCTAATTCATGATCTGTAGTTGGAGATGACATCATCAGAACTTTATCAAAGATCAATTTTTGATCACTTGGAAGCTTTTCTGCAACTTTGACATCTGCAGGGTGATTTCACCAATTTGGATGGTCTGCCCAGTTATTTTATTGATCTGCTTGATTTCCAGGAGGCATTTAGGGAGTTATCTATTAATCTGACAGACAATTCCATCTTGAATCTGTTTTGATTACTAGAATTCGCAGTTGGGGGAGAATGCCCTCAAGTAGTCTTTCCATGTCTGCCAATTCAAAAGTGCTGTTTGCTTTTTCATGGCACTTGAAGCAGAAGAGAGAACAAAAGTGGGGCAAAGGAAAGTGAATTTGACCATCATAGGCTCAATTGTAGATGATTTTGCAGACCGAATCCTGGTCTGATTCCAGGGCAGACTAAGATGTGAAAACTGCATTGGCTACTCTTATAGATAGCCTACAACCAGATTTTGATGATAAACTCATCCTTTCTGGTTCCACTAAAGCTACCATCAACCTTCACTACCATTCACCATGATACCTTCTGCACTAGCAAATAGCATTTAGAATTATATACCAATTCACAGTTCCTTATATGCCTTTCTAAATGGTTTACAGTCAGCATATTGCCCCCAACAATCTGAATCCTCATTTTACCAATCTCATAAGGATGTAAGGCTGAGTCTGAGTGAGATTTGAACTGCCAAACTGTTTCAGCCAACAATCAGCATAAGTATTCTGTGGTATTGCATTCTAACTAAAGGTGGTAACTAGAGGTGGTTCAGACCGGTAGCAGAAATCGCTGTTGGGTCCACCCCCCTAGCTCTATGCTATCCTATTTGTGTATGGTTTTGAGACTGAGCGCATGATTGGTAGGCTCATGTGTGAGTAAAACGCATGCATGGAGACCAGGCACATGGGCTCACATTTGCAAACCGGTAGAGAAGGTAAATGAAAACCATCCTGATTCTAACCACTGTACCACCATGGCTCATTACCTGCAAAGGCTTGGTATCAGAAGGACTGTTTAACAGTGGTTCCCCTTCTTAACTGGATCTTTCCGTTGACAGTGATTGGAGAAAAAAGAAATAAGGTCTTGGCCATTACAATGTAGAAATCCCAAAGGCTCAATCTTCTTCTCAATCTTATTTAATATCTCCATGAAAATATTGGGAGAGATCATCCACTATAACAGGAGTGGTACATTTGGAGGCTTCAGTTGAGCTGCAAGTTGGTAGACAAAAATTGATTCAAGAGAGCAAGAACTCTTCAGGATCTGCACATATTATCTCTGTTTCTAACTACAATTTTAAATAATGACTTTTAAACATTTAAGTACTTCCTTTTTCATTTTTTGGAATGAAAATAAGTGACTACTATATTTGGTTAAAAATAAGTGACTACTATATTTGGTTAAAAAAACACCAACAATATCATTATTAAAACTAATAGCACTGCCTTGACATCATCCAAATTGTTTAAAATGGTAGTGATTTAATATCCTTGTATGTCTCTAATCTGCACTTATAAAATTATATTCATATTAGAGTCCATTGTCTAGAATCTTGAGGAGACTATGCACCACTGTGAATTGCATGTAGAAGACAAAGGTTTTGACATATCTTTAACTTCAACTCTAGTTAATCTGTTTTGATCAGCACCCAATCAAATCTATACCCATGTATACTGTATATATACACCTACACACATAAACACATATACTTTTCCCCTCCCTTTTACCTTCCCTTTTTCAACCACTTCCAACTGTTTTATGTGATCTAATTCCACTTTCCATATACACAAAAATATGTGTATGACTATAAACTCCTAGCAAATAAATAAGTAATGAAATAAAAAGATGTTGAATGATTGACCCCTATGTTTAATGTTGGGTTCTTCCTAAGTGTTCCATACAATCTCTGGACATGAAAAGAACCATTGAAAGTTGATTGTTTTAAAAATGTGGGCATTGATGGTGTTTTATCGCAACTAATATATGAATAGCTGACAATGCAATCCAGTACGAACTGATCAGCAGAAAAATGAACTAGTGTTATCCAATTTTTTTGTGCTTTGGGCACATTTGGAATTTGAGAGCTTTTTAGGAGTGTTTTCACAAAATGGTTTGTGAGCCCTTGCTAGATAAGATCACATTGGTTGTAGCCATAGCACATTACTTAGCAGAAGTAAAATTGATGAAATTATATGCCCTTTGGCAATTTGTAGCTCTACCCAGGATATAATTTGTAATTTTTGCCTTTTTCATAAAGAAGTGATTTTTTTAAAATAAAAAATAAAAACAAATTAAAAAAAACAATTAAACAAGTGGGTAGTTTCCTCTCACCAACTGTTTTTCTTTTATCTTCACTGTGATCTGGACACATTTCTGGAACTAAATCTAATGCTGGAAAGTGTGTTTTATCACCTTCCACTTTAATTATTTTAAAATGATATATCAGCTGAACCAAAAAGTTGGTACACCAGCAAGAGAGATGGCTTTCCTATTTATGAACTTCACTTTGCTTACCTTTGCTATTTCACAAAGTTATTTTTATATTTTAATTAATTTCTTTGTTACACCCATTATTTTGTTAATTGCAGTAAAATGTCACACACTATTTTGTTGGAGGCCTGTAAACAATCATTAAGTTTTGAATTGCAAAAAGAACTTCAGTTTACCTGAGTTTCTTACCTCACCGACTATAAATAGTACTTGCGATCAAAGCAATAATAGTTTTTTACAGCCTCAAGGAGAAAAATCTGTATGGTGAATTGTTGATACATAAACCTGTAGCATTTTCTTTTTCGGTCTCTTTTCTCTCGTTTCTCTTCACATTTTATGAGTGAAAAATATTGAAGAAAAAATATAACAACCTTCTGCTATGAACAATTTTATTTTATGTACAATCACAGGGAAAGGATATAAATCAATGTCTTGGAATTGACATTGATCTCATCATCCACAGAGATTAGCTACATGGCTTTGACCATAGAATAAATCCATATTTTGTTGGAACCAAGAGCCAGTTTGGCCAACACATTAAGCAACCATTTGCCACATCAGCACATAAATTCAGAGCACTTTCAAACACAAAGTAGATGGAACTCTATACAACTATACCATTTGTTTGCAAAATATATAGCTTCCAGGAATTCTGTAGATATTTATGAAACTCAGGTAGGTCAGTGCAATCTAAATTCTTTAAACCAAGTGTTGTGATTCAGCCTGAGGCTCCTCAGGGACTGGCTGGATTTCTGCCGGATCCATGCCCAGAGGAGGAAGACAGTGAACAGGAGGGGGAGGACCAGGCAGACGAGGGAGAGGAACGTCAGGAAGAGGAGGAGGGAGAGCAGCCTGAGACCTACGGGGGGGGGGCTCTCCCCAGATAGTAGCCTGGATTCATTGGATGAAGACGCACAGGCTATAATAGACATGAGGCAGCGACGTGCAGCTCAAAGACGGGGCCAATTAGAAAGGTATTTCCATACATGAATTGGCAACAGCTGGGTTTGGTTGTGGTTCTCCTCAGCAGGGTTGAAAAGGCAGGCCCGCCCTTACAGTCTTGTGGAGAGTTATCAACTAGGATTCCTGTGACCTTGCTTCGATTCTCGGCGTCTCTGATCTTGGCTTGTGGCCTAGAAGTCTGGAAGACTTGGGGGAGGCGTGGGTTTTATTATCTCCAGCGTTGTTTTTGCCAGCAAGAATCCTGTTTTATTGCCTGGCCTTCGTGAAACCTCTGTGAAGCTTCATAGTGTTCCTGTCTGTAAGAACAGTTTTTGTTACCTGTGTTTGCTTTCCAGTATATAAACTGCCTTTGCTTTTTACCAGTGTGTCTGGATACTCTTTTTGGTTGATGTTGGTATCTGGGGGGACCCAGACAGAACACCAAGGAAGCTATGTCCAAACAAAGTCAGCAAGGTCACTAAGTGAACTGAAAGTCAAGATTAGCAAAACTGAGGCAAAACTCCTCAATATAGCCTAAAGAAAGCAGAACCTTGGATAGCTCCATGTTTACTGGCTAACTCACAATTGCTAAAGTGGCTACCAAAAATATTATCTCCATATGGAAACTGCAGTTTAATGTTTCCAAATGTAAAATAATGCACTTGGGGAAAAATAATCCTCAATCTGAGTATTGTATTGGCAGTTCTGTGTTAGCAAAAACCTCAGAAGAGAAGGATTTAGGGGTAGTGATTTCTGACAGTCTCAAAATGGGTGAACAGTGCAGTCAGGTGGTAGGGAAAGCAAGTAGGATGCTTGGCTGCATATCTAGAGGTATAACACGCAGGAAGAGGGAGATTATGATCCCGATATATAGAGTGCTGGTGAGACCACATTTGGAATACTGTGTTCAGTTCTGGAGACCTCACCTACAAAAAGATATTGACAAAATTGAACGGTTCCAAAGAGGGGCTACAAGAATGGTGGAAGGTCTTAAGCATAAAACGTATCAGGAAAGACTTCATGAACTCAATCTGTATAGTCTGGAGGACAGAAGGAAAAGGGGGGACATGATCAAAACATTTAAATATGTCAAAGGGTTAAATGCCCAGCAGAAGCTTTAAGGAACGTGCTGGAGGGAGCTTGCCTGTGTCAGCTGCAAAACTAAAAGACCCTTGAAACGCCTGGAAACACCGAGGCACTTGGGGTGGTGGCCAGTGGGAGTGGCTGCTGTCTTGGGGGGGGAGCCCAGCAGAAGCTTTAAGAACGTGCTGGATGGAGCCTGCTTGTGTCAGCTGGGTGGGATGGGAGAACTACATGGATGTTTGGACCTGCTGGATGATAAAATCACGAAAGAGAAATGAGAAAGATGGAACTGGTTGCTTGGGAATTGGGACATTGCTAATATGAACTTGCAAATGACTATCATTGTCTGTCCCTCCCCCTTCCTCCTCCCCCTCCTGACTTCTGTGCACTTCTATGCACTTTATTGAAGATCCACGCCCCCTAGTGGACCGGCTGGGAAAAAACAGCAGCTTTTTAAGACCTTTTTAAAGTCCTTTAAGATCTAAGACTTATTGAAGCCATACAAAGACACTTCACCTGGACCGACTGACTAACCGATGATTAACTAACTAATAATTAGTATTAAGATCTGATTTTTTACTATTTTACCATTTTTACCATTTTATACTACTAATTATTAATTTTGTGAATTCCTATTTCAATTTATATGTATTTATATTGTGCCACATTTTATTAGCTTTTTACTTATTACTAATTTAATCTCTTTTTTAATATTGGGAGGGTTCACTAATTAATGGATGATTGGAATGGAGTTAATCTTGTGCATGGAATGAATGATTGGTATGAGTGTGATGGTTGGGGTGGGTGGGAGTACAGTATGGATGAGATGATTGTGAGTAGTATGAATGATAGGTTTGGCCCACCTGACGCTCGGGAGACAGGAGAGGAAGGGGCACCGATCTCTGGGGTGGCAGAGGGCCGGAATATCCCTGTGTTGCTGGGGAGAGGCAGATATGGTGGGGGCCACAGAGTTAGCCGTTCCAGGGGAACGAGAGACCGTTGCTTAATAACGGTCCCTTGTTCCGGCTCTGTGAGCCCAATCTTGGGTACTGGTGATGAGTGTAACTCTGGCCCTGGACTCAGGTTGCTGCTGCTCAATGCCAGGCCGGTGGTAAATAAAGCTCTCCTCATCCGGGATCTGATCCTGGATGAGGAGGCCGACCTGGCTTGTATTACTGAAACCTGGCTGGGCCCAGAGGGAGGTGTCCCTCTCTCTGAAATTTGCCCAGCCGGGTTTCAGATATGGCATCAACCTCGACCCCAGGGAAGGGGGGGAGGAGTGGCTATTATAGCCAGGGAGAGCCTTTGCCTGCGTAGACTCATTGCTCCGGAAATTGCAGGTTGTGAGTCTCTCTTGCTGAAGTTGGACTTAGGGGTTCAGGTGGGCTTATTTCTCACGTACCTGCCTCCCAGCTGCGTGTCAAAATCCCTGCCTGTGCTACTCGAGGAGGTAGCCGGGTTGGCGGTGGAGTTCCCCGGACTTATTGTCCTGGGGGGACTTCAACCTGCCGTCACTCGGCGAAACCTCTGGGCTGGCACAGGAGTTCATGGCCACCATGACAGCCATGGACCTGACTCAAGTAGTACAGGGTCCGACTCATGAGGGAGGGCACGCACCTGACATGGTATTCCTTTCCGAGCAATTGAGCAATGGTCCGAGACTAAGGGTCTTAGAAGCGTTGCCTTTGTCATGGTCAGACCATTTTCTGCTACGGCTTGACTTCCTGGCTCCAATCCTTCCCCGCAGGGAGGCGGAACCAATGAAGATGTTCCGCCCCAGACGCCTGATGGACCCAGAGGGCTTTCAGACGGCGCTTGGGGTTATTCCAGAGGCACTCGTCCACAGTTCGGCGGAGTCCCCCGCTGAGGCCTGGAACAGGGCTGCGGCAGGGGCTCTTGACCGGATTGCGCCTTTGCGACCTCTCCGCGGCGCTAGACCCCGTAGAGCCCCATGGTCCAATGAGGAGCTCCGGGTGTTGAAACGCCAAAAGAGACGTCTAGAGAAGCGATGGAAGAAGAGTAGGTCCGAATCTGATCGAACACTTGTAAGAGCTTTTATTAAGACTTACAAAGTGGCGCTCAAGGCGGCAAGATGCGCGTACCATGCTGCCTTGATTGCATCAGCGGAATCCCGCCCGGCTGCTCTGTTTAGGGTGACCCGCTCCCTTCTTAATCAGGGGGGAGTTGGGGAGCCCTTGCAGAGTATTGCCGAGGAGTTTAATACGTTTTTTGCTGATAAAGTCACTCAGATCCGGGCCGACCTCGACTCCAATTGTAAAACAGAGTCGACTGACAACGAGTCAGTCGAGGTGACTGGGGCACGTACTTGTCCACCTGTCTGGGAAGAGTTTGATCTGGTGACACCTGATGAAGTGGACAAGGCCATCGGAGCTGTGAGTTCTGCCACCTGCTTACTGGATCCGTGTCCCTCCTGGTTGGTCTCGGCCAGCAGGGAGGTGACACGGAGCTGGGCCCAGGAGATTACCAATGCTTCCTTGGGGAGGGGAGTTTTTCCATCACTCTATAAAGAAGCGCTTGTGCGCCCCCTCCTCAAGAAGCCCTCCCTGGACCCAGCCGTACTTAACAACTATCGTCCAGTCTCCAACCTTCCCTTTATGGGGAAGGTTGTCGAGAAGGTGGTGGCGCTCCAGCTCCAGAGGTCCTTGGAAGAAGCTGATTATCTAGGTCCCCAGCAGTCGGGTTTCAGGCCTGGTTACAGCACGGAAACCGCTTTGGTCGCGTTGATGGATGATCTCTGGCGGGCCCAGGACAGGGGTTTATCCTCTGTCCTGGTGCTCCTCGATCTCTCAGCGGCTTTCGATACCATCGACCATGGTATCCTTCTGCGCCGGTTGGAGGGGCTGGGGGTGGGAGGCACTGTTCTTCAGTGGTTCTCCTCCTACCTCTCTGGCCGGTCGCAGTCGGTGTTAGTGGGGGGTCAGAGGTCGGCTCCGAGGTCTCTCCCTTGTGGGGTGCCTCAGGGGTCGGTCCTCTCCCCCTTGCTATTTAACATCTACATGAAACCGCTGGGTGAGATCATCCAAGGACATTGGGTGAGGTATCATCAATATGCCGATGATACCCAGATTTACATCTCCACCCCATGCCCAGTCAACGAAGCGGTGGAAGTGATGTGCCGGTGCCTGGAGGCTGTTGGGGCCTGGATGGGTGTCAACAGACTCAAACTCAACCCGGATAAGACGGAGTGGCTGTGGGTTTTGCCTCCCAAGGACAATTCCATCTGTCCGTCCATTACCCTGGGGGGGGGAATTATTGACCCCCTCAGAGAGGGTCCGCAACTTGGGCATCCTCCTCGATCCACAGCTCACATTAGAAAACCATCTCTCAGCTGTGGCGAGGGGGGTGTTTGCCCAGGTTCGCCTGGTGCACCAGTTGCGGCCCTATATGGACCGGGACTCATTGCTCACAGTCACTCATGCCCTCATCACCTCGAGGTTCGACTACTGTAATGCTCTCTACATGGGGCTACCTTTGAAAAGTGTTCAGAAACTTCAGATCGTGCAGAATGCAGCTGCGAGAGCAGTCATGGGCTTACCTAGGTACGCCCATGTTTCACCATCACTCCGCAGTCTTATTGGCTGCCGATCAATTTCCGGTCACAATTCAAAGTGTTGGTTATGACCTTTAAAGCCCTTCATGGCATCGGACCAGAATATCTCCGAGACCGCCTCCTGCCGCACGAATCCCAGCGACCGATTAGGTCCCACAGAGTGGGCCTTCTCCGGGTCCCATCAACTAAACAATGTCGGTTGGTGGGTCCCAGGGGAAGAGCCTTCTCTGTGGCGGCACCGGCTCTCTGGAACCAACTCCCCCCGGAGATTAGAACTGCCCCTACTCTTCCTGCCTTCCGAAAACTCCTTAAGACTCACCTTTGCCGTCAGGCATGGGGAAACTAAACATCTCCCCTGGGGATGTTAATTTATACATGGTATGCTTGTGTGTGTGTTTGCTATTACATGGGGTTTTTCTTAAATCGTTAAATATTTTAATTAATTGGATTGTTGTGACTGTTTTTTACTTGTTGTGAGCCGCCCCGAGTCTTCGGAGAGGGGCGGCATACAAGTCCAACTAATAAATAAATAAATAAATAAATGAATGAATGAATGAATGAATGAATGAATGAATGAATGAATAAATAAATAAATAAACAAACAAACAAACAAACAAACAAACAAACAAATAATAAATAAATAAAAAAATAAAAAAATAAAAAAATAAAAAATAAATAAATAAATAAATAAATAAAAAATAAAAAATAAAAAATAAAAAATAAAAAATAAAAAATAAAAAATAAAAAATAAAAAATAAAAAATAAAAAATAAAAAATAAAAAATAAAAAATAAAAAATAAAAAATAAAAAATAAAAAATAAAAAATAAAAAATAAAAAATAAAAAATAAATAAATAAATAAATAAATAAATAAAAATGAGGGCCTGGAGGGAAGTGTTTTTAATAGGAAAGTGAACACAAGAACAAGGGGACACAATCTGAGGTTAGTTGGGGGAAAGATCAAAAGCAACATGAGAAAATATTATTTTACTGAAAGAGTAGTAGATCCATGGAACAAACTTCCAGCAGACGTGGCAGATAAATCCACAGTAACTGAATTTAAACATGCCTGGGATAAACATATATCCATCCTAAGATAAAATACAGAAAATAGTATAAGGGCAGACTAGATGGACCATGAGGTCTTTTTCTGCCGTCAGACTTCTATGTTTCTATGTTTCTATATACAAGGTGCTAAAGTATCTAAAATGCATATAGGCTAGCAGAACTCACAATGTATTGATTTGGTCACTTCTTTATTTTCTGAGGCTGAAGATATTTCAGGACAACTCATTTTCTAATCCAAGATAGGGAGTTTGAACTGTTGATCATAATTTCATTTCCTTATCAATTCATAAATCACTGCCATACAGTTTACAGTTACAGTTATTCAAAGAATATGGATGAAAAAGTGTGCAGGTGTTGATCCCCAAAGGAAAGAGTTTTGAACCCTTTGCTGGGAAAAAATCCCACAAAACTTTTTTTAAAATTATGGGAAATAATTTAGCAGGGCTTGTGGTTTTTTTTAAATAATAAAATGCAACCACTACGATGTCACAGTAACTCTATTTTGCATGTCTCTGTAAATGGCAGAACTCAACAGACCTTTGGTTGGTTTCCAAAACAGTCAGCTTCATCAGAAAATCTTACTGTATTTGGACCTAGGTAATTCTTGGTAGGGAGATCATCAATTCAGGCCACATTTGGGAAATCTAAAATGGTTCTTAGAAGAAGGCAACGGCAAACCAATTTCAGATGATTGGCAAGAAAACAAGATGTAGGACATCTAAGTGTGCAATAGGGTTGATATTCCTGGAGGCGTCTGTACTATGGTAAATGATTTAGCTTTACTAGATAAATGGTCAAAGCAATGGAAACTGCAGTTTAATGTTTCCAAATGTAAAATAATGCACTTGGGGAAAAGGAATCCTCAATCTGAGTATTGTATTGGCAGTTCTGTATTAGCAAAAACTTCAGAAGAAAAGGATTTAGGGGTAGTAATTTCTGACAGTCTCAAAATGGGTGAACAGTGCAGTCAGGTGGTAGGGAAAGCAAGTAGGATGCTTGGCTGCATATCTAGAGGTATAACACGCAGGAAGAGGGAGATTATGATCCCGATATATAGAGTGCTGGTGAGACCACATTTGGAATACTGTGTTCAGTTCTGGAGACCTCATCTACAAAAAGATATTGACAAAATTGAACGGGTCCAAAGACGGGCTACAAGAATGGTGGAAGGTCTTAAGCATAAAACGTATCAGGAAAGACTTCATGAACTCAATCTGTATAGTCTGGAGGACAGAAGGAAAAGGGGGGACATGATCGAAACATTTAAATATGTTAAAGGGTTAAATAAGGTCCAGGAGGGAAGTGTTTTTAATAGGAAAGTGAACACAGGAACAAGGGGACACAATCTGAAGTTAGTTGGGGGGGGAACCAAAAGCAACATGAGAAAATATTATTTTACTGAAAGAGTAGTAGATCCTTGGAACAAACTTCCAGCAGACATGGTAGATAAATCCACAGTAACTGAATTTAAACATGCCTGGGATAAACATAGATCCATCCTAAGATAAAATACAAAAAATAGTATAAGGGCAGACTAGATGGACCATGAGGTCTTTTTCTGCTGTCAGTCTTCTATGTTTCTATGTTTCTATGACACAAGCTTGACTTGAAGGTTCTTTGCTTTTTTTATTTGAATATACTTCGTCTTGGTAATGAAATCTATTGATATCTTGCCCTTCCAAAAAGTAGTCTCCAGAAATTTGAGCTCATCTCAAGGAAGACTTGACCTTTAGATGTCTGATGATCTGTTCTCTTACTAAACTGACTGAGCAATAACATTTTACACCATAAAACACATACACCATTTTCAATCCCAACACTGTCAAAGACCCATTTGATGACAATATAAGAAACACCTTTCTTAGTAGCTGTTCCCTAGTTGGTTCTCTTGGTTGGTGGAGGCCAAGTTAATGTCTTGTCTATTTTTCTTTCTCTTGCCAGCTGAACACATTTTTTATTTAGGTAAACCTTTTAGGGCCATGTTTTCCTTTACACTGCTGAATTTGAAGAAATACTGATTGCTTTAGTCACTTATGAACAGTATTATTCATTTTGGATTTAATTGTATTTTTTTGTTACTGATTTTGATTGATTTGTCATCTTTTTCCATTGAATCACCCTGGTGTACCCAAATATGAGAGGGAGCATACTGCTTCCGTTTTGCCTCTCAGCCTCTCCAGGGACCATATCCAAGGCAGTTAAATTTTTATCGCTGACAAACTATATTCTATATGTGTAACCTATTTTTGCTGATAATGAAAAGGAAGGGAAAATAGTATAGATATATTTCAAGCTATTTTGCTCTGATCAGCTAGCTATACCCTTACCGGGATTTGAACCTGGGAAATCTGCCTATAAGGCAGTAGCTTTAACCTCTAGACCACAGGTTCTCCTCCTCTCAGCTTGTACCAGGGAAGAGTTATATGTTGAATCATCCTGGTGTACCCAAATATAGGAGGGAGTATACTGCTTCATTTTTGCCTCTCAGCCCCTCCAGGAGCCATCTCCAAGGCAGTTCAATTTTTATAGCCAACAAGCTATATTCTATATACAGTATCTAACATATTTTAAAATATTTATATTTTATAAATATATCCCTAATCTTACCAGTTGCAGGTATAAGTCAGAAAGTATAGGTTACAACTTTTGATTGTATTATTGGAAACTTTGGTCAGGCAGATTCATCTGGAGCTCAGCTTAATGCATTTATTACATTAAATGCTTACTTAATATTAAATGCCAGTCATTTACTGCATACTTTTCTCCTTCTCCTCCTTTTTTAAAAAAATATTGCTGGTACAGCATTTCTAAAATGCCAAAGTGCATGTTTGCATATGGGCACTCACAAGCATATGGGCATGTGAATAATAACATTAAGAATATTATTGATTGATTCTACAGATGAAGTCTTTAAACCTGACATTTAGAGCATTCAAAATGGTAATTGCACACTCATACTGAAGCTTCAAAAGTCAGTGTTTAGGAGTATTCAGAACTTGCTTACCAGCCAGAAAAATCTATACTTTAATATGTCATAATACACATCTGTCAGCACAAATTTGCTTATTTTTTTAATATAGTGCTATAAGACATATTTGGAGGGGAATGTCTGCTTTCAGTCATTGAGGGCTTGGAGCAATAAGCTTTCTCAGCTAATTTTATAACAAGATTGTTTACACTATAAAAGAGGATAGGAAAAATAGAAGGAAACACAGGATGTCCAGGGGCAAAGCATTTTGAAATTCCCTGATATTTCCCTGACATTTCCCTATAACTTGAAATCTAGTTAAAGCACAGTCATAGATGACATCATACCAAATGGCTAAGCCATGGAGAAATATCGGTAGCTGAGAAAGCAAGTGGTTGTTGCCACAATTATGCTCATTTTTACTTGACTCTGTTAGGCAGCACAATCTGGTTTTTTTAACATGATTTTCCCCAGACTTTTAAACATTTTAATATGGTTTGGGAGTTTTTTCCTGATTTATTCTGTTTTTATATGAATTCCCTGATATTTCCAAACCACTGCTTTCCTGATAATTCCCAGATTTCCCTGTTTTCAAGGTTTGTTGGACACCCTGAAAACAAAATAGGAACATTTACCAAGTCCTCCCTTTTCCTCTTCCTCTTCCTCTTCCTCTATCTCTCTCTCTCTCTCTCTCTCTCTCTCTCTCTCTGTTTGTTTGTTTATGTTAAATTTAATAATTGAATATTAAAAAAATTAAACTACACAGATTATAATTATACAATTATACTGATGGGAGTGGGGATGTGTTCTGTCTGGGTCACTCCGGAAGCTATGACCAACCCAAAAAGATAAGCCAGACACACCGGTAGAACCCAAACACAGTTTTATAATGGTAAAAAGAAAAGAAGACAACAGAAAATGTCCTTAAAAATCAGGAAAACACTGGAACTCCAAATAGATACATGAAGGCAATTGTTCATACAGAAACACAGGATCCTTAATGCCAAGACGAGGCTGTTGAGATAACAGACATACACCTCCCACGGGTCTTCAAGACTGCTGGGCCACAAGCCAGGAACAGAAACGCTAAGACAATGCAGATAACAGCAACTCCACTCTGATAACACTCCACACTGCCAAAAGAGTTTGCCTGCCTTATAAACCCTTCCCTGCTAATGAGGACCACACCCAACCCCTTGGTGTTCCTCATTCAACGCTGATAATATTTCTTCAATTGATTCCTCCTTTGATCTGTGCGTCTCTGTCGCATACTAATGACAGCTTGTGCTTTGTCATCCAATGACTCCAGAGACTCTAGAGAATCCAAGCTACTGGTTTGAGACAGCCCCTCCCCAGGGCTCCCAGGCCTTTCTTCCTCGTCACTTTCCTTTCCGCTCTCATCCTCCCCCGGGCATGGAGCCAGCAGAGACGCAGCTGGTCTTTCACCTGACTCAGGCTGAACCACAACAGGATGGATGATGTCTTCCTACCCTGTCAGCCATCTCCACTGGTGAGCACCTCCCTCAGTGCTCAGGCCAACTGATCCTTCCAAAGATCAAAAAGGTAGGAGCAGTTCTCCCCTCCAGTGTTAGAGTGTTCCACAACAATGGGGCCAGAGCAGAAAAGGCTCCTCAAACCCACCTGCTGGAATTCTTTATCAGATGAGATCAGAGGCAAGCTTCTTCTCCTGGCATGAGAGAGGTGGGTTAGTCCCACTGGGCAGAGACACTTACTATTATTTCATTTTCTAAAGAATACCTCTATGCAGGAGATTTTAAAACAGATACAGTTCCATGTTTTTGAGGAGGACTTCTTTGTGGTTGTTTTGTGTTGCCATGTTCTGATCGTGATTTTTATCATTTTGACAGTTTGTTAGATATTTTTACTTACTTTGTTTTTTATATATAAACTGTCGGAGTTTTCCAAAATGACAAGAGCATGAATAGACAATATCATAATAGACGTATAAAAAGAAAGCAATAGAATAAGGAGCAGTGAACTTTTAGGAATGAAAAGAAGTTTTGTCCTTTTCCATCTGCTTGTAGATTTAATACACTTTTGATTTGTTTCAGTCAATTAAACCAGCACAGAAAGCTCAGGTGTGAGACATAAAATGAAGCCAGTATCTTTCTACATCTGAATTTCTTACAATATATATTTTGTACACAAAGACATTGGCAACCCAGCTATATCCTCATCATTTTTCTGATATTATTTCAATCTCAAGATCTAGCAAAGCAGGCTTGGCTTTAACTGGATGCTCACTTGCAGAACACATGACGTTGCAGAACAATTTACTAAACATATAAGGTGGCAGACATAGAATCCCACTACTTTTCTGTCATCATTAAAATATAGGCAAGAAGAGTGGTGGAAATATCCTTTTAAACAGGGATAAAATACAAGATTTTTAAGATTTAATATTTAATTGGATTTGTATCTCGCCCCTCTCCAAGGACTTGGGGTGGCTCACAGCACGTACAGAAAAACAGGAAACAATAATAAAAATTCAATTAATACATTAAAAAAACAATATTAAAATTCTAATTAAAAAACTATCAATACCATTCATTCAAAAGTCAAACTAAAGCATTCAATGGTCAGGGGGGAAGATCTAAGGGACCCCAGGCCTGGTGGCAAAGATAGGTTTTTAAGCTCTTTCGGAAGATGAGGAGGGTGGAGGCAATATGAATCTCTGGGGGGAGCTGATTCCAGAGGGCCGGGCCCCCCACAGAGAAGGCTCTTCCCCTAGGTCCCACCTGCCGACATTGTTTGGTTGATGGGACCCTAAGGAGACCAACTCTGTGGAACCTCACCGGTAGCTGGGATTCATGAGACAGAAGGCTGTCTCAGATATGAAATTACCCACTGTCTATATCTCTCTGGTGTCACAAAGAGGAGTAAAAGAAATTGTTGATACCTGCTCACCAACTGCATCCAAGGCAAGGCATTAAACAAAGCCAGCACAAAAGCACCGTGCAATATTGGTGCACTGTGATATTTAAACAAACAAAGTAGAAACTCTACTCCTATTCCCCACAGGAAGCAATTTTCGAGAGCTGAATTTATATTCAAACATCCTAAGTTAAACAACCTTTTTAACATGGTTAAAAATCCCGAATAGTTACACATTAGAGAAAAGGGAAATCCAATGCAAAAACTTTTCCACCAGTCCTCTTCTCATCTAGATTCATTATCTATCAAAATTAACTGGATTAACCAACAAGAGCAGGCATTGATTCAACAAGAAGAGATACCATCTATGTTTATATATTGAAGCCGAAATGTAAATTAAAGTAGGCTGTATATGGGACCTATTATCTTTATTACAACATCTTTTATTCTAAATGAATTCTAATGGCCTCGGTTATATTGAAATAATATTTAATAACCAGCAAAATGTCTCCGGGCAATACAATACTAAATATATACCGGTACTTTTCATGAGGTCATAGTTTGAAAAACAACCATTAAATATTTATGGAGTTCAACATGCAGAATACATATATAATTACAATTATATTTATATTATACTTATTTGCTCCTTCTATTGCATTTACATTTTGGGGAAAAAATATGACTTTCAGTTGTCCCAAGGGCGCTGTTTTCAAAAGGCAGCTGGAATTTCTTGGGTTTTTTCTTTGAAAACATTTTGTTTCGCATCTAAGAAGCTTCTTCAGTTCTGAAAAGAGATCCTCCCCCCAAAGAATCAACAAAGGAATTCAAGTTGCCTTTTGGGAAAACAACTTTGGGTGAACTATAATCCAGATGATTGAGAATCTTCACAAAAAATTTCATTTGTTTTGGTTTCTGATCAATAGCCTTTCTGATAATAATACTGAGCACCCATGGGGTTTTCCTTAATACAGTAGATATTACAAATATACTAACACATCACCTATCTACCATACAAAATTGCAGGAATAAATGTAATCCATTTTTTGGGATAAAAAATCTGAGTTGCTAAGACTTTTGATATGGAATATAAAAATTAAATAGTTTTTCAATTTTGTTTCACTTCTTTATTTATGAGATTTACAGGTAGTCCTCAATTCGCCCACGTTTCTTCAACACTCCGTGGCTTGCATTGGCTGCCAATCAGTTTCCGGTCACAATTCAAAGTGTTGGTCATGACCTTTAAAGCCCTACATGGCATTGGACCAGATTACCTCCAGAACTGCCTGCTACCGCACGAATCCCAACGACCGATAAGGTCCCACAGAGTTGGCCTTCTCTGGGTCCAGTCGACTAAACAATGTTGTTTGGCGGGCTCCAGGGGAACACCCTTCTCTGTGGTGGCCCCGGCCCTCTGGAACCAACTCCCCCTGGAGATTAGAACTGCACCCACCCTCCCTGTCTTATGTAAACTACTCAAGACTCACTTATACCGCAAGGCATGGGGGAGTTGAGATATTCCTTCCCCCTAGGCCATTACAAGTTATGCATGGTATGTTTGTGGGTATGTTTGGTTTTATAATAAGGGTTTTTAGTTGTTTTATTATTAGATTGTTACATGCTGTTTTTATCATTGTTGTTAGCAGCCCCGAGTCTACGGAGAGGGGCGGCATACAAATCCAATAAATAAATAAATAAATAATAATAATAATAATAATAATTTACAATAGTTCATTTAGTGACTGCTCAAAGTGACTGATGACTATTTTTTTACACTTATGACCATTGCAGTACCTCCATCATCGCAAAATCAAAATTCAGAGGTTTGGCAAATGACTTGTATTTATGACATTTGCGGTGTCCTGGGGTGATGTGATGACCTTTTGTGACCTTCTGACAAGGAAAGTCAATGGGGAAGCCTCCCTTAACAACCAGGTTACTAACTTAACAAGTGCAGTGACTTACTTAACCACTGTGACAAGAAAAGTTATAAAATGAGGCAAAATTCATGTAACAACTGTTTCACTTCACAACAGAAATTTTGGGCTCAACTGGAGTCCCGAGTTGAGGACTGTATGTACTTCTTACCTAACCTTTATTGAAATATTTTTGATGAATAAACAAGAGTAATCATGTGACATATGAAACATATGTCAATTTCCTCCATAGCTTGTCCTAAGTGATCATTTCAAAAGTTAATTTAAAGTCAGCAAAGATTTCACACAAGTCCCAGAAATATGTATTTTTTTTCCATTAGACACTAAATCATCAATGCCTGGCTTACTAAAATGTGTTCATTTTTGTGTCTATTTGTCTATTTGTCTATTTATTTATTTATCTATTTATGTATTTATTAGATTTGTATGCCGCCCTTCTCCGTATTTATTTATTCATCCATCCATCCATCCAGTTAGTTAGTTAGTTAGTTAGTTAGTTAGTTAGTTAGTTAGTTAGTTAGTTAGTTAGTTAGTTAGTTAGTCTATTAGATTTCTATGCCGCCCTTCTCCGCAGACTCAGGGTGGCTCACAACAGCAATAAATACAAAATACAGAAGTAGAACATGTAAGAAATCTAAAGTTGAAAAAACAGTCTAAAAATTCCAATTCATAAAAGCAATCAACCATATTCATCCTATCAAATTTCACATTCATATTGTCAGCCGGAACTAGATATTAACACTCAACGACCCCAGGCCTGTGGGCAAAGATGAGTCTTCAAAACCTTATGAAAGGCTAGGAGGGTGGGGGCAGTACAAATCTCTGGAGGTCAGAACCATCATAGAATAGGTTTCCCCCCCCTAGGTCCCGCATTGCCTTGCTGATGGGACCTAGAGAAAGCTGACTCTGTGGGACCTGACCAGTCACTGGGATACATGAGGCTGAAGACGGTCCCATAAGTATTCTCGTCCTAAACCATGTAGGGCTTTATAGGTCATAACCAACACTTTGAGTTGTGTCCTTGAATTGCGTTCTTTTACCTTAATCAGTTGAGGAGGTTCCAGTATATATGCCTGACATAAACTTTACTAATTAAACTATTCAGACTAATTAATTAATATTAGTATGATTTGCTTTTTTCCCCTTTTAACAGTTTGACATTGATTTTTAATTGATTGTGTGCCATCAAGTTGTTTTTGATTCCTGAAAACCATAGAGATTTTCTCCATGATAGACTATCCTTAGCCAAGTCTTTCAGATCTCCCAATGGTGTCCCCATTGCCCCTGTAACTCAGTCCATCCAATTTGCTGCTGACTGTCCTTTCCTTCCATTTTCCCCAGCATTAGCACTTTCTTCAGAGAACTAGGTCTTCGTATGATGTACCCAAAATAGGATAATTTGAGCCTGAGATTGGAATTAGCAAAACTGTGTCCTCTTTGCCGACGATGTAAAACTCTTCAACACCACCGATAACACAACTACTCTCCAAAAAGACCTTGACGCTGTTTCTGAGTGGTCTAACACATGGCAACTCCAAATCTCAACTAGCAAATGCTCTGTCCTACACATTGGGAAGAAGAATCTGAACCCCAAATCTGAACTGAATAATCAAATTATCACAGATAATCCCCACTCGGTTAAAGACCTTGGTATACTAATAACAAAAGATTTAAGTGCCAAAGCCCACTGCAACAATATAGCCAAGAAGGCTTCAAGATTTGTAAACCTAATCCTACGTAGCTTCTGCTCTGGCAATCTCACATTACTTACCAGAGCTTACAAAACTTTTGCCAGACCCATCCTCGAATACAGCTCATCTGTTTGGAACCCATATCGCATCTCAGACATTAACACCCTTGAAAATGTCCAAAGATACTTCACCAGAAGAGCCCTTCACTCCTCCACTCGAAATAGAATACCCTATGAGACTAGACTTTCAATCCTGGGCCTAGAAAATTTAGAACTAAGATGCCTTAAACAAGATCTAAGTATTGCCCACAAGATCATATGCTGCAACATCCTGCCTGTCGGCGACTACTTCAGCTTCAACCACAACAACACAAGAGCACACAACAGATTTAAACTTAATATTAACCGCTCCAAACTTGACTGTAAAAAATATGACTTCAGTAACCGAGTTGTCAAAGCGTGGAGCTCATTACCAGACTCCATAGTGTCATCCCCAAACCCCCAACACTTTACCCTTAGATTATCTACGGTTGACCTATCTAGATTCCTAAGAGGTCAGTAAGGGGCGAGTACAAGTGCACTAGAGTGCCTTCCGTCCCCTATCCTATTGCTCTCCTATATCTCCTATACCTTTCTTCTATTCCTATATCTCTTCTTCTGTTCTTTCATTGATATGTTCTATTACTATACCTTATTTTCTATTATTTCTTAGATATATTTTACTATGAGTATCTCCTCTATAACCTTCATCATGTATTTTACTATGTGTATATAGATATATACCCACTAAAACCCTCATTGTGTATTGGACAAAATAAATAAATAAAAATAAAATAGAATAACAATGATTCCGTAAAATATTAGGGATTGAGATCTTTGAGTTGTCTTTACTTGCATTGATTGAACTACTAACATTTTAAGGGACTATTGTTATTATCAAGAGCCATTAGCTTTTATCAGTTTTTCTAGCACTTTCCTATTTTCTGCTATTTTCTGCTTTGTTGCTAATTTGATGAAATCGCAGCTGTGCAGGCCATTAGTTTAAAGAGGCTGGATTAAGATCCACTTATAGTGAATCTAATATCTGCTGCAACAATAGAATTAATATGCATTAACAGATTCATCTTGGACTACCACAAGCAATCTTCAACTAGCACCAAAATCTTCAGGTCATAACTAGGTGTTGAAATGTTGATTGATCTCCTATTGGGCATTCTTTTCCTCCCATACTTAATAGGAATATCCATCTCTGTTTCTCTAGGGTCTAATTTCAGCAATTGTATATATACTGGATTAATATTCTTTGTTATAAATGTATGTCAGTACATTAATTCAGTCCCCAAATTGGTGTATGATAAAAGTAACAGCTTGTTGGCTTTGCAAATTGAAAAAAGCTTCCCTTTAAAGAAACTGCAACATTATGAACTTTACAGGTTGGTCTGCATAGGTCAGAAAAATATGTGTGAGCTATGAGAAAATTTTAAAGCAAGGTACATTTTCTGGACAACTCTGAATAGCAAACTGAATTACCAGATTTAACAAGAGATGTTAAGTTATCATATCCTCAATAATTCTCGTAAGAAGCTTCGCAGCTACACATAAAGCAACAGCCTGCCAAGGTAGCAATAGCAATAGCATTTAGACTTACAGTATATACCACTTCATAGTGCTTTTACATCCCTCTCTAAGTGGTTTACAGAGTAAGCATACTGCCCCCAACAATCTGGGTCCTCATTTTTCCCATCTTGGAAGGATGAAAGACTGAGTCAACTTTGAGGTGCATCAAATTATAATCAGATGAGACCTTTCTATCTCTACTTATGTTCCATTGTTGGCTGACAACTTCAAAAGGCAGAGAACATTCACAGAAGGTTTTGCAAACTTGAAAGGCTGGTTTTGGGGGATGGAAGAGAACTTTTTTTTCTAATTCAGCTCTGTTCAGTCTCATTGAAAAGTTAAGAAACTTTATATCATCCCATATTAATATCTACTGTATGTTTAGGAGGTTTCAGGAGGTTTGCATCTTATTCAACTGAGCTTTGCATCAAGGTGAAATCATGAAAAAAAATATTGGAATTCATATCAGACTCAATGAATGCGCAGAAAGAATCTCTTCCTTCTTTTTCATCAGATCTTCTCAATGCAACTGAAACTGTAAGAGATTCCACTTATTTCTTTGACCTTCCAATTAAGACAGTTACACTTCTGAAGTATTTGTCTCTTTGCCAGAAAGTAATTAAATGCCAAGTAGATGAACAGAGATTTCAGCCAGATTTCTCTCTGTGAGGGAAGAAAACAACTGGCTTCCTTTCAGAGTTCTCTATCTGAATAAAAGCAAGGAAGTACACAACTTCAAACTGTATGATTCTTATTATCTCCTTCTCATGGTCTGCTTTTATCTTTCCCTACCAAAAGTATCATCCCTGAAGCGTTGTTTCAGTAGTCCACTGTATTTTTGAAACCAAACCAGGTGGGCCTGGTCTATTCAAGGCACATTGGTTAGTAATGGACTATGGCAGGGGTATCAAACTCGTTGCCCATCGGCTGGATGTGTCACACACTCGCCATGCTCATGCCCAGTTTAGTGGAGGGGGAGAAAGTCATCGGTTGCCAATCAGTTTCCGGTCACAATTCAAAGTGTTGGTTATGACCTATAAAGCCCTTCATGGCACCGGACCAGATTATCTCAGGGACCGCCTTCTGCTGCACAAATCCCAGTGACCAGTTAGGTCCCACAGAGTGGGTCTTCTCCGGGTCCCGTCAACTAAACAATGTCACTTGGCAGGACCCAGGGAAAGAGCCTTCTCTGTGGTGGCCCCTGCCCTCTGGAATGAACTCCCCCCAGAGATTAGAATTGCCCCCACCCTCCTTGCCTTTCGTAAGCTGCTTAAAACCCACCTCTGCCACCAGGCATGGGGGCACTGAGATACTCTTTCCCCCTAGGCCTTTACAATTTTATGCATGGTATGTCTGTATGTATGTTTGGTTTTATAATAAGGGTTTTTAACTATTTTAGTATTGGATTATTATTATATGCTGTTTTATTGCTGTTGTTAGCTACCTTGAGTCTGCAGAGAGGGGCGGCATACAAATCCAATAAATAAATAAAATAAATAAATAAATAAAATAAATACGTCACATGATATGTAATGTTGTAGTTTAATCCCCAAGTATAAGGATTAAAGTACATGGGCGTTTTGGCTCACCATATTGTGAGAACCCAGTAATGATAATGGCTTTGGCTTAGTGTAATGTGCCAATGCAGTTACTGACTGATTTAGCAACTAGGGCTAAATTAAACCAGGATTTACTGCAATGTAGGAGACATCTTGAGGCTCTTCCTCCTGCTAATCATTGACAATGGACCTTGTATCATATTTAAATGGAAGAAACAGCACATAATGCAGTTTAGTTAATCATGGTAGATAATCAGGTTCAATACCTGGTTCCTGTCCCCTGTTGACTGCTCCTACAGTTTTCACTGAATGATATGCTCAAGTATTTCAGGTCAAAATTAAATTTTAATTTAAACTTTTAAAAAAGCGAGTAAAGAAGAGTCCACCATTTTTTGAGTTTCTAGATGTACTTTGCTACAGAAATGAGATCATCATGAAAATATATTATTTATTTTATTTTATTTATTTATTTTGTCAATACATAATGAAGGTTATAGAGGTTATACTCGAGTAAAATAGAGAAAGAATAGAAGTGAAAATTTAGGGATAGAATATATCAAATAGAGAATAGAAGGATAAAATGAGAGTAGTATAAGAAGATTAGAATAGAACAATAGTAGATATGATATTTTATTTATTTATTTATTTGTTTGTTTGTTTGTTTATTTGTTTATTTTGTCCAATACACAATGAGGGTTTTAGTGGGTATATGTCTATATACACATAGTAAAATACATGATGAAGGTTATAAAGGAGATACTCATAGTAAAATATATCTAAGAAATAATAGAAAAGAAGATATAGGAATAGAACATATCAATGAAAGAACAGAAGAAGAGATATAGGAATAGAAGAAAGGTATAGGAGATATAGGAGAGCAATAGGACAGGGGACAGAAGGCACTCTAGTGCACTTGTACTCATCCCTTACTGACCTCTTAGGAATCTGGATAGGTCAACCATAGATAATCTAAGGGTGAAGTGTTGGGGGTTTGGGGATGACACTATGGAGTCCGGTAATGAGTTCCACGCTTCGACAACTCGGTTACTGAAGTCATATTTTTTACAGTCAAGTTTGGAGCGGTTAATATTAAGTTTAAATCTGATGTGTGCTCTTGTGTTGTTGTGGTTGAAGCTGAAGTAGTCGCCGACAGGCAGGATGTTGCAGCATATGATCTTGTGGGCAATACTTAGATCTTGTTTAAGGCGTCTTAGTTCTAAACTTTCTAGGCCCAGGATTGAAAGTCTAGTCTCATAGGGTATTCTATTTTGAGTGGAGGAGTGAAGGGCTCTTCTGGTGAAGTATCTTTAGACATTTTCAAGGGTGTTAATGTCTGAGATGTGATATGGGTTCCAAACAGATGAGCTGTATTCGAGGATGGGTCTGGCAAAAGTTTTGTAAGTTCTGGTAAGTAGTGTGAGATTGCCAGAGCAGAAGCTACGTAGGATTAGGTTTACAACTCTTGAAGCCTTCTTGGCTATGTTGTTGCAGTGGGCTTTGGCACTTAAATCTTTTGTTATTAGTATACCGAGGTCTTTAACCGAGTGGGGATTATCTGTGATAATTTGATTATTCAGTTCGTATTTGGAGTTCAGATTCTTCTTCCCAATGTGTAGGACAGAGCATTTGCTAGTTGAATTTGGAGTTGCCATGTTAGACCACTCAGAAACAGAGTTTGGGTCTTTTTGGAGAGTAGTTGTGTTATTGGTGGTATGGGTTCCAAACAGATGAGCTGTATTCTAGGATGGGTCTGGCAAAAGTTTTGTAAGCTCTGGTAAGTAGTGTGAGATTGTCAAAGCAGAAGCTACGTAGGATTAGATTAACAACTCTTGAAGCTTTCTTGGAAGAAGGGATGAAGAAGGGATGAAGAACACCCAGCCTTGATCTATACTTCCAGGCATCCCATCCCTCTGGTTATTCTGGAATCGCACTTCAGAAATATCTTGTTAGTTTGTATTAATGTTGGCTAGAGAAGTGTGATTTCAATTGAATAAATAATATGTACTGTATATATCAGGGTCAGGAATGATTACAAAATAGACCTGAGTAATATAAGGCTCCTGCTCCTGAGGTCATGGAACACACATGATTAATATTAATTTGTCTCTGTGGTACAAAAGTGTCAAACTCGATTTCATGAAAGGCCACATCAGGGTTGTGTTTGACCTTGGCGGGTCGTGTGCTGGCCTGCTCAATGTCACTCGTTGAGGCTTGGTTTTCAGCCATGACAGCCTCCTGCAGCCCTTTGCCAGCAAAAATGATGCTCATAGAGGTTGTGCACAGCCCCTCGGGCTCCATTTTTTCTCAGAGAGGCACTGCAGGCCGGTCCACTGTTTTCAGGGCAGGCCCGTGGAACCAGCCTGCAGGGCTTGAGTTTGACATCCCTCCTGTAGTAATTCTTCACAGCTGTAAATGGGAAAAAATATATCTATTCAGACTAATGAGCTAACATATTTATTTTTCAGCCATCACCTTCCTTCACTTTTATTATAAAAGCAACTTTTACATCTGATGTTAAGAACACAATCTGGGATCTTTCCTTTCACGCTGCATATTATTGAAGCAAATCACTCTGAAGGCCACAAGGCTGACAGAATGATGGTAAAAAGTGATATGTAAGCTTTCATAATCTGTCAACATACAGTTTATAAACAGGAGCACTTCTATGCCACGTGCTTCAGGCTCTGAAATAAATAGTCCCCTAAACTACTTCTAAAATTGTACCATTGCCTATAACATTTACTGCACGAGCTATATATCTGGCAAACAGGATGATTTAGAACAAAACAAACTAGAAGAAGATGCAATCTTTTCCCCCTGCATTTCCATTTATTCTCGTCTTTGAAATGGCCTCTATATAATTATGCATTTCAATTTTTCACTTTGTTTTTTATAGGCAGTTTTATATGCATGCATTTACATAGTACGTGGTAAATGTACGATGAAGAATCTGAAGCAGAAAAAAAATGTGAGGAAACCTATTTATCTTTACAGCTTGCCTCAGTTAAATTCCATTTGACTTTATACAGTACTAAATCAATGACGTTTCTCATTGTTCTTTACCACATTAGGAGCGAAATGAAATATTTGTAAGTATATATGCATGTGTGTACTGTGTGTACGTGATATTTATTTAATATGTGTGCTCATACACATATATGCCCATGGTTCCATTTTCCCCCAGTCTTAATTGAAAAATAATAATTTTAAGACATAAAACTATATCAGGGTTTATTATAATTCAGATAAACTAATCCCTCGCTACTTCACAGTTCGTCTTTCATGGATTCGCTACTTCACGGGTTTTCAAAGGGGGCTTAAATCCATTAAATCCATTAAAAGTTTTAAATCCATTAGAAATTCATAAAATTAATAGAGTACTACTGTGCTCTATTAAAGAAACTGGTAGGATATCACATGTTTTGATTTATCTAAACAGCCCAGAATCACTGGGAGTCAGCAACATACAAATTTAAAAATCATTATGGTTGATCACACCACCAGCCAGATATCTATCCATCTATCAAGTCCTTTTTATAGCCTGTGATACATGGATGTTGTTTGATAGTGTTAAAGGTGTCATCACAATATTGTGAAGTTGTGGGTGCTCCCTTTATTCTTTTGAACTCATATTGTGGATGTCTTTGTCAATAGTAACTCTTAGTGTCAATTAGTTACATTAGGTCTTTCAGTTTTTGTTATTGTTAATGCCATCAAGTTTCAGTAGCTAGAATAAATATAGTAACCCTTGACTTACATTAATTTAACGACTGTTCAAAGTTACAAGGGGCTGAAAGAAGTGAATTACAATTAGTTTGTACACTTATGACCAGGCGTGGGCTACTGTCCGGACAGGGGGGAACGCAGTGGTGTAGCAAAAATGGAGCTCCACCCCAGAGCACCCAATTTGTACTGAAAGATGTTGAATGTGTTGATGCACAAGCCACACCCACAGTGTGGTAGTAAAAAAATTGGTAGCCCTTCACTGGGGAAGCCATATTAGCTTAATGACTGTGCAATTTGTTTAAGGACTTCATGATTCCCTTAACAAATGCAGCAAAAAAAGATAGTAAAATTGGGCATGATTCACTTAGCAACCACCTTACTTAGCAATAGAAGTTACAATTTCAGTTGTGGTCATAAATGGGAAACTACCTGTAAAGGCATTGCACTTTCCTATTCTGCATTGGTCTGCTCAAAATCACTCCAGTGTGCTGCTTTCCTACAAGTAAGGAGAATTCCTTTTTCTAATCTAGGACTGTGGGAGGGAAAAAAGTACTCTTCTTGAATTTTTCCTTCCTGGACTTGCAAACACGAAGACCTAAGCCCTAGCGATGCAGAATTGCAGGCTAACTCTGCCCATGCCCTCTGCCAGGTATTCGATCCTGACAGGTTCAAGGTTGACTCAGCCTTCCATCTTTTCAAAGTGGGTAAAATGACAATCCATATTGTTGGTGGCTGACTCTATAAACCACCAGTCAGTGCTGCAATTCTATATAAGTCTGCGATTACACATTAAGCATTTCCTAGATATAGCGAGCTGTGGTGGCACAGTGGTTAGAATGCAGTATTGCAGATTATTTCTTTTGACTGCCGTCTTCCTGCAATTTAACAGTTCAAATCTCAGGAAGCCTACACATTTATGTAATGATTACATTAGGGAGAGTAGAGGGTGGGCATAATTGGCACTGACATGATTTGTTTTTAGAATTTGTTTATTGCTAAGGGGTAAAATATAAGAATATTTATCTAGTATGTCAATATCTTATTGCAATATTAGAGAAAGCATTAAGTTACTGACATTGTTTATATTTATCTGGAGATAGGGGAAAAGTCATCATAGACACAGATACACAGGCACGCTTTCTTATTTTTTAATTTTCTTTTTTATCTCTTCCTGTGTCTCTATTTTTCTTAGTTTGTATTTGTTTTTTTATTTTTGTATTTGTAAACTTTAATTCTTTTTCTTTTTAAAAAAATCAAGTTGTATATGACTTGGCTTCTTTAAAGCTTGCCTTTTCAATTCCATCCATTCCATGCAGGGTAGAGCAAGTATCTTAATGTAAAACAAGTTAGATCAGGGAGGGTCCAAGAGCTGCAGTTCTCAACTACACCCCTTCCCCTTTATCACATAGCTTCTCCTCCCCCCAGCCTAGAAAGGTATACATGTTAACATTATTCTGCAAAACAATGAGGACTAAATTATTCCACAGACTCTTTGGGACACAACCTTACCTGCCCCATAATGATTATACTCATAATTTTGGCATAGTTCTCTATGTACTGAATTATTTTGTTTTATGGATGAACACAGCTTTATTTATTTTATTATTGTGTAGAGTTATTGCTTTATTCTACACTTATAATTGATTCAAAGGTGTTAGATTTGGCAGTATAGAAAACCAATAATCTTTTTAAAAAAATACATTATAGGATATTTTCAGTGGTAGAGTTATAGCATAATATTCTTGAATTGCATTACTCAGGTTTTAAGTTACAGTCGTGCTTCAAACAATATTTGATCTGGGAAATACTGATATTCTCCTCTTTGACTAACAGCTGTTCTGGATGTATGTAGGTATGATTTGTGATGGCAGAAATATAATTCAAATTTGGAAGAGCAGCAGTGGACTAAATTAAAGTTCTTCCAGGTCAGATTTAGCTCTTAGATTGCCAGTTGTTCATCTCTGCTTGACTTCATATCAAATGTAAATGTTTTATAAGTCTGGTTCTTTTATTAAAGAAAAGCCATCACTAATATATATATATAACAATTTTTAGCAGGTATAGAGGTGGGAGAAAATGATGTGACAATCATATTTTGGGAAAATAGCCTAATCCCAGGCTGAATTAGGGACTTTGAGGTGGTCACTGTTCGTGGTTATCTTGGAAGAGGTAATTTTGATTTCATATATCTCAATGGGCATCACTTTTCAGAGACAGGTTTCTGAAATTATTAAATGCTACCCCAGGCAGCTTGCAGAAAGGATTAGACATACGTGTCATAAATAAATAAAAGCGATACATAAAATATACTATCATATTATACCTGCTCTGTGACAAATTAAGGAACAGCGGTTAGAATACTACTGTTGCTGGCATGATACTGTTGCTTCTGGCCGCTCCGAGTCTTTGGAGAGGGGTGGCATACAAATCTAATAAATAACAACAACAACAACAACAACAACAACAACAACAACAACAACAACAATAATAATAATAATAATAATAATAATAATAATAATAATAATAATAATTGGATAAAGAAAAGACCTGGTCATCATGGCTTACAAGTGGAACATTCAAAAAGGAGACAGAAGGACTGATACTGGCGGCATAAGAACAGGCCATTAGAACAAATGTTGTCAAAGCCAGAATTGAAAAATCAACAGACGATCCAAAGTGCAGACTCTGTAAAGAAACAGATGAAACAATCGATCACATACTTAGCTGCTGCAAAAAGATTGCACAGACTGACTACAAGCATAGACATGATGATCACTGGAACTTGTGCCAGAACTACCATTTACCAGTGTCAAAGAACTGGTGGGATCATAAGCCCGAAAAAGTGGTCGAAAATGAGCAAGCAAAACTACTGTGGGACTTCCGACTTTAGACTGACCGAATTCTGAAGCATAACACACCAGACATCCTGATTGTGGAGAAAAAGAAAGTATGGATCATCGACATCGCATTCCCAGAGGACAGCAGAATTGAGTAGAAGCAGCTAGATAAATTAGTGAAATATGAAGATCTAAAAATCGAGCTGCAACGACTCTGGCATAAGCCAGTGAAAGTGGTCCCAGTGGTACTTGGCACGCTGGGCGCAGTGCCAAAGGATCTCAGCAGACATTTGAAAACCATCGGAATTGACAAAATCTCCATCTGTCAATTGCAAAAGGCCGCCTTACTGGGATCGGCAAACATAATTTGCCGCTACATCACGCAGTCCTAGGTGCTTGGGAAGCGCCTGACTGGTGATGAAATGCGAAATCCAGAAAGAGCCTTCTCTGTGGCAGCCCCAGCCCTCTGGAACCAACTCCCCCTGGAGATTAGAACCACCCCTACTGTCCTTGCCTTCCGTAAGCTCCTTAAGACCCACGGTGGCAATTAGAACTATTATCAGTTTTTTCTTTTAAACCATCAGATACTTTTTTACCTGAATAGGAGTATTAGACCGTAGAAGTAATTTTGTTGTGAACATGGTATGTAAAATTTGGGATGAACTGCATGACAAAAGCAGAGTACAATGTTCTCCGGGACCGCCTTCTGCCACACAAATCCCAGCGACCAGTTAGGTCCCACAGAGTTGGCCTTCTCCGGGTCCCGTTGACTAAACAATGTCATTTGGTGGGACCCAGGAGAAGAGCCTTCTCTGTGGCAGCCCCAACCCTCTGGAATCAACTCCCCCCGGAGATCAGAACCGCCCCCACCCTCCTTGACTTTCGTAAAGTTCTTAAGACTCATCTCTGCCGTCAGGCATGGGGGAACTGAGACATCTCCCCCGGGCATATACAATTTATGAATGGTATGTCTGGATGTATGTTTGTTTAGAAAATGGGGTTTTAAAAATATTTTTAAACAGTAATTTAGATTTGTCGTAAATTGTTTTTCACTTTGTTGTGAGCCACCCCGAGTCTGCGGAGACGGGCGGCGTACAAATCTAAATAATAATAATTAAAAAAAATATAACACAAGCCTTTGGGAAGCATGATTATTTCCCTAAATCTGTTATTTGCTTTCAGCTTTTTACTTTGCTTCATACACAGAGAAAACAGTTAATATCTAATAGGTTACTACAGCCCATTACCTATATCAAGCAATATTTTTCCTTGTCCTTCAATCTGTCTTCCGATTATAGACTATAAGGTAGCTCTGATAGCCTCCATAGTTGTCTGCAAGTCTTTGATAGATATTCAGGGAAATCGTTATGACGTGCAGCTGTCTGAAGGTGTATGGTTTTTCCTGTCCAAAGACTTTCTTCCTTTTCTTACTTACAGGCCAGAATCGGCCACATTTACAGCATTAAAGTCATTCAACAGCAGATCTGTCCAACACCAAAGAATATCGATCAAACTACATATAACTATGATTTGCCATTGCAAAAGGAAGATTATAGCTACGCATGTCAACGACCTGCAATGCTTAACTCCATTCACATATCACACGTACAAACACACAATGAGAAATGAAATGTCTGAAAACTATTGTTGTGATTTTTCATTATTCTACAGATAAATCTTCAGTAGAATGCAATTTGGTGTTTCTACTGGTGCTGCAATATTTTTGAAAGCTTGTTTCATTTCAGGCAAAGCATCCCTTTGAAGGTGCCTTTCTGAAAAGCAAACTGAAACAACCATATTGTGTCATGTCTCAAAAACAGCACAAAGCTGAGGTGAATTGCATGTTGCCCTCTGCCACCCTACCTCCTACCACTTCCATCTAGAAAAAGGACAGAAGTGTTTGAAAAGCACATAAAATTGACTATTTTGAATCCGGCTATTATCCTAGGTGCGGAATGTTTTATGATTCTGTAAGTCTAACCAAGAGGTTTTCTCTGCTATGACCCCGCCCGCAGTTATCTAGATTATTTTAAAACTCCTACGAGTTTTAAATTACCCATCAATCAAGTAATTACATGCCTTCATCTATTTTGATTTTTTAATTTCCTTGCAATTTTTTCAAGGAAAATATGAATAATTTTTAGCAATAACTAGACCAAAATGACACCCAATATTATCTACGAAGAAATATCTAGTAAATAAGTATTTTTTACAGAAAAATCATTTTAGAATACCCAGTTTTTCTGAAATTAAAAAGATTTTGCATGATCCTGAGTAATGAGAGTTGTTCTTTAAATGAACATGAAGTGCAAGTAAAATGTTTTCTTCCATGCAATCTTCATACTTCAATTTAGCTAAAAAAGTCTATGACTGAGAAAAGGATGAAAGCATAAAACAGAAAGGCATGGAAAATTATTTTTCTTATTTCGTACATCTATACTCCCCATTGTTTTTAATTTATTTGGCTAATGCATTACCTTGAACTTTTTGTCTAATGGTATAATTATGCAAGATGAATAAATGCATCAGGATGTATAATCATTTTTCTTCTCCAATAAATGAAACGTATTTCTGTTGTGCAGTTAAATGCAATTTTCTATCTCATGGTGCTATTTGATTAACTAGCATTATATAAATTGACATAAATGGATCACTTTTCCTTTCCTATGTTTTCATTTTGTGTGTATCCCTTCAAATAATCTATTGATGATTCTTGCTACAGCAATCAAGGTTTCTGGCTGCCTTCAACATTTTTCTTCCAAGAATCTTGCACCGGGGCCAGGAAGAAGTCAGCCCAGCATGTAGCCAATCAGCTGCGATCTCGCGAGGTATCGCAAGATCGCTGCGCCGGCGTCATGCTTCGGCGCATAGCCTTTCTCAGCCGGGGGCATGCCGGGCGAGCCCTATAAAGAGGGCTATATCTCAGTCATTCTTCCTCTTGCCCCTGGCTCCAGAAGAAGCGGACACCCGCCCGCCCTCCCTATCTTATAGTGTGCCTTGAAGGTGTTCCCCACGGGGGCTGAATAGGATTTTTTTGTAGTCTCAGCGACCATTTTTTCACCTATTCCACACTGGGGAGTGAGGATGGACTAGTTAGGAGCAGTGTTGGGTGAACCGATCCTGCAAAGTTCGGGTTCGTGCTGAACTTTGCAGTGTTCGGCATGCCAAACGCAAATTTTTTAAAAAGTTCGGGTAAAGTTTAGGTTCGGGTTCGGCCGAACACCGCGAAATGCTGCCGCCTGGGAGGAGAGTGGGGAATCCCATTGTGGGATTTCCCACATCCTTTTGCTTGGGGTGCTGCAAGCAAAAGGAGGTGGGAAATCCCATGAAGGGATTCCGGAGGCGTGGCTTTGACGTCACAGAGACTACTTCCTGGCCAGCCAAAACAGGGAGGAAGGAGTCTCCATGACGTCAAAGCCCCACCCCTGGAATCCCTTCATGGGATTTCCCACCTCCTTTTGCTTGCAGCACCGTTGCGGCATCTTTTTCTGTAAAAATAAAAGGAAGCAAAAGGAGGTGGGGAATTCCCCACCACCTTGTTTATTTTTACAGAAAAGGACGCCACTGTGGCTTGCTACAAGCAAAAGTTTGGGTTCGGGTTCAGCGAACTCACCCGAACTTCACTGCAAAGTTCGGGTGAGTTCGCCAAACCCGAACTTTGTTGGGTTCGCCCAACACTAGTTAGGAGGTGTGGCGCATTTAGTCACAATTTGATGATTGTCTTCCCTTTGATCACTGGGGTTGGCAGGTTAGGGGTGGAAAAGGGTAGCGGTAGCAACTGCGTGTTCTCCTTTAGGGCATCTTTGGAAAATGATGGCCAATCTCTCACTAGGAGCTCAAGGTACCATGCGGCTGGGGCAATTGGAGAGGGGGTGCACTCTCAGGGGCTAGTTGGTTCCAGAAAGCCGGGGCATCCACAGAGAAGGCCCTTCCCCATGGGCCCATCAGCCGACACTGTTTAGCTGATGGGACCTGGAGGAGACCAGGTGTGATCTTACTGGTCACTGGGAACTATGAGGTAGAAGGCAATCTCAGATGAGTAAGATTCTTATTTATTTTGATGGAACAGTTTTCTCATTCTGTACTTTGTCTTTGTCTGTGACTTCTAGCATATTCATAGTTTTTGCTGCACTTGAGTGCTAGGAATACCCATAGACATCCAGACAAACTTAGATTTCTTGAAATCTGGCAAAACAAAGGACCATAATTTGTGAGAGGACCCTATTCAAAAGCCACCAGTACCTTCCTAAGACCAGTACCTTAATTATTTTAATGGCATGCCAGTATATTGAACAGCTAGGCTGCTCATTTTAAATGCCCTCTACCCTTGTTTTAAACAAAAGCCAAGACCCCTCACTAGAAGAACAAGTTCTTTCTTTGCCCTCACCACAACAGGTTTTTCTTCCTTTGTGCTTAAGCTCCTTTTTTCTTCTTCTTTTTTCTTTTTGAATTGCAGCTGAAGTTTTGCAGAGTCCCATGTGGTCCATAACCACTTAGCAAATTTTGCTATTTATTTGTAGAGGTTGAAAGCAGCAGAAGGCAAACACTATGCTTTTTCCCCCCCTGTTAGGCTAACAACTGGGTCCAAAATTGATTCAAGGGATTTTTTTCCCCAGATGCTCAGTCGTGCTAAATACCTTCTGAGAATGAATTATTTTTTAAAGAACTAATCCCATGTCATTTAGCCTGCCAATCCTTGTCAAAGAACCTGCAATTGACTTTGAGAGGTTTTTGATTGTTCAGCTATCGCTCGTGTAGTCTAAGCACTGCATCCCATAGTCATTGTACCACCTTTGACAACCGGAGAAACAGAACCACGTTTTGTCTCTTTCATCATCTTCACTATTGATCTTTTAAAGACCTTCATAAAGTTTCATGGTTTGCATTCACAACTGGTGCCAGGAGCTGTAATTAAATGGATAACTATTGCAATCACTATCTATTAAACATGCCGTATAACAGAGTTTGGAATATGACATCTGCTGATGTGGGGGAAAAGATCATTGTAACAAGTACTCTTTGAGAAAGGTGCCCATTCATAGAGAAAAAAAGAAAAAAGGTTTTTAGAAATTACTCATACCGTGTTTCCCCGAAAGTAAGACAGTGTCTTACTTTCTTTTTATCCCCAAAAGCCCCACTATGTCTTACTTTCCGGGTATGTCTTATATTGGAAAAAAATTGTCGAATTTTTTGTTTTAACCATAAAATTAACATTTAGACGCGGTGACGTATGGAGGGGGGGCGGCGCGGAAGTGGGCAGGAGGCGGCACTCATTAAGATCAGAGGGAGGTGGCAGACGCGGCGACGTATGGAGAGGGGGACGGCGCAGGCGTGGGCAGGAGGCGGCGCTCATTTGGATCAGACGGAGGCGGCAGACACGGTGACGTATGGAGGGGGCGGCGCAGAAGTGGGCAGGAGGCAGCACTCATTAAGATCAGAGGGAGGTGGCAGACGCGGCGACGTATGGAGAGGCGGGCGGCGCAGAAGTGGGCAGGAGGAGGCACTCATTAAGATCAGACGGAGGTGGCAGACGCGGTGACGTATGGAGGGGGGGCGGCACGGAAGTGGGCAGGAGGCGGCGCGCAACTAGATGAGAGGGAGGCGGCAATACCCCCGTGTTTCCCCGAAAGTAAGACATATTTCTTACTTTCGGGGTACGGCTTATATTAGCCGACCCCCCTGAAACCCCCGATACGTCTTACAATTGGGGGTGTCTTACTATCGGGGAAACAGGGTAGGTAGGACGGGGGTTGGCAACCTTAAACACTCAAAGACCCACAAAGGTTCTAACTGGAAGCCTCCTGTTCAATTTTTTAAAAACTTATTTATTTATTTATTTATTTATTTATTTATTTATTTATTTATTTATTTATTTAT